>NW_028237811.1:600000-1075391 GCF_034619465.1 Leptosomus discolor
CTAACTTTCATCTCTACGTCTGAACATCTGTTGGGCACTACGTCCGGACGTCTGTTGAATTCTATGTCGGGACGTCTGGCTTGAGCTCGCTTTCGGCTCTACTTCGGGAGGTCTGTTAGGCTTTAACTCGGGACATTTGTTGTGCTCTACGTCGGGACGTCTTATAGGCTCTACGTCGGGCTGTCTGCCTTGAGCTCGCTTTTCGCTCTACGTCTGGACATCTGTTGGGCTTTATGTCGGGACATCTGTCGATCTCTACGTCGGACGTGTGTTGGGCTCTACGGCTGCAGTTGGCTAATTTTCAGCTCTACGTCGAAACATCTGTTGGTATTTACCTCGGGACTTTTTAGGGCTCTACGTCGGGACGTCTGTTGGGTCTAATTTTGTTGTTAGCTTTCTTTCCACTCTACATCTGAACATCTGTTGGGCACTACATCCGGACGTCTGTTGAGCTCTATGTCGGGACGTCTGGCTTGAGCGCGCTTTCGGCTCTACTTCGGGACGTCTGTTGGTCTTTAACTCGGGACGTGTGTTGGGCTCTACGTCGGGATGTCTATTGGGCTCTACATCTGGATTTAGCTTACTTTCAGCTCTACGTCGGAACGTCTGTTGGGCTCTACGTTGGGATGTCTGTTGAGCTCTACGTGGGATTTCTGGCTTGATATCGCTTTTGGCTCTATGTCGGGAAGTCTGTTGAGCTCTTTGTCGGGACGTATCTTGGGCTCTACATCGGAACATCTGTTGTGATGTACGTCGGGACTTCTTTTGGGCTCTACTCCTCGATTCCTGTTGGGCTCTAGTTTTGTTGTTAACTAACTTTCATCTCTACATCTGAACATCTGTTGGGCACTTCATCCGGACGTCTGTTGAGCTCTATGTCGAGACGTCTGGCTTGAGCTCGCTTTCGGCTCTACTTCGGGACGTCTGTTGGTCTTTAAGTCGGGACGTCTTATTGGCTCTACGTCGGGACGTCTGTTGGGCTCTACGTGGGATTTCTGGCTTGATGTCGCTTTTGGCTCGACGTCGGGAAGTCTGTTGGGCTCTACGTCCGGATGCCTCTTGGGCTCTACATCAGGATTTAGCTAACATTTAGATCTACGTCGGAACTTCTGTTGAGCTCTACTTCGGGACGTCTGTTGGGCTCTAATTTTGTTGTTAGCTTTCTTTCAACTCTACATCTGAACATCTGTTGGGCACTACATCCGTACGTCTGTTGAGCTCTATGTCGGGACGTCTGGCTTGAGCTCGCTTTCGGCTCTACTTCGGGAGGTCTGTTAGTCTTTAACTCGGGACATCTGTTGTGCTCTACGTCGGGACGTCTTATGGGGTCTACGTCGGGCTGTCTGGCTTGAGCTCGCTTTTCGCTCTACTTCTGGACATCTTTTGGGCTTTATGTCGGGACATCTGTCGATCTCTACGTCGGACGTGTGTTGGGCTCTACGGCTGCAGTTGGCTAATTTTCAGCTCTACGTCGAAACATCTGTTATTTACCTCGGGACTTCTTTAGGTCTCTACATCGGGACGTCTGTTGGGTCTAATTTTGTTGTTAGCTTTCTTTCATCTCTACATCTGAACATCTGTTCGGCACTACATCCGGACGTCTGTTGAGCTCTATGTCGGGACGTCTGGCTTGAGCTCGCTTTTGGCTCTACTTCGGGACGTCTGTTGGGCTTGAACTCGGGACATCTGTTGATCTCTACGTCATGACGTCTGTTGGGCTCTTTGTCGGGACGTCTGTTGGGCTCTACGTCGGGATTTCTGGCTTGATCTCGCTTTTGGCTCTACGTCTGGACATCTGTTGGGCTTTATGTCGGGACATCTGTCGATCTCTACGTCGGACGTGTGTTGGGCTCTACGGCTGCAGTTGGCTAATTTTCAGCTCTACGTCGAAACATCTGTTGGGATTTACCTCGGGACTTGTTTAGGGCTCTACGTCGGGACGTCTGTTGGGTCTAATTTTGTTGTTAGCTTTCTTTCAACTCTACATCTGAACATCTGTTGGGCACTACATCCGTACGTCTGTTGAGCTCTATGTCGGGACGTCTGGCTTGAGCTCGCTTTCGGCTCTACTTCGGAACGTCTGTTCGGCTCTACGTTGGGATGTCTGTTGAGCTCTACGTGGGATTTCTGGCTTGATGTCGCTTTTGGCTCTATGTCGGGAAGTCTGTTGAGCTCTTTGTCGGGACGTCTCTTGGGCTCTAAATCGGAACATCTCTTGTGCTGTACGTCGGGACTTCTGTTGGTCTCTACTCCGCGATGCCTGCTGGGCTCTAATTTTGTTGTTAACTAACTTTCATCTCTACGTGTGAATATCTGTTGGGCACTACGTCAGGACGTCTGTTGAATTCTATGTCGGGACGTCTGGCTTGACTTCGCTTTCGGTTCTACTTCGGGAGGTCTGTTAGTCTTTAACTCGGGACATCTGTTGTGCTCTACGTCGGGACCTCTGTTGCGCTCTATGTCGGGATTTACGGCTTGAGCTCGCTTTTGGCTCTACATCGGGAAGTCTGTGGGGCTCTTTGTCGGGATGTCTCTTGGGTTCTACATCGCAACATCTGTTGTGCTGTATGTCGGGACTTCTGTTGGGCTCTACTCCGCGATGCCTGCTGGGCTCTAATTTTGTTGTTAACTAACTTTCATCTCTACGTCTGAACATCTGTTGGGCACTACGTCCGGATGTCTGTTGAACTCTATGTCGGGACATCTGGCTTGAGCTCACTTTCGGCTCTACTTCAGGAGGTCTGTTAGGCCATGGGGACATGTTGATACTGGTGCTCAGTGTACCCTAATGCCATCGGGACATGTGGGGGCAGAACCTGTTTCCATTGCCGGGGTAACGGGGGGATCGCAGCAATTGACTCTGTTGGAAGCCGAGGTGAGCCTTACTGGGAAGGAGTGGCAGAAACATCCGATTGTGACTGGCCCAGAGGCCCCGTGCATTCTGGGCATAGACTTCCTCCGGAACGGCTATTACAAGGACCCAAAAGGTCTCAGGTGGGCATTTGGGATAGCTGCTGTGGAGGCAGAGAGCATTAGGCAATTGAACACCTTGCCCGGACTATCAGAAAACCCATCTGCAGTAGGACTCTTGAAGGTGGAAGAGCAACAAGTGCCAATTGCCACCTCGACAGTGCACCGCCGGCAGTATCGGACGAATCGAGATGCCGTGATCCCCATCCACAAAATGATCCGCGAGCTGGAGAGTCAAGGGGTGGTCAGCAAGACCCACTCACCCTTCAACAGCCCCATTTGGCCTGTGCGCAAGTCTGACGGAGAATGGAGATTGACTGTGGACTATCGTGGCTTGAATGAAGTGACTCCACCGTTGAGCGCTGCCGTGCCGGACATGCTGGAACTCCAGTACGAGCTGGAGTCCAAGGCAGCAAAGTGGTATGCCACTATTGACATTGCCAATGCTTTTTTCTCCATTCCTCTGGCAGCAGAATGTAGGCCTCAGTTTGCCTTCACCTGGAGGGGCGTACAGTACACCTGGAACCGACTGCCCCAGGGGTGGAAGCACAGTCCCACCATCTGCCATGGACTGATCCAGGCTGCACTGGAAAAGGGTGAAGCTCCGGAACATCTGCAGTACATCGATGACATCATTGTGGGGGGGGGAGAACACAGCAAAGGAAGTATTTGGGAAAGGAGAGAAGATCATCCAGATTCTCCTGGAAGCTGGTTTTGCCATCAAGAAGAGCAAAGTCAAGGGACCTGCCCGAGAGATCCAGTTCCTGGGGGTAAAGTGGCAAGACGGACGGCGTCAGATCCCCACCGAGGTCATCAATAAGATCGCTGCGATGTCTCCACCAACCAGCAAGAAGGAAACACAGGCTTTCCTAGGCGCCATAGGTTTTTGGAGAATGCACATTCCTGAGTACAGCCAGATTGTGAGCCCTCTGTACCTGGTTACCCGCAAGAAGAACGATTTCCACTGGGGCCCTGAACAGCAACAAGCTTTTGCCCAAATCAAGCGGGAGATCGCTCATGCGCTAGCCCTTGGCCCAGTCAGGACGGGACCAGAGGTGAGGAACGTGCTCTACTCTGCGGCCGGGAACAATGGTTTGTCCTGGAGCCTTTGGCAGAAGGTGCCTGGAGAGACTCGTGGCCGACCACTGGGATTCTGGAGTCGAAGTTATAGAGGGTCTGAGGCCAACTACACTCCCACAGAGAAGGAAATCCTAGCAGCCTATGAAGGAGTCCAAGCTGCCTCGGAAGTGATTGGCACCGAAGCACAACTCCTCCTGGCACCCCGACTACCGGTGCTGGGGTGGATGTTTAAAGGAAAGGTTCCCTCCACCCACCACGCCACTGACGCCACATGGAGCAAATGGATTGCCCTCATCACACAACGCGCCCGTATTGGAAACCCAAATCGCCCTGGGATTTTGGAGATCATTACGAACTGGCCGGAAGGTGAAGACTTTGGCCTCACTGACGAAGAGGAGCAGGAACAAGTGACGCGGGCTGAAGAAGCTCCACCGTACAACCAACTACCAGCAGAGGAAACACGATATGCTCTTTTCACTGCCGGTTCCTGTCGCATCGTAGGGATGAACCGGAAGTGGAAAGCAGCCGTATGGAGCCCCACACGACAGGTCGCACAAGCTACTGAAGGAGAAGGTGGATCAAGTCAACTTGCTGAACTCAAAGCCGTTCAACTAGCCCTGGACATTGCTGAAAGAGAGAAGTGGCCAAAGCTCTACCTTTATACTGATTCGTGGATGGTAGCCAATGCTCTGTGGGGCTGGCTGGAAAGGTGGAAAAAGGCCAACTGGCAGCGTAGGGGAAAACCAATTTGGGCTGCTGATGAGTGGAAAGATATTGCCACTCGGGTAAAGAAGCTACCTGTGAGGGTCCGTCATGTAGATGCTCATGTCCCCAGGAGTCGGGCTAACGAAGAACATCGTAACAATGAACAGGTAGATCAGGCTGCAAAAATAGAGGTGTCCCAGATAGACTTGGATTGGCAACATAAAGGAGAGTTGTTCTTAGCTCGATGGGCCCATGATGCCTCAGGCCATCAAGGCAGAGAGGCCGCTTATAAATGGGCACGGGACCGAGGGGTGGATCTAACCATGAACAGTATCTCCCAGGTTATCCAAGACTGTGAGACCTGTGCTGCGATCAAGCAGGCCAAGCGGGTGAAGCCTCTGTGGTACGGCGGACGATGGTCGAAGTACAGGTATGGGGAAGCCTGGCAAATTGACTACATCACTCTTCCCCAAACCCGTCAAGGCAAGCGCTACGTGCTGACCATGGTGGAAGCAACCACTGGGTGGCTGGAGACCTACCCTGTGCCTCATGCTACCGCCCGGAACACCATCTTGGGCCTGGAAAAGCAAGTTCTTTGGAGACATGGCACCCCTGAGAGAATCGAGTCAGACAACGGGACACATTTCAAGAATAGCCTCATAAGCACTTGGGCCAGAGAACATGGAATCGAATGGATATATCATATCCCTTATCATGCACCAGCTGCCGGGAAAGTTGAACGGTGCAATGGGCTACTTAAGACTACCCTAAAAGCACTTGGAGGAGGGACTTTCAAAAATTGGGAACTGAACTTAGCAAAGGCCACCTGGATGGTCAATACCCGAGGGTCCATCAATCGAGCTGGTCCCGCCCAGTCTGGACCCTTGCACACAGTGGACGGAGATAAAGTCCCTGTGGTACACACGAGAGGTATGTTAGGAAAGACTGTTTGGATTAATCCCACATCAGGCAAAGGCACACCCCTCCGTGGGGTTGTTTTTGCTCAAGGACCTGGTTACACTTGGTGGGTAATGCAGAAAAATGGGGAAACCCGTTGTGTACCACAAGGAGACCTAATTTTAAGTGAGAACTCTGTGTAAGGTTTCATTGTGTATATATGTATATATGTATCTGTAAGGGGGCATTGGGTTGGGTACGGTGTAGATGGTAATAGAATAAGGGGTGGATTATGTCCTGGGTTACAGTGTAAAATGTGCCAAAAGAAAAAAAAATATATTCTATTACCATCTTCAGGAGCTGTTGAGACCAGGTGGGGCGGTGCTCCCTGCCTCCCCCCCTCTGGACTATCTCCTGTTACTGGGCACAACAATGCCTTATCGCCTGACCCATCGGTAACTCGCTCCTGGGCTATCTCCTGTTCATGGCCCATCAAGGAACTGCCTCACGACTCCCCATCCCATTGTGAGATGCTCCGCCCGGGGAGGGGGGGGGAAGGAGCCAAGCAGTCCATGCCAAATAAAAACGGAGATTTTGAACACCCTAGCAGCCTTTCTTCCACTGGATTCCCAGAGGAGCTTTTCCCCCCACTGGAGTTCCAGAGGACGAGAGCTACCTGCCGACCACTGGACCTTCGGAGGAAGACCAGACTCTTTTACCTGATTGCTGCTTCCACAGAACTACACCCATCGCTTCAGGAGGACTGCAGCCAGCATCTTATCGGACTGCTACTGCCACCCTAACAGGGTGTCAGGTTGTATTCCTGACTCTGTCAGTATAAACCAGTGGGTTGTTTGTTTTTTTCCCTGCCTTGTGTTATATATATATATTAGTAAAGAACTGTTATTCCTATTCCCCATATCTTTGCCTGAAGGCCCGTTAATTTCAAAATTATAATAGTTTGGAGGGAAGGGGGTTGCACTCTCCATTTCAAGGGAGGCTCCTGCCTTCCTCCACAGACACCTGTCTTTTTCAAACCAAGACAGATTTTGGCGCCCAACGTGGGGCTCGAGGGCATCGAGAGATAAAGGAATAACGGTTTTTGTGCATTGGATATAGATTCCTTGTTAAGTGGCATCATGTGGGCTAGCTTATCCCGGTTCGTGTGGCATGTGGTGGTGGCTGTATTTCTCCCATTTGCAGGCCCTTATCTAAACATGGGTCCTATAACTAAGGCTACCGTGACTGTTATCCAGTTTGTTTTATGGATTAATAAGGTGAGGAATTCATGGCTTATTAACTTCCTCTGGAAGGCGGGCACATGGATTCGGAGCTATCAAACACTAAATGTATGCTTTTGGGGTTACTTTACTAATGGTACCTACTGTGAGGAAATGACACCGGGAGAAACTTTCTCCCAACCCCTAACCCAGCTCTTTGGGTCTACTCCACCAGTTTTCGAAGGATTCAGAGCTTTCCTAAGTGCTAATGATATCATACAGTGGCTAGTGTTGCTGATAATCCTGTTTTATTCAGTATTCAGAGATCAGGGGAGATTGGCTTGGATAACTACCCTGACTAGGAATGCTGCTCCAGAATCTGACCCTGCCTCACAGCTCACATCAGAAATGAACCACTCGGATTGGGTGAAGGAGATACGTGAGATGGGCCAGATGCTGAAGGAGTGCATTCTCTCAGCTGCTGGGAATCCCTCCTCCTGCCTTGAAGAGGGAGAGTCTAATGGTGCAGCAGTAGAACCCACAGACGTTACAACCGTCCAGGTTCCAGCTGAAACGCAAGGGCAGTCAGAGCCAGCAGCAGTCGCCCCTGTGGAAACGAGGAAATCTAAGATGAAATCAGACCACTCAGTTAAGAAAGGAGGGCCCTCAGAACCTGCAGGCGAGCCAGTGGTTGAGATACTCACCGAGTCCCTGACGTATGACAGTCTCCGTAATCTGCACAAAGACATCGTACGGCGGGGGCGTGAGGCTTTTACAACCTGGTTACCTCGGGTCTGGGATCTTATGGGTACGGGTGTGCAACTGGATGGCAGTGAGGCAAGGAATTTGGGACCCTTGACTCAGGACTCAGGTGTCAATCTGGTATTTGTAAGGGAGCCGGGGACCCTTTCCCTCTGGGAGCGGCTTTTAATGAGTGTGAGAGAGAGGTTTGTCCACAGAGAGAGAATGCAGGAGCACCATCATAGAATGCGCTGGAAGACCCTTGAGGAAGGGATCCAGCAGCTGAGAGAAGTGGCAGTATTGCAGGTACTCTTTGGGAGGGATGGACAGCATGGTAACGACCCTGACAAAGTCAGGTGCACAGGGCAAATGTTGTGGAATCTGGCAAATCTAGGGCCATCTGAATACTCCACCTTCATTGCAATGATTAATGCAGATAACGACCGAGAGACAGTGGGTTCTGTCACGAGCAAGCTTAGAAATTTTGAAAGCATGATCAATGGCCCAATGCAGGCTAACGTTTCTGCTGTGATTAAGAGCCTACAAGAGGAGATGAGGGAAATAAAGGAGGAGGTGAGGAGGAGCAGTTCCCATTTGGCACCGGTACAAGTCACAGGCCCCAAAGTCGGAGCCCAACGTCCCCCAGCTAGAGGGAGAGGGTACACCCCACGAGCTGAGCTATGGTACTTCCTGCGCGACCATGGGGAAGACATGGGAAGGTGGGATGGGAAACCCACTTCTGTCCTGGCAGCACGGGTGCGTCAACTCAAGGAGGGAAACACTAACCGGGGGAGTAACACTAAAGTGAAGGTAGCCTCAACCTCCCAGGACCGAGCTGCCAGATATTACAGAAGGGAGGATGATCTGACAGATCCCCTTGAAGGAACCTCTAGTATGTATGTCCAGGAAGGGAATGGTAACCAGTGCTAGAGGGGCCCTGCCTCTAGCCAGGGAGAGGCACGGGAAAACCGGATATTTTGGACGGTGTGGATCCGATGGCCTGGCACGTCAGAGCCACAAAAATACAAAGCGTTAGTTGATACTGGTGCGCAGTGTACCCTAATGCCATCGGGACATGTGGGGGCAGAACCTGTTTCCATTGCCGGGGTAACGGGGGGATCGCAGCAATTGACTCTGTTGGAAGCCGAGGTGAGCCTTACTGGGAAGGAGTGGCAGAAACATCCGATTGTGACTGGCCCAGAGGCCCCGTGCATTCTGGGCATAGACTTCCTCCGGAACGGCTATTACAAGGACCCAAAAGGTCTCAGGTGGGCATTTGGGATAGCTGCTGTGGAGGCAGAGAGCATTAGGCAATTGAACACCTTGCCCGGACTATCAGAAAACCCATCTGCAGTAGGACTCTTGAAGGTGGAAGAGCAACAAGTGCCAATTGCCACCTCGACAGTGCACCGCCGGCAGTATCGGACGAATCGAGATGCCGTGATCCCCATCCACAAAATGATCCGCGAGCTGGAGAGTCAAGGGGTGGTCAGCAAGACCCACTCACCCTTCAACAGCCCCATTTGGCCTGTGCGCAAGTCTGACGGAGAATGGAGATTGACTGTGGACTATCGTGGCTTGAATGAAGTGACTCCACCGTTGAGCGCTGCCGTGCCGGACATGCTGGAACTCCAGTACGAGCTGGAGTCCAAGGCAGCAAAGTGGTATGCCACTATTGACATTGCCAATGCTTTTTTCTCCATTCCTCTGGCAGCAGAATGTAGGCCTCAGTTTGCCTTCACCTGGAGGGGCGTACAGTACACCTGGAACCGACTGCCCCAGGGGTGGAAGCACAGTCCCACCATCTGCCATGGACTGATCCAGGCTGCACTGGAAAAGGGTGAAGCTCCGGAACATCTGCAGTACATCGATGACATCATTGTGGGGGGGGGAGAACACAGCAAAGGAAGTATTTGGGAAAGGAGAGAAGATCATCCAGATTCTCCTGGAAGCTGGTTTTGCCATCAAGAAGAGCAAAGTCAAGGGACCTGCCCGAGAGATCCAGTTCCTGGGGGTAAAGTGGCAAGACGGACGGCGTCAGATCCCCACCGAGGTCATCAATAAGATCGCTGCGATGTCTCCACCAACCAGCAAGAAGGAAACACAGGCTTTCCTAGGCGCCATAGGTTTTTGGAGAATGCACATTCCTGAGTACAGCCAGATTGTGAGCCCTCTGTACCTGGTTACCCGCAAGAAGAACGATTTCCACTGGGGCCCTGAACAGCAACAAGCTTTTGCCCAAATCAAGCGGGAGATCGCTCATGCGCTAGCCCTTGGCCCAGTCAGGACGGGACCAGAGGTGAGGAACGTGCTCTACTCTGCGGCCGGGAACAATGGTTTGTCCTGGAGCCTTTGGCAGAAGGTGCCTGGAGAGACTCGTGGCCGACCACTGGGATTCTGGAGTCGAAGTTATAGAGGGTCTGAGGCCAACTACACTCCCACAGAGAAGGAAATCCTAGCAGCCTATGAAGGAGTCCAAGCTGCCTCGGAAGTGATTGGCACCGAAGCACAACTCCTCCTGGCACCCCGACTACCGGTGCTGGGGTGGATGTTTAAAGGAAAGGTTCCCTCCACCCACCACGCCACTGACGCCACATGGAGCAAATGGATTGCCCTCATCACACAACGCGCCCGTATTGGAAACCCAAATCGCCCTGGGATTTTGGAGATCATTACGAACTGGCCGGAAGGTGAAGACTTTGGCCTCACTGACGAAGAGGAGCAGGAACAAGTGACGCGGGCTGAAGAAGCTCCACCGTACAACCAACTACCAGCAGAGGAAACACGATATGCTCTTTTCACTGCCGGTTCCTGTCGCATCGTAGGGATGAACCGGAAGTGGAAAGCAGCCGTATGGAGCCCCACACGACAGGTCGCACAAGCTACTGAAGGAGAAGGTGGATCAAGTCAACTTGCTGAACTCAAAGCCGTTCAACTAGCCCTGGACATTGCTGAAAGAGAGAAGTGGCCAAAGCTCTACCTTTATACTGATTCGTGGATGGTAGCCAATGCTCTGTGGGGCTGGCTGGAAAGGTGGAAAAAGGCCAACTGGCAGCGTAGGGGAAAACCAATTTGGGCTGCTGATGAGTGGAAAGATATTGCCACTCGGGTAAAGAAGCTACCTGTGAGGGTCCGTCATGTAGATGCTCATGTCCCCAGGAGTCGGGCTAACGAAGAACATCGTAACAATGAACAGGTAGATCAGGCTGCAAAAATAGAGGTGTCCCAGATAGACTTGGATTGGCAACATAAAGGAGAGTTGTTCTTAGCTCGATGGGCCCATGATGCCTCAGGCCATCAAGGCAGAGAGGCCGCTTATAAATGGGCACGGGACCGAGGGGTGGATCTAACCATGAACAGTATCTCCCAGGTTATCCAAGACTGTGAGACCTGTGCTGCGATCAAGCAGGCCAAGCGGGTGAAGCCTCTGTGGTACGGCGGACGATGGTCGAAGTACAGGTATGGGGAAGCCTGGCAAATTGACTACATCACTCTTCCCCAAACCCGTCAAGGCAAGCGCTACGTGCTGACCATGGTGGAAGCAACCACTGGGTGGCTGGAGACCTACCCTGTGCCTCATGCTACCGCCCGGAACACCATCTTGGGCCTGGAAAAGCAAGTTCTTTGGAGACATGGCACCCCTGAGAGAATCGAGTCAGACAACGGGACACATTTCAAGAATAGCCTCATAAGCACTTGGGCCAGAGAACATGGAATCGAATGGATATATCATATCCCTTATCATGCACCAGCTGCCGGGAAAGTTGAACGGTGCAATGGGCTACTTAAGACTACCCTAAAAGCACTTGGAGGAGGGACTTTCAAAAATTGGGAACTGAACTTAGCAAAGGCCACCTGGATGGTCAATACCCGAGGGTCCATCAATCGAGCTGGTCCCGCCCAGTCTGGACCCTTGCACACAGTGGACGGAGATAAAGTCCCTGTGGTACACACGAGAGGTATGTTAGGAAAGACTGTTTGGATTAATCCCACATCAGGCAAAGGCACACCCCTCCGTGGGGTTGTTTTTGCTCAAGGACCTGGTTACACTTGGTGGGTAATGCAGAAAAATGGGGAAACCCGTTGTGTACCACAAGGAGACCTAATTTTAAGTGAGAACTCTGTGTAAGGTTTCATTGTGTATATATGTATATATGTATCTGTAAGGGGGCATTGGGTTGGGTACGGTGTAGATGGTAATAGAATAAGGGGTGGATTATGTCCTGGGTTACAGTGTAAAATGTGCCAAAAGAAAAAAAAATATATTCTATTACCATCTTCAGGAGCTGTTGAGACCAGGTGGGGCGGTGCTCCCTGCCTCCCCCCCTCTGGACTATCTCCTGTTACTGGGCACAACAATGCCTTATCGCCTGACCCATCGGTAACTCGCTCCTGGGCTATCTCCTGTTCATGGCCCATCAAGGAACTGCCTCACGACTCCCCATCCCACTGTGAGATGCTCCGCCCGGGGAGGGGGGGGGAAGGAGCCAAGCAGTCCATGCCAAATAAAAACGGAGATTTTGAACACCCTAGCAGCCTTTCTTCCACTGGATTCCCAGAGGAGCTTTTCCCCCCACTGGAGTTCCAGAGGACGAGAGCTACCTGCCGACCACTGGACCTTCGGAGGAAGACCAGACTCTTTTACCTGATTGCTGCTTCCACAGAACTACACCCATCGCTTCAGGAGGACTGCAGCCAGCATCTTATCGGACTGCTACTGCCACCCTAACAGGGTGTCAGGTTGTATTCCTGACTCTGTCAGTATAAACCAGTGGGTTGTTTGTTTTTTTCCCTGCCTTGTGTTATATATATATATTAGTAAAGAACTGTTATTCCTATTCCCCATATCTTTGCCTGAAGGCCCGTTAATTTCAAAATTATAATAGTTTGGAGGGAAGGGGGTTGCACTCTCCATTTCAAGGGAGGCTCCTGCCTTCCTCCACAGACACCTGTCTTTTTCAAACCAAGACAGATTTTGGCGCCCAACGTGGGGCTCGAGGGCATCGAGAGATAAAGGAATAACGGTTTTTGTGCATTGGATATAGATTCCTTGTTAAGTGGCATCATGTGGGCTAGCTTATCCCGGTTCTTGTGGCATGTGGTGGTGGCTGTATTTCTCCCATTTGCAGGCCCTTATCTAAACATGGGTCCTATAACTAAGGCTACCGTGACTGTTATCCAGTTTGTTTTATGGATTAATAAGGTGAGGAATTCATGGCTTATTAACTTCCTCTGGAAGGCGGGCACATGGATTCGGAGCTATCAAACACTAAATGTATGCTTTTGGGGTTACTTTAATAATGGTACCTACTGTGAGGAAATGACACCGGGAGAAACTTTCTCCCAACCCCTAACCCAGCTCTTTGGGTCTACTCCACCAGTTTTCGAAGGATTCAGAGCTTTCCTAAGTGCTAATGATATCATACAGTGGCTAGTGTTGCTGATAATCCTGTTTTATTCAGTATTCAGAGATCAGGGGAGATTGGCTTGGATAACTACCCTGACTAGGAATGCTGCTCCAGAATCTGACCCTGCCTCACAGCTCACATCAGAAATGAACCACTCGGATTGGGTGAAGGAGATACGTGAGATGGGCCAGATGCTGAAGGAGTGCATTCTCTCAGCTGCTGGGAATCCCTCCTCCTGCCTTGAAGAGGGAGAGTCTAATGGTGCAGCAGTAGAACCCACAGACGTTACAACCGTCCAGGTTCCAGCTGAAACGCAAGGGCAGTCAGAGCCAGCAGCAGTCGCCCCTGTGGAAACGAGGAAATCTAAGATGAAATCAGACCACTCAGTTAAGAAAGGAGGGCCCTCAGAACCTGCAGGCGAGCCAGTGGTTGAGATACTCACCGAGTCCCTGACGTATGACAGTCTCCGTAATCTGCACAAAGACATCGTACGGCGGGGGCGTGAGGCTTTTACAACCTGGTTACCTCGGGTCTGGGATCTTATGGGTACGGGTGTGCAACTGGATGGCAGTGAGGCAAGGAATTTGGGACCCTTGACTCAGGACTCAGGTGTCAATCTGGTATTTGTAAGGGAGCCGGGGACCCTTTCCCTCTGGGAGCGGCTTTTAATGAGTGTGAGAGAGAGGTTTGTCCACAGAGAGAGAATGCAGGAGCACCATCATAGAATGCGCTGGAAGACCCTTGAGGAAGGGATCCAGCAGCTGAGAGAAGTGGCAGTATTGCAGGTACTCTTTGGGAGGGATGGACAGCATGGTAACGACCCTGACAAAGTCAGGTGCACAGGGCAAATGTTGTGGAATCTGGCAAATCTAGGGCCATCTGAATACTCCACCTTCATTGCAATGATTAATGCAGATAACGACCGAGAGACAGTGGGTTCTGTCACGAGCAAGCTTAGAAATTTTGAAAGCATGATCAATGGCCCAATGCAGGCTAACGTTTCTGCTGTGATTAAGAGCCTACAAGAGGAGATGAGGGAAATAAAGGAGGAGGTGAGGAGGAGCAGTTCCCATTTGGCACCGGTACAAGTCACAGGCCCCAAAGTCGGAGCCCAACGTCCCCCAGCTAGAGGGAGAGGGTACACCCCACGAGCTGAGCTATGGTACTTCCTGCGCGACCATGGGGAAGACATGGGAAGGTGGGATGGGAAACCCACTTCTGTCCTGGCAGCACGGGTGCGTCAACTCAAGGAGGGAAACACTAACCGGGGGAGTAACACTAAAGTGAAGGTAGCCTCAACCTCCCAGGACCGAGCTGCCAGATATTACAGAAGGGAGGATGATCTGACAGATCCCCTTGAAGGAACCTCTAGTATGTATGTCCAGGAAGGGAATGGTAACCAGTGCTAGAGGGGCCCTGCCTCTAGCCAGGGAGAGGCACGGGAAAACCGGATATTTTGGACGGTGTGGATCCGATGGCCTGGCACGTCAGAGCCACAAAAATACAAAGCGTTAGTTGATACTGGTGCGCAGTGTACCCTAATGCCATCGGGACATGTGGGGGCAGAACCTGTTTCCATTGCCGGGGTAACGGGGGGATCGCAGCAATTGACTCTGTTGGAAGCCGAGGTGAGCCTTACTGGGAAGGAGTGGCAGAAACATCCGATTGTGACTGGCCCAGAGGCCCCGTGCATTCTGGGCATAGACTTCCTCCGGAACGGCTATTACAAGGACCCAAAAGGTCTCAGGTGGGCATTTGGGATAGCTGCTGTGGAGGCAGAGAGCATTAGGCAATTGAACACCTTGCCCGGACTATCAGAAAACCCATCTGCAGTAGGACTCTTGAAGGTGGAAGAGCAACAAGTGCCAATTGCCACCTCGACAGTGCACCGCCGGCAGTATCGGACGAATCGAGATGCCGTGATCCCCATCCACAAAATGATCCGCGAGCTGGAGAGTCAAGGGGTGGTCAGCAAGACCCACTCACCCTTCAACAGCCCCATTTGGCCTGTGCGCAAGTCTGACGGAGAATGGAGATTGACTGTGGACTATCGTGGCTTGAATGAAGTGACTCCACCGTTGAGCGCTGCCGTGCCGGACATGCTGGAACTCCAGTACGAGCTGGAGTCCAAGGCAGCAAAGTGGTATGCCACTATTGACATTGCCAATGCTTTTTTCTCCATTCCTCTGGCAGCAGAATGTAGGCCTCAGTTTGCCTTCACCTGGAGGGGCGTACAGTACACCTGGAACCGACTGCCCCAGGGGTGGAAGCACAGTCCCACCATCTGCCATGGACTGATCCAGGCTGCACTGGAAAAGGGTGAAGCTCCGGAACATCTGCAGTACATCGATGACATCATTGTGGGGGGGGAACACAGCAAAGGAAGTATTTGGGAAAGGAGAGAAGATCATCCAGATTCTCCTGGAAGCTGGTTTTGCCATCAAGAAGAGCAAAGTCAAGGGACCTGCCCGAGAGATCCAGTTCCTGGGGGTAAAGTGGCAAGACGGACGGCGTCAGATCCCCACCGAGGTCATCAATAAGATCGCTGCGATGTCTCCACCAACCAGCAAGAAGGAAACACAGGCTTTCCTAGGCGCCATAGGTTTTTGGAGAATGCACATTCCTGAGTACAGCCAGATTGTGAGCCCTCTGTACCTGGTTACCCGCAAGAAGAACGATTTCCACTGGGGCCCTGATCAGCAACAAGCTTTTGCCCAAATCAAGCGGGAGATCGCTCATGCGCTAGCCCTTGGCCCAGTCAGGACGGGACCAGAGGTGAGGAACGTGCTCAACTCTGCGGCCGGGAACAATGGTTTGTCCTGGAGCCTTTGGCAGAAGGTGCCTGGAGAGACTCGTGGCCGACCACTGGGATTCTGGAGTCGAAGTTATAGAGGGTCTGAGGCCAACTACACTCCCACAGAGAAGGAAATCCTAGCAGCCTATGAAGGAGTCCAAGCTGCCTCGGAAGTGATTGGCACCGAAGCACAACTCCTCCTGGCACCCCGACTACCGGTGCTGGGGTGGATGTTTAAAGGAAAGGTTCCCTCCACCCACCACGCCACTGACGCCACATGGAGCAAATGGATTGCCCTCATCACACAACGCGCCCGTATTGGAAACCCAAATCGCCCTGGGATTTTGGAGATCGTTACGAACTGGCCGGAAGGTGAAGACTTTGGCCTCACTGACGAAGAGGAGCAGGAACAAGTGACGCGGGCTGAAGAAGCTCCACCGTACAACCAACTACCAGCAGAGGAAACACGATATGCTCTTTTCACTGACGGTTCCTGTCGCATCGTAGGGATGAACCGGAAGTGGAAAGCAGCCGTATGGAGCCCCACACGACAGGTCGCACAAGCTACTGAAGGAGAAGGTGGATCAAGTCAACTTGCTGAACTCAAAGCCGTTCAACTAGCCCTGGACATTGCTGAAAGAGAGAAGTGGCCAAAGCTCTACCTTTATACTGATTCGTGGATGGTAGCCAATGCTCTGTGGGGCTGGCTGGAAAGGTGGAAAAAGGCCAACTGGCAGCGTAGGGGAAAACCAATTTGGGCTGCTGATGAGTGGAAAGATATTGCCACTCGGGTAAAGAAGCTACCTGTGAGGGTCCGTCATGTAGATGCTCATGTCCCCAGGAGTCGGGCTAACGAAGAACATCGTAACAATGAACAGGTAGATCAGGCTGCAAAAATAGAGGTGTCCCAGATAGACTTGGATTGGCAACATAAAGGAGAGTTGTTCTTAGCTCGATGGGCCCATGATGCCTCAGGCCATCAAGGCAGAGAGGCCGCTTATAAATGGGCACGGGACCGAGGGGTGGATCTAACCATGAACAGTATCTCCCAGGTTATCCAAGACTGTGAGACCTGTGCTGCGATCAAGCAGGCCAAGCGGGTGAAGCCTCTGTGGTACGGCGGACGATGGTCGAAGTACAGGTATGGGGAAGCCTGGCAAATTGACTACATCACTCTTCCCCAAACCCGTCAAGGCAAGCGCTACGTGCTGACCATGGTGGAAGCAACCACTGGGTGGCTGGAGACCTACCCTGTGCCTCATGCTACCGCCCGGAACACCATCTTGGGCCTGGAAAAGCAAGTTCTTTGGAGACATGGCACCCCTGAGAGAATCGAGTCAGACAACGGGACACATTTCAAGAATAGCCTCATAAGCACTTGGGCCAGAGAACATGGAATCGAATGGATATATCATATCCCTTATCATGCACCAGCTGCCGGGAAAGTTGAACGGTGCAATGGGCTACTTAAGACTAGCCTAAAAGCACTTGGAGGAGGGACTTTCAAAAATTGGGAACTGAACTTAGCAAAGGCCACCTGGATGGTCAATACCCGAGGGTCCATCAATCGAGCTGGTCCCGCCCAGTCTGGACCCTTGCACACAGTGGACGGAGATAAAGTCCCTGTGGTACACACGAGAGGTATGTTAGGAAAGACTGTTTGGATTAATCCCACATCAGGCAAAGGCACACCCCTCCGTGGGGTTGTTTTTGCTCAAGGACCTGGTTACACTTGGTGGGTAATGCAGAAAAATGGGGAAACCCGTTGTGTACCACAAGGAGACCTAATTTTAAGTGAGAACTCTGTGTAAGGTTTCATTGTGTATATATGTATATATGTATCTGTAAGGGGGCATTGAGTTGGGTACGGTGTAGATGGTAATAGAATAAGGGGTGGATTATGTCCTGGGTTACAGTGTAAAATGTGCCAAAAGAAAAAAAAATATATTCTATTACCATCTTCAGGAGCTGTTGAGACCAGGTGGGGCGGTGCTCCCTGCCTCCCCCCCTCTGGACTATCTCCTGTTACTGGGCACAACAATGCCTTATCGCCTGACCCATCGGTAACTCGCTCCTGGGCTATCTCCTGTTCATGGCCCATCAAGGAACTGCCTCACGACTCCCCATCCCATTGTGAGATGCTCCGCCCGGGGAGGGGGGGGGAAGGAGCCAAGCAGTCCATGCCAAATAAAAACGGAGATTTTGAACACCCTAGCAGCCTTTCTTCCACTGGATTCCCAGAGGAGCTTTTCCCCCCACTGGAGTTCCAGAGGACGAGAGCTACCTGCCGACCACTGGACCTTCGGAGGAAGACCAGACTCTTTTACCTGATTGCTGCTTCCACAGAACTACACCCATCGCTTCAGGAGGACTGCAGCCAGCATCTTATCGGACTGCTACTGCCACCCTAACAGGGTGTCAGGTTGTATTCCTGACTCTGTCAGTATAAACCAGTGGGTTGTTTGTTTTTTTCCCTGCCTTGTGTTATATATATATTAGTAAAGAACTGTTATTCCTATTCCCCATATCTTTGCCTGAAGGCCCGTTAATTTCAAAATTATAATAGTTTGGAGGGAAGGGGGTTGCACTCTCCATTTCAAGGGAGGCTCCTGCCTTCCTCCACAGACACCTGTCTTTTTCAAACCAAGACAGATTTTGGCGCCCAACGTGGGGCTCGAGGGCATCGAGAGATAAAGGAATAACGGTTTTTGTGCATTGGATATAGATTCCTTGTTAAGTGGCATCATGTGGGCTAGCTTATCCCGGTTCTTGTGGCATGTGGTGGTGGCTGTATTTCTCCCATTTGCAGGCCCTTATCTAAACATGGGTCCTATAACTAAGGCTACCGTGACTGTTATCCAGTTTGTTTTATGGATTAATAAGGTGAGGAATTCATGGCTTATTAACTTCCTCTGGAAGGCGGGCACATGGATTCGGAGCTATCAAACACTAAATGTATGCTTTTGGGGTTACTTTACTAATGGTACCTACTGTGAGGAAATGACACCGGGAGAAACTTTCTCCCAACCCCTAACCCAGCTCTTTGGGTCTACTCCACCAGTTTTCGAAGGATTCAGAGCTTTCCTAAGTGCTAATGATATCATACAGTGGCTAGTGTTGCTGATAATCCTGTTTTATTCAGTATTCAGAGATCAGGGGAGATTGGCTTGGATAACTACCCTGACTAGGAATGCTGCTCCAGAATCTGACCCTGCCTCACAGCTCACATCAGAAATGAACCACTCGGATTGGGTGAAGGAGATACGTGAGATGGGCCAGATGCTGAAGGAGTGCATTCTCTCAGCTGCTGGGAATCCCTCCTCCTGCCTTGAAGAGGGAGAGTCTAATGGTGCAGCAGTAGAACCCACAGACGTTACAACCGTCCAGGTTCCAGCTGAAACGCAAGGGCAGTCAGAGCCAGCAGCAGTCGCCCCTGTGGAAACGAGGAAATCTAAGATGAAATCAGACCACTCAGTTAAGAAAGGAGGGCCCTCAGAACCTGCAGGCGAGCCAGTGGTTGAGATACTCACCGAGTCCCTGACGTATGACAGTCTCCGTAATCTGCACAAAGACATCGTACGGCGGGGGCGTGAGGCTTTTACAACCTGGTTACCTCGGGTCTGGGATCTTATGGGTACGGGTGTGCAACTGGATGGCAGTGAGGCAAGGAATTTGGGACCCTTGACTCAGGACTCAGGTGTCAATCTGGTATTTGTAAGGGAGCCGGGGACCCTTTCCCTCTGGGAGCGGCTTTTAATGAGTGTGAGAGAGAGGTTTGTCCACAGAGAGAGAGAATGCAGGAGCACCATCATAGAATGCGCTGGAAGACCCTTGAGGAAGGGATCCAGCAGCTGAGAGAAGTGGCAGTATTGCAGGTACTCTTTGGGAGGGATGGACAGCATGGTAACGACCCTGACAAAGTCAGGTGCACAGGGCAAATGTTGTGGAATCTGGCAAATCTAGGGCCATCTGAATACTCCACCTTCATTGCAATGATTAATGCAGATAACGACCGAGAGACAGTGGGTTCTGTCACGAGCAAGCTTAGAAATTTTGAAAGCATGATCAATGGCCCAATGCAGGCTAACGTTTCTGCTGTGATTAAGAGCCTACAAGAGGAGATGAGGGAAATAAAGGAGGAGGTGAGGAGGAGCAGTTCCCATTTGGCACCGGTACAAGTCACAGGCCCCAAAGTCGGAGCCCAACGTCCCCCAGCTAGAGGGAGAGGGTACACCCCACGAGCTGAGCTATGGTACTTCCTGCGCGACCATGGGGAAGACATGGGAAGGTGGGATGGGAAACCCACTTCTGTCCTGGCAGCACGGGTGCGTCAACTCAAGGAGGGAAACACTAACCGGGGGAGTAACACTAAAGTGAAGGTAGCCTCAACCTCCCAGGACCGAGCTGCCAGATATTACAGAAGGGAGGATGATCTGACAGATCCCCTTGAAGGAACCTCTAGTATGTATGTCCAGGAAGGGAATGGTAACCAGTGCTAGAGGGGCCCTGCCTCTAGCCAGGGAGAGGCACGGGAAAACCGGATATTTTGGACGGTGTGGATCCGATGGCCTGGCACGTCAGAGCCACAAAAATACAAAGCGTTAGTTGATACTGGTGCGCAGTGTACCCTAATGCCATCGGGACATGTGGGGGCAGAACCTGTTTCCATTGCCGGGGTAACGGGGGGATCGCAGCAATTGACTCTGTTGGAAGCCGAGGTGAGCCTTACTGGGAAGGAGTGGCAGAAACATCCGATTGTGACTGGCCCAGAGGCCCCGTGCATTCTGGGCATAGACTTCCTCCGGAACGGCTATTACAAGGACCCAAAAGGTCTCAGGTGGGCATTTGGGATAGCTGCTGTGGAGGCAGAGAGCATTAGGCAATTGAACACCTTGCCCGGACTATCAGAAAACCCATCTGCAGTAGGACTCTTGAAGGTGGAAGAGCAACAAGTGCCAATTGCCACCTCGACAGTGCACCGCCGGCAGTATCGGACGAATCGAGATGCCGTGATCCCCATCCACAAAATGATCCGCGAGCTGGAGAGTCAAGGGGTGGTCAGCAAGACCCACTCACCCTTCAACAGCCCCATTTGGCCTGTGCGCAAGTCTGACGGAGAATGGAGATTGACTGTGGACTATCGTGGCTTGAATGAAGTGACTCCACCGTTGAGCGCTGCCGTGCCGGACATGCTGGAACTCCAGTACGAGCTGGAGTCCAAGGCAGCAAAGTGGTATGCCACTATTGACATTGCCAATGCTTTTTTCTCCATTCCTCTGGCAGCAGAATGTAGGCCTCAGTTTGCCTTCACCTGGAGGGGCGTACAGTACACCTGGAACCGACTGCCCCAGGGGTGGAAGCACAGTCCCACCATCTGCCATGGACTGATCCAGGCTGCACTGGAAAAGGGTGAAGCTCCGGAACATCTGCAGTACATCGATGACATCATTGTGGGGGGGGAACACAGCAAAGGAAGTATTTGGGAAAGGAGAGAAGATCATCCAGATTCTCCTGGAAGCTGGTTTTGCCATCAAGAAGAGCAAAGTCAAGGGACCTGCCCGAGAGATCCAGTTCCTGGGGGTAAAGTGGCAAGACGGACGGCGTCAGATCCCCACCGAGGTCATCAATAAGATCGCTGCGATGTCTCCACCAACCAGCAAGAAGGAAACACAGGCTTTCCTAGGCGCCATAGGTTTTTGGAGAATGCACATTCCTGAGTACAGCCAGATTGTGAGCCCTCTGTACCTGGTTACCCGCAAGAAGAACGATTTCCACTGGGGCCCTGATCAGCAACAAGCTTTTGCCCAAATCAAGCGGGAGATCGCTCATGCGCTAGCCCTTGGCCCAGTCAGGACGGGACCAGAGGTGAGGAACGTGCTCAACTCTGCGGCCGGGAACAATGGTTTGTCCTGGAGCCTTTGGCAGAAGGTGCCTGGAGAGACTCGTGGCCGACCACTGGGATTCTGGAGTCGAAGTTATAGAGGGTCTGAGGCCAACTACACTCCCACAGAGAAGGAAATCCTAGCAGCCTATGAAGGAGTCCAAGCTGCCTCGGAAGTGATTGGCACCGAAGCACAACTCCTCCTGGCACCCCGACTACCGGTGCTGGGGTGGATGTTTAAAGGAAAGGTTCCCTCCACCCACCACGCCACTGACGCCACATGGAGCAAATGGATTGCCCTCATCACACAACGCGCCCGTATTGGAAACCCAAATCGCCCTGGGATTTTGGAGATCGTTACGAACTGGCCGGAAGGTGAAGACTTTGGCCTCACTGACGAAGAGGAGCAGGAACAAGTGACGCGGGCTGAAGAAGCTCCACCGTACAACCAACTACCAGCAGAGGAAACACGATATGCTCTTTTCACTGACGGTTCCTGTCGCATCGTAGGGATGAACCGGAAGTGGAAAGCAGCCGTATGGAGCCCCACACGACAGGTCGCACAAGCTACTGAAGGAGAAGGTGGATCAAGTCAACTTGCTGAACTCAAAGCCGTTCAACTAGCCCTGGACATTGCTGAAAGAGAGAAGTGGCCAAAGCTCTACCTTTATACTGATTCGTGGATGGTAGCCAATGCTCTGTGGGGCTGGCTGGAAAGGTGGAAAAAGGCCAACTGGCAGCGTAGGGGAAAACCAATTTGGGCTGCTGATGAGTGGAAAGATATTGCCACTCGGGTAAAGAAGCTACCTGTGAGGGTCCGTCATGTAGATGCTCATGTCCCCAGGAGTCGGGCTAACGAAGAACATCGTAACAATGAACAGGTAGATCAGGCTGCAAAAATAGAGGTGTCCCAGATAGACTTGGATTGGCAACATAAAGGAGAGTTGTTCTTAGCTCGATGGGCCCATGATGCCTCAGGCCATCAAGGCAGAGAGGCCGCTTATAAATGGGCACGGGACCGAGGGGTGGATCTAACCATGAACAGTATCTCCCAGGTTATCCAAGACTGTGAGACCTGTGCTGCGATCAAGCAGGCCAAGCGGGTGAAGCCTCTGTGGTACGGCGGACGATGGTCGAAGTACAGGTATGGGGAAGCCTGGCAAATTGACTACATCACTCTTCCCCAAACCCGTCAAGGCAAGCGCTACGTGCTGACCATGGTGGAAGCAACCACTGGGTGGCTGGAGACCTACCCTGTGCCTCATGCTACCGCCCGGAACACCATCTTGGGCCTGGAAAAGCAAGTTCTTTGGAGACATGGCACCCCTGAGAGAATCGAGTCAGACAACGGGACACATTTCAAGAATAGCCTCATAAGCACTTGGGCCAGAGAACATGGAATCGAATGGATATATCATATCCCTTATCATGCACCAGCTGCCGGGAAAGTTGAACGGTGCAATGGGCTACTTAAGACTAGCCTAAAAGCACTTGGAGGAGGGACTTTCAAAAATTGGGAACTGAACTTAGCAAAGGCCACCTGGATGGTCAATACCCGAGGGTCCATCAATCGAGCTGGTCCCGCCCAGTCTGGACCCTTGCACACAGTGGACGGAGATAAAGTCCCTGTGGTACACACGAGAGGTATGTTAGGAAAGACTGTTTGGATTAATCCCACATCAGGCAAAGGCACACCCCTCCGTGGGGTTGTTTTTGCTCAAGGACCTGGTTACACTTGGTGGGTAATGCAGAAAAATGGGGAAACCCGTTGTGTACCACAAGGAGACCTAATTTTAAGTGAGAACTCTGTGTAAGGTTTCATTGTGTATATATGTATATATGTATCTGTAAGGGGGCATTGAGTTGGGTACGGTGTAGATGGTAATAGAATAAGGGGTGGATTATGTCCTGGGTTACAGTGTAAAATGTGCCAAAAGAAAAAAAAATATATTCTATTACCATCTTCAGGAGCTGTTGAGACCAGGTGGGGCGGTGCTCCCTGCCTCCCCCCCTCTGGACTATCTCCTGTTACTGGGCACAACAATGCCTTATCGCCTGACCCATCGGTAACTCGCTCCTGGGCTATCTCCTGTTCATGGCCCATCAAGGAACTGCCTCACGACTCCCCATCCCATTGTGAGATGCTCCGCCCGGGGAGGGGGGGGGAAGGAGCCAAGCAGTCCATGCCAAATAAAAACGGAGATTTTGAACAGCCTAGCAGCCTTTCTTCCACTGGATTCCCAGAGGAGCTTTTCCCCCCACTGGAGTTCCAGAGGACGAGAGCTACCTGCCGACCACTGGACCTTCGGAGGAAGACCAGACTCTTTTACCTGATTGCTGCTTCCACAGAACTACACCCATCGCTTCAGGAGGACTGCAGCCAGCATCTTATCGGACTGCTACTGCCACCCTAACAGGGTGTCAGGTTGTATTCCTGACTCTGTCAGTATAAACCAGTGGGTTGTTTGTTTTTTTCCCTGCCTTGTGTTATATATATATTAGTAAAGAACTGTTATTCCTATTCCCCATATCTTTGCCTGAAGGCCCGTTAATTTCAAAATTATAATAGTTTGGAGGGAAGGGGGTTGCACTCTCCATTTCAAGGGAGGCTCCTGCCTTCCTCCACAGACACCTGTCTTTTTCAAACCAAGACAGATTTTGGCGCCCAACGTGGGGCTCGAGGGCATCGAGAGATAAAGGAATAACGGTTTTTGTGCATTGGATATAGATTCCTTGTTAAGTGGCATCATGTGGGCTAGCTTATCCCGGTTCTTGTGGCATGTGGTGGTGGCTGTATTTCTCCCATTTGCAGGCCCTTATCTAAACATGGGTCCTATAACTAAGGCTACCGTGACTGTTATCCAGTTTGTTTTATGGATTAATAAGGTGAGGAATTCATGGCTTATTAACTTCCTCTGGAAGGCGGGCACATGGATTCGGAGCTATCAAACACTAAATGTATGCTTTTGGGGTTACTTTACTAATGGTACCTACTGTGAGGAAATGACACCGGGAGAAACTTTCTCCCAACCCCTAACCCAGCTCTTTGGGTCTACTCCACCAGTTTTCGAAGGATTCAGAGCTTTCCTAAGTGCTAATGATATCATACAGTGGCTAGTGTTGCTGATAATCCTGTTTTATTCAGTATTCAGAGATCAGGGGAGATTGGCTTGGATAACTACCCTGACTAGGAATGCTGCTCCAGAATCTGACCCTGCCTCACAGCTCACATCAGAAATGAACCACTCGGATTGGGTGAAGGAGATACGTGAGATGGGCCAGATGCTGAAGGAGTGCATTCTCTCAGCTGCTGGGAATCCCTCCTCCTGCCTTGAAGAGGGAGAGTCTAATGGTGCAGCAGTAGAACCCACAGACGTTACAACCGTCCAGGTTCCAGCTGAAACGCAAGGGCAGTCAGAGCCAGCAGCAGTCGCCCCTGTGGAAACGAGGAAATCTAAGATGAAATCAGACCACTCAGTTAAGAAAGGAGGGCCCTCAGAACCTGCAGGCGAGCCAGTGGTTGAGATACTCACCGAGTCCCTGACGTATGACAGTCTCCGTAATCTGCACAAAGACATCGTACGGCGGGGGCGTGAGGCTTTTACAACCTGGTTACCTCGGGTCTGGGATCTTATGGGTACGGGTGTGCAACTGGATGGCAGTGAGGCAAGGAATTTGGGACCCTTGACTCAGGACTCAGGTGTCAATCTGGTATTTGTAAGGGAGCCGGGGACCCTTTCCCTCTGGGAGCGGCTTTTAATGAGTGTGAGAGAGAGGTTTGTCCACAGAGAGAGAGAATGCAGGAGCACCATCATAGAATGCGCTGGAAGACCCTTGAGGAAGGGATCCAGCAGCTGAGAGAAGTGGCAGTATTGCAGGTACTCTTTGGGAGGGATGGACAGCATGGTAACGACCCTGACAAAGTCAGGTGCACAGGGCAAATGTTGTGGAATCTGGCAAATCTAGGGCCATCTGAATACTCCACCTTCATTGCAATGATTAATGCAGATAACGACCGAGAGACAGTGGGTTCTGTCACGAGCAAGCTTAGAAATTTTGAAAGCATGATCAATGGCCCAATGCAGGCTAACGTTTCTGCTGTGATTAAGAGCCTACAAGAGGAGATGAGGGAAATAAAGGAGGAGGTGAGGAGGAGCAGTTCCCATTTGGCACCGGTACAAGTCACAGGCCCCAAAGTCGGAGCCCAACGTCCCCCAGCTAGAGGGAGAGGGTACACCCCACGAGCTGAGCTATGGTACTTCCTGCGCGACCATGGGGAAGACATGGGAAGGTGGGATGGGAAACCCACTTCTGTCCTGGCAGCACGGGTGCGTCAACTCAAGGAGGGAAACACTAACCGGGGGAGTAACACTAAAGTGAAGGTAGCCTCAACCTCCCAGGACCGAGCTGCCAGATATTACAGAAGGGAGGATGATCTGACAGATCCCCTTGAAGGAACCTCTAGTATGTATGTCCAGGAAGGGAATGGTAACCAGTGCTAGAGGGGCCCTGCCTCTAGCCAGGGAGAGGCACGGGAAAACCGGATATTTTGGACGGTGTGGATCCGATGGCCTGGCACGTCAGAGCCACAAAAATACAAAGCGTTAGTTGATACTGGTGCGCAGTGTACCCTAATGCCATCGGGACATGTGGGGGCAGAACCTGTTTCCATTGCCGGGGTAACGGGGGGATCGCAGCAATTGACTCTGTTGGAAGCCGAGGTGAGCCTTACTGGGAAGGAGTGGCAGAAACATCCGATTGTGACTGGCCCAGAGGCCCCGTGCATTCTGGGCATAGACTTCCTCCGGAACGGCTATTACAAGGACCCAAAAGGTCTCAGGTGGGCATTTGGGATAGCTGCTGTGGAGGCAGAGAGCATTAGGCAATTGAACACCTTGCCCGGACTATCAGAAAACCCATCTGCAGTAGGACTCTTGAAGGTGGAAGAGCAACAAGTGCCAATTGCCACCTCGACAGTGCACCGCCGGCAGTATCGGACGAATCGAGATGCCGTGATCCCCATCCACAAAATGATCCGCGAGCTGGAGAGTCAAGGGGTGGTCAGCAAGACCCACTCACCCTTCAACAGCCCCATTTGGCCTGTGCGCAAGTCTGACGGAGAATGGAGATTGACTGTGGACTATCGTGGCTTGAATGAAGTGACTCCACCGTTGAGCGCTGCCGTGCCGGACATGCTGGAACTCCAGTACGAGCTGGAGTCCAAGGCAGCAAAGTGGTATGCCACTATTGACATTGCCAATGCTTTTTTCTCCATTCCTCTGGCAGCAGAATGTAGGCCTCAGTTTGCCTTCACCTGGAGGGGCGTACAGTACACCTGGAACCGACTGCCCCAGGGGTGGAAGCACAGTCCCACCATCTGCCATGGACTGATCCAGGCTGCACTGGAAAAGGGTGAAGCTCCGGAACATCTGCAGTACATCGATGACATCATTGTGGGGGGGGAACACAGCAAAGGAAGTATTTGGGAAAGGAGAGAAGATCATCCAGATTCTCCTGGAAGCTGGTTTTGCCATCAAGAAGAGCAAAGTCAAGGGACCTGCCCGAGAGATCCAGTTCCTGGGGGTAAAGTGGCAAGACGGACGGCGTCAGATCCCCACCGAGGTCATCAATAAGATCGCTGCGATGTCTCCACCAACCAGCAAGAAGGAAACACAGGCTTTCCTAGGCGCCATAGGTTTTTGGAGAATGCACATTCCTGAGTACAGCCAGATTGTGAGCCCTCTGTACCTGGTTACCCGCAAGAAGAACGATTTCCACTGGGGCCCTGATCAGCAACAAGCTTTTGCCCAAATCAAGCGGGAGATCGCTCATGCGCTAGCCCTTGGCCCAGTCAGGACGGGACCAGAGGTGAGGAACGTGCTCAACTCTGCGGCCGGGAACAATGGTTTGTCCTGGAGCCTTTGGCAGAAGGTGCCTGGAGAGACTCGTGGCCGACCACTGGGATTCTGGAGTCGAAGTTATAGAGGGTCTGAGGCCAACTACACTCCCACAGAGAAGGAAATCCTAGCAGCCTATGAAGGAGTCCAAGCTGCCTCGGAAGTGATTGGCACCGAAGCACAACTCCTCCTGGCACCCCGACTACCGGTGCTGGGGTGGATGTTTAAAGGAAAGGTTCCCTCCACCCACCACGCCACTGACGCCACATGGAGCAAATGGATTGCCCTCATCACACAACGCGCCCGTATTGGAAACCCAAATCGCCCTGGGATTTTGGAGATCGTTACGAACTGGCCGGAAGGTGAAGACTTTGGCCTCACTGACGAAGAGGAGCAGGAACAAGTGACGCGGGCTGAAGAAGCTCCACCGTACAACCAACTACCAGCAGAGGAAACACGATATGCTCTTTTCACTGACGGTTCCTGTCGCATCGTAGGGATGAACCGGAAGTGGAAAGCAGCCGTATGGAGCCCCACACGACAGGTCGCACAAGCTACTGAAGGAGAAGGTGGATCAAGTCAACTTGCTGAACTCAAAGCCGTTCAACTAGCCCTGGACATTGCTGAAAGAGAGAAGTGGCCAAAGCTCTACCTTTATACTGATTCGTGGATGGTAGCCAATGCTCTGTGGGGCTGGCTGGAAAGGTGGAAAAAGGCCAACTGGCAGCGTAGGGGAAAACCAATTTGGGCTGCTGATGAGTGGAAAGATATTGCCACTCGGGTAAAGAAGCTACCTGTGAGGGTCCGTCATGTAGATGCTCATGTCCCCAGGAGTCGGGCTAACGAAGAACATCGTAACAATGAACAGGTAGATCAGGCTGCAAAAATAGAGGTGTCCCAGATAGACTTGGATTGGCAACATAAAGGAGAGTTGTTCTTAGCTCGATGGGCCCATGATGCCTCAGGCCATCAAGGCAGAGAGGCCGCTTATAAATGGGCACGGGACCGAGGGGTGGATCTAACCATGAACAGTATCTCCCAGGTTATCCAAGACTGTGAGACCTGTGCTGCGATCAAGCAGGCCAAGCGGGTGAAGCCTCTGTGGTACGGCGGACGATGGTCGAAGTACAGGTATGGGGAAGCCTGGCAAATTGACTACATCACTCTTCCCCAAACCCGTCAAGGCAAGCGCTACGTGCTGACCATGGTGGAAGCAACCACTGGGTGGCTGGAGACCTACCCTGTGCCTCATGCTACCGCCCGGAACACCATCTTGGGCCTGGAAAAGCAAGTTCTTTGGAGACATGGCACCCCTGAGAGAATCGAGTCAGACAACGGGACACATTTCAAGAATAGCCTCATAAGCACTTGGGCCAGAGAACATGGAATCGAATGGATATATCATATCCCTTATCATGCACCAGCTGCCGGGAAAGTTGAACGGTGCAATGGGCTACTTAAGACTAGCCTAAAAGCACTTGGAGGAGGGACTTTCAAAAATTGGGAACTGAACTTAGCAAAGGCCACCTGGATGGTCAATACCCGAGGGTCCATCAATCGAGCTGGTCCCGCCCAGTCTGGACCCTTGCACACAGTGGACGGAGATAAAGTCCCTGTGGTACACACGAGAGGTATGTTAGGAAAGACTGTTTGGATTAATCCCACATCAGGCAAAGGCACACCCCTCCGTGGGGTTGTTTTTGCTCAAGGACCTGGTTACACTTGGTGGGTAATGCAGAAAAATGGGGAAACCCGTTGTGTACCACAAGGAGACCTAATTTTAAGTGAGAACTCTGTGTAAGGTTTCATTGTGTATATATGTATATATGTATCTGTAAGGGGGCATTGAGTTGGGTACGGTGTAGATGGTAATAGAATAAGGGGTGGATTATGTCCTGGGTTACAGTGTAAAATGTGCCAAAAGAAAAAAAAATATATTCTATTACCATCTTCAGGAGCTGTTGAGACCAGGTGGGGCGGTGCTCCCTGCCTCCCCCCCTCTGGACTATCTCCTGTTACTGGGCACAACAATGCCTTATCGCCTGACCCATCGGTAACTCGCTCCTGGGCTATCTCCTGTTCATGGCCCATCAAGGAACTGCCTCACGACTCCCCATCCCATTGTGAGATGCTCCGCCCGGGGAGGGGGGGGGAAGGAGCCAAGCAGTCCATGCCAAATAAAAACGGAGATTTTGAACACCCTAGCAGCCTTTCTTCCACTGGATTCCCAGAGGAGCTTTTCCCCCCACTGGAGTTCCAGAGGACGAGAGCTACCTGCCGACCACTGGACCTTCGGAGGAAGACCAGACTCTTTTACCTGATTGCTGCTTCCACAGAACTACACCCATCGCTTCAGGAGGACTGCAGCCAGCATCTTATCGGACTGCTACTGCCACCCTAACAGGGTGTCAGGTTGTATTCCTGACTCTGTCAGTATAAACCAGTGGGTTGTTTGTTTTTTTCCCTGCCTTGTGTTATATATATATTAGTAAAGAACTGTTATTCCTATTCCCCATATCTTTGCCTGAAGGCCCGTTAATTTCAAAATTATAATAGTTTGGAGGGAAGGGGGTTGCACTCTCCATTTCAAGGGAGGCTCCTGCCTTCCTCCACAGACACCTGTCTTTTTCAAACCAAGACAGATTTTGGCGCCCAACGTGGGGCTCGAGGGCATCGAGAGATAAAGGAATAACGGTTTTTGTGCATTGGATATAGATTCCTTGTTAAGTGGCATCATGTGGGCTAGCTTATCCCGGTTCTTGTGGCATGTGGTGGTGGCTGTATTTCTCCCATTTGCAGGCCCTTATCTAAACATGGGTCCTATAACTAAGGCTACCGTGACTGTTATCCAGTTTGTTTTATGGATTAATAAGGTGAGGAATTCATGGCTTATTAACTTCCTCTGGAAGGCGGGCACATGGATTCGGAGCTATCAAACACTAAATGTATGCTTTTGGGGTTACTTTACTAATGGTACCTACTGTGAGGAAATGACACCGGGAGAAACTTTCTCCCAACCCCTAACCCAGCTCTTTGGGTCTACTCCACCAGTTTTCGAAGGATTCAGAGCTTTCCTAAGTGCTAATGATATCATACAGTGGCTAGTGTTGCTGATAATCCTGTTTTATTCAGTATTCAGAGATCAGGGGAGATTGGCTTGGATAACTACCCTGACTAGGAATGCTGCTCCAGAATCTGACCCTGCCTCACAGCTCACATCAGAAATGAACCACTCGGATTGGGTGAAGGAGATACGTGAGATGGGCCAGATGCTGAAGGAGTGCATTCTCTCAGCTGCTGGGAATCCCTCCTCCTGCCTTGAAGAGGGAGAGTCTAATGGTGCAGCAGTAGAACCCACAGACGTTACAACCGTCCAGGTTCCAGCTGAAACGCAAGGGCAGTCAGAGCCAGCAGCAGTCGCCCCTGTGGAAACGAGGAAATCTAAGATGAAATCAGACCACTCAGTTAAGAAAGGAGGGCCCTCAGAACCTGCAGGCGAGCCAGTGGTTGAGATACTCACCGAGTCCCTGACGTATGACAGTCTCCGTAATCTGCACAAAGACATCGTACGGCGGGGGCGTGAGGCTTTTACAACCTGGTTACCTCGGGTCTGGGATCTTATGGGTACGGGTGTGCAACTGGATGGCAGTGAGGCAAGGAATTTGGGACCCTTGACTCAGGACTCAGGTGTCAATCTGGTATTTGTAAGGGAGCCGGGGACCCTTTCCCTCTGGGAGCGGCTTTTAATGAGTGTGAGAGAGAGGTTTGTCCACAGAGAGAGAGAATGCAGGAGCACCATCATAGAATGCGCTGGAAGACCCTTGAGGAAGGGATCCAGCAGCTGAGAGAAGTGGCAGTATTGCAGGTACTCTTTGGGAGGGATGGACAGCATGGTAACGACCCTGACAAAGTCAGGTGCACAGGGCAAATGTTGTGGAATCTGGCAAATCTAGGGCCATCTGAATACTCCACCTTCATTGCAATGATTAATGCAGATAACGACCGAGAGACAGTGGGTTCTGTCACGAGCAAGCTTAGAAATTTTGAAAGCATGATCAATGGCCCAATGCAGGCTAACGTTTCTGCTGTGATTAAGAGCCTACAAGAGGAGATGAGGGAAATAAAGGAGGAGGTGAGGAGGAGCAGTTCCCATTTGGCACCGGTACAAGTCACAGGCCCCAAAGTCGGAGCCCAACGTCCCCCAGCTAGAGGGAGAGGGTACACCCCACGAGCTGAGCTATGGTACTTCCTGCGCGACCATGGGGAAGACATGGGAAGGTGGGATGGGAAACCCACTTCTGTCCTGGCAGCACGGGTGCGTCAACTCAAGGAGGGAAACACTAACCGGGGGAGTAACACTAAAGTGAAGGTAGCCTCAACCTCCCAGGACCGAGCTGCCAGATATTACAGAAGGGAGGATGATCTGACAGATCCCCTTGAAGGAACCTCTAGTATGTATGTCCAGGAAGGGAATGGTAACCAGTGCTAGAGGGGCCCTGCCTCTAGCCAGGGAGAGGCACGGGAAAACCGGATATTTTGGACGGTGTGGATCCGATGGCCTGGCACGTCAGAGCCACAAAAATACAAAGCGTTAGTTGATACTGGTGCGCAGTGTACCCTAATGCCATCGGGACATGTGGGGGCAGAACCTGTTTCCATTGCCGGGGTAACGGGGGGATCGCAGCAATTGACTCTGTTGGAAGCCGAGGTGAGCCTTACTGGGAAGGAGTGGCAGAAACATCCGATTGTGACTGGCCCAGAGGCCCCGTGCATTCTGGGCATAGACTTCCTCCGGAACGGCTATTACAAGGACCCAAAAGGTCTCAGGTGGGCATTTGGGATAGCTGCTGTGGAGGCAGAGAGCATTAGGCAATTGAACACCTTGCCCGGACTATCAGAAAACCCATCTGCAGTAGGACTCTTGAAGGTGGAAGAGCAACAAGTGCCAATTGCCACCTCGACAGTGCACCGCCGGCAGTATCGGACGAATCGAGATGCCGTGATCCCCATCCACAAAATGATCCGCGAGCTGGAGAGTCAAGGGGTGGTCAGCAAGACCCACTCACCCTTCAACAGCCCCATTTGGCCTGTGCGCAAGTCTGACGGAGAATGGAGATTGACTGTGGACTATCGTGGCTTGAATGAAGTGACTCCACCGTTGAGCGCTGCCGTGCCGGACATGCTGGAACTCCAGTACGAGCTGGAGTCCAAGGCAGCAAAGTGGTATGCCACTATTGACATTGCCAATGCTTTTTTCTCCATTCCTCTGGCAGCAGAATGTAGGCCTCAGTTTGCCTTCACCTGGAGGGGCGTACAGTACACCTGGAACCGACTGCCCCAGGGGTGGAAGCACAGTCCCACCATCTGCCATGGACTGATCCAGGCTGCACTGGAAAAGGGTGAAGCTCCGGAACATCTGCAGTACATCGATGACATCATTGTGGGGGGGGAACACAGCAAAGGAAGTATTTGGGAAAGGAGAGAAGATCATCCAGATTCTCCTGGAAGCTGGTTTTGCCATCAAGAAGAGCAAAGTCAAGGGACCTGCCCGAGAGATCCAGTTCCTGGGGGTAAAGTGGCAAGACGGACGGCGTCAGATCCCCACCGAGGTCATCAATAAGATCGCTGCGATGTCTCCACCAACCAGCAAGAAGGAAACACAGGCTTTCCTAGGCGCCATAGGTTTTTGGAGAATGCACATTCCTGAGTACAGCCAGATTGTGAGCCCTCTGTACCTGGTTACCCGCAAGAAGAACGATTTCCACTGGGGCCCTGATCAGCAACAAGCTTTTGCCCAAATCAAGCGGGAGATCGCTCATGCGCTAGCCCTTGGCCCAGTCAGGACGGGACCAGAGGTGAGGAACGTGCTCAACTCTGCGGCCGGGAACAATGGTTTGTCCTGGAGCCTTTGGCAGAAGGTGCCTGGAGAGACTCGTGGCCGACCACTGGGATTCTGGAGTCGAAGTTATAGAGGGTCTGAGGCCAACTACACTCCCACAGAGAAGGAAATCCTAGCAGCCTATGAAGGAGTCCAAGCTGCCTCGGAAGTGATTGGCACCGAAGCACAACTCCTCCTGGCACCCCGACTACCGGTGCTGGGGTGGATGTTTAAAGGAAAGGTTCCCTCCACCCACCACGCCACTGACGCCACATGGAGCAAATGGATTGCCCTCATCACACAACGCGCCCGTATTGGAAACCCAAATCGCCCTGGGATTTTGGAGATCGTTACGAACTGGCCGGAAGGTGAAGACTTTGGCCTCACTGACGAAGAGGAGCAGGAACAAGTGACGCGGGCTGAAGAAGCTCCACCGTACAACCAACTACCAGCAGAGGAAACACGATATGCTCTTTTCACTGACGGTTCCTGTCGCATCGTAGGGATGAACCGGAAGTGGAAAGCAGCCGTATGGAGCCCCACACGACAGGTCGCACAAGCTACTGAAGGAGAAGGTGGATCAAGTCAACTTGCTGAACTCAAAGCCGTTCAACTAGCCCTGGACATTGCTGAAAGAGAGAAGTGGCCAAAGCTCTACCTTTATACTGATTCGTGGATGGTAGCCAATGCTCTGTGGGGCTGGCTGGAAAGGTGGAAAAAGGCCAACTGGCAGCGTAGGGGAAAACCAATTTGGGCTGCTGATGAGTGGAAAGATATTGCCACTCGGGTAAAGAAGCTACCTGTGAGGGTCCGTCATGTAGATGCTCATGTCCCCAGGAGTCGGGCTAACGAAGAACATCGTAACAATGAACAGGTAGATCAGGCTGCAAAAATAGAGGTGTCCCAGATAGACTTGGATTGGCAACATAAAGGAGAGTTGTTCTTAGCTCGATGGGCCCATGATGCCTCAGGCCATCAAGGCAGAGAGGCCGCTTATAAATGGGCACGGGACCGAGGGGTGGATCTAACCATGAACAGTATCTCCCAGGTTATCCAAGACTGTGAGACCTGTGCTGCGATCAAGCAGGCCAAGCGGGTGAAGCCTCTGTGGTACGGCGGACGATGGTCGAAGTACAGGTATGGGGAAGCCTGGCAAATTGACTACATCACTCTTCCCCAAACCCGTCAAGGCAAGCGCTACGTGCTGACCATGGTGGAAGCAACCACTGGGTGGCTGGAGACCTACCCTGTGCCTCATGCTACCGCCCGGAACACCATCTTGGGCCTGGAAAAGCAAGTTCTTTGGAGACATGGCACCCCTGAGAGAATCGAGTCAGACAACGGGACACATTTCAAGAATAGCCTCATAAGCACTTGGGCCAGAGAACATGGAATCGAATGGATATATCATATCCCTTATCATGCACCAGCTGCCGGGAAAGTTGAACGGTGCAATGGGCTACTTAAGACTAGCCTAAAAGCACTTGGAGGAGGGACTTTCAAAAATTGGGAACTGAACTTAGCAAAGGCCACCTGGATGGTCAATACCCGAGGGTCCATCAATCGAGCTGGTCCCGCCCAGTCTGGACCCTTGCACACAGTGGACGGAGATAAAGTCCCTGTGGTACACACGAGAGGTATGTTAGGAAAGACTGTTTGGATTAATCCCACATCAGGCAAAGGCACACCCCTCCGTGGGGTTGTTTTTGCTCAAGGACCTGGTTACACTTGGTGGGTAATGCAGAAAAATGGGGAAACCCGTTGTGTACCACAAGGAGACCTAATTTTAAGTGAGAACTCTGTGTAAGGTTTCATTGTGTATATATGTATATATGTATCTGTAAGGGGGCATTGAGTTGGGTACGGTGTAGATGGTAATAGAATAAGGGGTGGATTATGTCCTGGGTTACAGTGTAAAATGTGCCAAAAGAAAAAAAAATATATTCTATTACCATCTTCAGGAGCTGTTGAGACCAGGTGGGGCGGTGCTCCCTGCCTCCCCCCCTCTGGACTATCTCCTGTTACTGGGCACAACAATGCCTTATCGCCTGACCCATCGGTAACTCGCTCCTGGGCTATCTCCTGTTCATGGCCCATCAAGGAACTGCCTCACGACTCCCCATCCCATTGTGAGATGCTCCGCCCGGGGAGGGGGGGGGAAGGAGCCAAGCAGTCCATGCCAAATAAAAACGGAGATTTTGAACACCCTAGCAGCCTTTCTTCCACTGGATTCCCAGAGGAGCTTTTCCCCCCACTGGAGTTCCAGAGGACGAGAGCTACCTGCCGACCACTGGACCTTCGGAGGAAGACCAGACTCTTTTACCTGATTGCTGCTTCCACAGAACTACACCCATCGCTTCAGGAGGACTGCAGCCAGCATCTTATCGGACTGCTACTGCCACCCTAACAGGGTGTCAGGTTGTATTCCTGACTCTGTCAGTATAAACCAGTGGGTTGTTTGTTTTTTTCCCTGCCTTGTGTTATATATATATTAGTAAAGAACTGTTATTCCTATTCCCCATATCTTTGCCTGAAGGCCCGTTAATTTCAAAATTATAATAGTTTGGAGGGAAGGGGGTTGCACTCTCCATTTCAAGGGAGGCTCCTGCCTTCCTCCACAGACACCTGTCTTTTTCAAACCAAGACAGATTTTGGCGCCCAACGTGGGGCTCGAGGGCATCGAGAGATAAAGGAATAACGGTTTTTGTGCATTGGATATAGATTCCTTGTTAAGTGGCATCATGTGGGCTAGCTTATCCCGGTTCTTGTGGCATGTGGTGGTGGCTGTATTTCTCCCATTTGCAGGCCCTTATCTAAACATGGGTCCTATAACTAAGGCTACCGTGACTGTTATCCAGTTTGTTTTATGGATTAATAAGGTGAGGAATTCATGGCTTATTAACTTCCTCTGGAAGGCGGGCACATGGATTCGGAGCTATCAAACACTAAATGTATGCTTTTGGGGTTACTTTACTAATGGTACCTACTGTGAGGAAATGACACCGGGAGAAACTTTCTCCCAACCCCTAACCCAGCTCTTTGGGTCTACTCCACCAGTTTTCGAAGGATTCAGAGCTTTCCTAAGTGCTAATGATATCATACAGTGGCTAGTGTTGCTGATAATCCTGTTTTATTCAGTATTCAGAGATCAGGGGAGATTGGCTTGGATAACTACCCTGACTAGGAATGCTGCTCCAGAATCTGACCCTGCCTCACAGCTCACATCAGAAATGAACCACTCGGATTGGGTGAAGGAGATACGTGAGATGGGCCAGATGCTGAAGGAGTGCATTCTCTCAGCTGCTGGGAATCCCTCCTCCTGCCTTGAAGAGGGAGAGTCTAATGGTGCAGCAGTAGAACCCACAGACGTTACAACCGTCCAGGTTCCAGCTGAAACGCAAGGGCAGTCAGAGCCAGCAGCAGTCGCCCCTGTGGAAACGAGGAAATCTAAGATGAAATCAGACCACTCAGTTAAGAAAGGAGGGCCCTCAGAACCTGCAGGCGAGCCAGTGGTTGAGATACTCACCGAGTCCCTGACGTATGACAGTCTCCGTAATCTGCACAAAGACATCGTACGGCGGGGGCGTGAGGCTTTTACAACCTGGTTACCTCGGGTCTGGGATCTTATGGGTACGGGTGTGCAACTGGATGGCAGTGAGGCAAGGAATTTGGGACCCTTGACTCAGGACTCAGGTGTCAATCTGGTATTTGTAAGGGAGCCGGGGACCCTTTCCCTCTGGGAGCGGCTTTTAATGAGTGTGAGAGAGAGGTTTGTCCACAGAGAGAGAGAATGCAGGAGCACCATCATAGAATGCGCTGGAAGACCCTTGAGGAAGGGATCCAGCAGCTGAGAGAAGTGGCAGTATTGCAGGTACTCTTTGGGAGGGATGGACAGCATGGTAACGACCCTGACAAAGTCAGGTGCACAGGGCAAATGTTGTGGAATCTGGCAAATCTAGGGCCATCTGAATACTCCACCTTCATTGCAATGATTAATGCAGATAACGACCGAGAGACAGTGGGTTCTGTCACGAGCAAGCTTAGAAATTTTGAAAGCATGATCAATGGCCCAATGCAGGCTAACGTTTCTGCTGTGATTAAGAGCCTACAAGAGGAGATGAGGGAAATAAAGGAGGAGGTGAGGAGGAGCAGTTCCCATTTGGCACCGGTACAAGTCACAGGCCCCAAAGTCGGAGCCCAACGTCCCCCAGCTAGAGGGAGAGGGTACACCCCACGAGCTGAGCTATGGTACTTCCTGCGCGACCATGGGGAAGACATGGGAAGGTGGGATGGGAAACCCACTTCTGTCCTGGCAGCACGGGTGCGTCAACTCAAGGAGGGAAACACTAACCGGGGGAGTAACACTAAAGTGAAGGTAGCCTCAACCTCCCAGGACCGAGCTGCCAGATATTACAGAAGGGAGGATGATCTGACAGATCCCCTTGAAGGAACCTCTAGTATGTATGTCCAGGAAGGGAATGGTAACCAGTGCTAGAGGGGCCCTGCCTCTAGCCAGGGAGAGGCACGGGAAAACCGGATATTTTGGACGGTGTGGATCCGATGGCCTGGCACGTCAGAGCCACAAAAATACAAAGCGTTAGTTGATACTGGTGCGCAGTGTACCCTAATGCCATCGGGACATGTGGGGGCAGAACCTGTTTCCATTGCCGGGGTAACGGGGGGATCGCAGCAATTGACTCTGTTGGAAGCCGAGGTGAGCCTTACTGGGAAGGAGTGGCAGAAACATCCGATTGTGACTGGCCCAGAGGCCCCGTGCATTCTGGGCATAGACTTCCTCCGGAACGGCTATTACAAGGACCCAAAAGGTCTCAGGTGGGCATTTGGGATAGCTGCTGTGGAGGCAGAGAGCATTAGGCAATTGAACACCTTGCCCGGACTATCAGAAAACCCATCTGCAGTAGGACTCTTGAAGGTGGAAGAGCAACAAGTGCCAATTGCCACCTCGACAGTGCACCGCCGGCAGTATCGGACGAATCGAGATGCCGTGATCCCCATCCACAAAATGATCCGCGAGCTGGAGAGTCAAGGGGTGGTCAGCAAGACCCACTCACCCTTCAACAGCCCCATTTGGCCTGTGCGCAAGTCTGACGGAGAATGGAGATTGACTGTGGACTATCGTGGCTTGAATGAAGTGACTCCACCGTTGAGCGCTGCCGTGCCGGACATGCTGGAACTCCAGTACGAGCTGGAGTCCAAGGCAGCAAAGTGGTATGCCACTATTGACATTGCCAATGCTTTTTTCTCCATTCCTCTGGCAGCAGAATGTAGGCCTCAGTTTGCCTTCACCTGGAGGGGCGTACAGTACACCTGGAACCGACTGCCCCAGGGGTGGAAGCACGGTCCCACCATCTGCCATGGACTGATCCAGGCTGCACTGGAAAAGGGTGAAGCTCCGGAACATCTGCAGTACATCGATGACATCATTGTGGGGGGGGAACACAGCAAAGGAAGTATTTGGGAAAGGAGAGAAGATCATCCAGATTCTCCTGGAAGCTGGTTTTGCCATCAAGAAGAGCAAAGTCAAGGGACCTGCCCGAGAGATCCAGTTCCTGGGGGTAAAGTGGCAAGACGGACGGCGTCAGATCCCCACCGAGGTCATCAATAAGATCGCTGCGATGTCTCCACCAACCAGCAAGAAGGAAACACAGGCTTTCCTAGGCGCCATAGGTTTTTGGAGAATGCACATTCCTGAGTACAGCCAGATTGTGAGCCCTCTGTACCTGGTTACCCGCAAGAAGAACGATTTCCACTGGGGCCCTGAACAGCAACAAGCTTTTGCCCAAATCAAGCGGGAGATCGCTCATGCGCTAGCCCTTGGCCCAGTCAGGACGGGACCAGAGGTGAGGAACGTGCTCTACTCTGCGGCCGGGAACAATGGTTTGTCCTGGAGCCTTTGGCAGAAGGTGCCTGGAGAGACTCGTGGCCGACCACTGGGATTCTGGAGTCGAAGTTATAGAGGGTCTGAGGCCAACTACACTCCCACAGAGAAGGAAATCCTAGCAGCCTATGAAGGAGTCCAAGCTGCCTCGGAAGTGATTGGCACCGAAGCACAACTCCTCCTGGCACCCCGACTACCGGTGCTGGGGTGGATGTTTAAAGGAAAGGTTCCCTCCACCCACCACGCCACTGACGCCACATGGAGCAAATGGATTGCCCTCATCACACAACGCGCCCGTATTGGAAACCCAAATCGCCCTGGGATTTTGGAGATCGTTACGAACTGGCCGGAAGGTGAAGACTTTGGCCTCACTGACGAAGAGGAGCAGGAACAAGTGACGCGGGCTGAAGAAGCTCCACCGTACAACCAACTACCAGCAGAGGAAACACGATATGCTCTTTTCACTGACGGTTCCTGTCGCATCGTAGGGATGAACCGGAAGTGGAAAGCAGCCGTATGGAGCCCCACACGACAGGTCGCACAAGCTACTGAAGGAGAAGGTGGATCAAGTCAACTTGCTGAACTCAAAGCCGTTCAACTAGCCCTGGACATTGCTGAAAGAGAGAAGTGGCCAAAGCTCTACCTTTATACTGATTCGTGGATGGTAGCCAATGCTCTGTGGGGCTGGCTGGAAAGGTGGAAAAAGGCCAACTGGCAGCGTAGGGGAAAACCAATTTGGGCTGCTGATGAGTGGAAAGATATTGCCACTCGGGTAAAGAAGCTACCTGTGAGGGTCCGTCATGTAGATGCTCATGTCCCCAGGAGTCGGGCTAACGAAGAACATCGTAACAATGAACAGGTAGATCAGGCTGCAAAAATAGAGGTGTCCCAGATAGACTTGGATTGGCAACATAAAGGAGAGTTGTTCTTAGCTCGATGGGCCCATGATGCCTCAGGCCATCAAGGCAGAGAGGCCGCTTATAAATGGGCACGGGACCGAGGGGTGGATCTAACCATGAACAGTATCTCCCAGGTTATCCAAGACTGTGAGACCTGTGCTGCGATCAAGCAGGCCAAGCGGGTGAAGCCTCTGTGGTACGGCGGACGATGGTCGAAGTACAGGTATGGGGAAGCCTGGCAAATTGACTACATCACTCTTCCCCAAACCCGTCAAGGCAAGCGCTACGTGCTGACCATGGTGGAAGCAACCACTGGGTGGCTGGAGACCTACCCTGTGCCTCATGCTACCGCCCGGAACACCATCTTGGGCCTGGAAAAGCAAGTTCTTTGGAGACATGGCACCCCTGAGAGAATCGAGTCAGACAACGGGACACATTTCAAGAATAGCCTCATAAGCACTTGGGCCAGAGAACATGGAATCGAATGGATATATCATATCCCTTATCATGCACCAGCTGCCGGGAAAGTTGAACGGTGCAATGGGCTACTTAAGACTAGCCTAAAAGCACTTGGAGGAGGGACTTTCAAAAATTGGGAACTGAACTTAGCAAAGGCCACCTGGATGGTCAATACCCGAGGGTCCATCAATCGAGCTGGTCCTGCCCAGTCTGGACCCTTGCACACAGTGGACGGAGATAAAGTCCCTGTGGTACACACGAGAGGTATGTTAGGAAAGACTGTTTGGATTAATCCCACATCAGGCAAAGGCACACCCCTCCGTGGGGTTGTTTTTGCTCAAGGACCTGGTTACACTTGGTGGGTAATGCAGAAAAATGGGGAAACCCGTTGTGTACCACAAGGAGACCTAATTTTAAGTGAGAACTCTGTGTAAGGTTTCATTGTGTATATATGTATATATGTATCTGTAAGGGGGCATTGGGTTGGGTACGGTGTAGATGGTAATAGAATAAGGGGTGGATTATGTCCTGGGTTACAGTGTAAAATGTGCCAAAAGAAAAAAAATATATTCTATTACCATCTTCAGGAGCTGTTGAGACCAGGTGGGGCGGTGCTCCCTGCCTCCCCCCCTCTGGACTATCTCCTGTTACTGGGCACAACAATGCCTTATCGCCTGACCCATCGGTAACTCGCTCCTGGGCTATCTCCTGTTCATGGCCCATCAAGGAACTGCCTCACGACTCCCCATCCCATTGTGAGATGCTCCGCCCGGGGAGGGGGGGGGGAAGGAGCCAAGCAGTCCATGCCAAATAAAAACGGAGATTTTGAACACCCTAGCAGCCTTTCTTCCACTGGATTCCCAGAGGAGCTTTTTCCCCCCACTGGAGTTCCAGAGGACGAGATTTACCTGCCGACCACTGGACCTTCGGAGGAAGACCAGACTCTTTTACCTGATTGCTGCTTCCACAGAACTACACCCATCGCTTCAGGAGGACTGCAGCCAGCATCTTATCGGACTGCTACTGCCACCCTAACAGGGTGTCAGGTTGTATTCCTGACTCTGTCAGTATAAACCAGTGGGTTGTTTGTTTTTTTCCCTGCCTTGTGTTTTATATATATATATTAGTAAAGAACTGTTATTCCTATTCCCCATATCTTTGCCTGAAGGCCCGTTAATTTCAAAATTATAATAGTTTGGAGGGAAGGGGGTTGCACTCTCCATTTCAAGGGAGGCTCCTGCCTTCCTCCACAGACACCTGTCTTTTTCAAACCAAGACAGATTTTGGCGCCCAACGTGGGGCTCGAGGGCATCGAGAGATAAAGGAATAACGGTTTTTGTGCATTGGATATAGATTCCTTGTTAAGTGGCATCATGTGGGCTAGCTTATCCCAGTTCTTGTGGCATGTGGTGGTGGCTGTATTTCTCCCATTTGCAGGCCCTTATCTAAACATGGGTCCTATAACTAAGGCTACCGTGACTGTTATCCAGTTTGTTTTATGGATTAATAAGGTGAGGAATTCATGGCTTATTAACTTCCTCTGGAAGGCGGGCACATGGATTCGGAGCTATCAAACACTAAATGTATGCTTTTGGGGTTACTTTAATAATGGTACCTACTGTGAGGAAATGACACCGGGAGAAACTTTCTCCCAACCCCTAACCCAGCTCTTTGGGTCTACTCCACCAGTTTTCGAAGGATTCAGAGCTTTCCTAAGTGCTAATGATATCATACAGTGGCTAGTGTTGCTGATAATCCTGTTTTATTCAGTATTCAGAGATCAGGGGAGATTGGCTTGGATAACTACCCTGACTAGGAATGCTGCTCCAGAATCTGACCCTGCCTCACAGCTCACATCAGAAATGAACCACTCGGATTGGGTGAAGGAGATACGTGAGATGGGCCAGATGCTGAAGGAGTGCATTCTCTCAGCTGCTGGGAATCCCTCCTCCTGCCTTGAAGAGGGAGAGTCTAATGGTGCAGCAGTAGAACCCACAGACGTTACAACCGTCCAGGTTCCAGCTGAAACGCAAGGGCAGTCAGAGCCAGCAGCAGTCGCCCCTGTGGAAACGAGGACATCTAAGATGAAATCAGACCACTCAGTTAAGAAAGGAGGGCCCTCAGAACCTGCAGGCGAGCCAGTGGTTGAGATACTCACCGAGTCCCTGACGTATGACAGTCTCCGTAATCTGCACAAAGACATCGTACGGCGGGGGCGTGAGGCTTTTACAACCTGGTTACCTCGGGTCTGGGATCTTATGGGTACGGGTGTGCAACTGGATGGCAGTGAGGCAAGGAATTTGGGACCCTTGACTCAGGACTCAGGTGTCAATCTGGTATTTGTAAGGGAGCCGGGGACCCTTTCCCTCTGGGAGCGGCTTTTAATGAGTGTGAGAGAGAGGTTTGTCCACAGAGAGAGAGAATGCAGGAGCACCATCATAGAATGCGCTGGAAGACCCTTGAGGAAGGGATCCAGCAGCTGAGAGAAGTGGCAGTATTGCAGGTACTCTTTGGGAGGGATGGACAGCATGGTAACGACCCTGACAAAGTCAGGTGCACAGGGCAAATGTTGTGGAATCTGGCAAATCTAGGGCCATCTGAATACTCCACCTTCATTGCAATGATTAATGCAGATAACGACCGAGAGACAGTGGGTTCTGTCACGAGCAAGCTTAGAAATTTTGAAAGCATGATCAATGGCCCAATGCAGGCTAACGTTTCTGCTGTGATTAAGAGCCTACAAGAGGAGATGAGGGAAATAAAGGAGGAGGTGAGGAGGAGCAGTTCCCATTTGGCACCGGTACAAGTCACAGGCCCCAAAGTCGGAGCCCAACGTCCCCCAGCTAGAGGGAGAGGGTACACCCCACGAGCTGAGCTATGGTACTTCCTGCGCGACCATGGGGAAGACATGGGAAGGTGGGATGGGAAACCCACTTCTGTCCTGGCAGCACGGGTGCGTCAACTCAAGGAGGGAAACACTAACCGGGGGAGTAACACTAAAGTGAAGGTAGCCTCAACCTCCCAGGACCGAGCTGCCAGATATTACAGAAGGGAGGATGATCTGACAGATCCCCTTGAAGGAACCTCTAGTATGTATGTCCAGGAAGGGAATGGTAACCAGTGCTAGAGGGGCCCTGCCTCTAGCCAGGGAGAGGCACGGGAAAACCGGATATTTTGGACGGTGTGGATCCGATGGCCTGGCACGTCAGAGCCACAAAAATACAAAGCGTTAGTTGATACTGGTGCGCAGTGTACCCTAATGCCATCGGGACATGTGGGGGCAGAACCTGTTTCCATTGCCGGGGTAACGGGGGGATCGCAGCAATTGACTCTGTTGGAAGCCGAGGTGAGCCTTACTGGGAAGGAGTGGCAGAAACATCCGATTGTGACTGGCCCAGAGGCCCCGTGCATTCTGGGCATAGACTTCCTCCGGAACGGCTATTACAAGGACCCAAAAGGTCTCAGGTGGGCATTTGGGATAGCTGCTGTGGAGGCAGAGAGCATTAGGCAATTGAACACCTTGCCCGGACTATCAGAAAACCCATCTGCAGTAGGACTCTTGAAGGTGGAAGAGCAACAAGTGCCAATTGCCACCTCGACAGTGCACCGCCGGCAGTATCGGACGAATCGAGATGCCGTGATCCCCATCCACAAAATGATCCGCGAGCTGGAGAGTCAAGGGGTGGTCAGCAAGACCCACTCACCCTTCAACAGCCCCATTTGGCCTGTGCGCAAGTCTGACGGAGAATGGAGATTGACTGTGGACTATCGTGGCTTGAATGAAGTGACTCCACCGTTGAGCGCTGCCGTGCCGGACATGCTGGAACTCCAGTACGAGCTGGAGTCCAAGGCAGCAAAGTGGTATGCCACTATTGACATTGCCAATGCTTTTTTCTCCATTCCTCTGGCAGCAGAATGTAGGCCTCAGTTTGCCTTCACCTGGAGGGGCGTACAGTACACCTGGAACCGACTGCCCCAGGGGTGGAAGCACGGTCCCACCATCTGCCATGGACTGATCCAGGCTGCACTGGAAAAGGGTGAAGCTCCGGAACATCTGCAGTACATCGATGACATCATTGTGGGGGGGGAACACAGCAAAGGAAGTATTTGGGAAAGGAGAGAAGATCATCCAGATTCTCCTGGAAGCTGGTTTTGCCATCAAGAAGAGCAAAGTCAAGGGACCTGCCCGAGAGATCCAGTTCCTGGGGGTAAAGTGGCAAGACGGACGGCGTCAGATCCCCACCGAGGTCATCAATAAGATCGCTGCGATGTCTCCACCAACCAGCAAGAAGGAAACACAGGCTTTCCTAGGCGCCATAGGTTTTTGGAGAATGCACATTCCTGAGTACAGCCAGATTGTGAGCCCTCTGTACCTGGTTACCCGCAAGAAGAACGATTTCCACTGGGGCCCTGAACAGCAACAAGCTTTTGCCCAAATCAAGCGGGAGATCGCTCATGCGCTAGCCCTTGGCCCAGTCAGGACGGGACCAGAGGTGAGGAACGTGCTCTACTCTGCGGCCGGGAACAATGGTTTGTCCTGGAGCCTTTGGCAGAAGGTGCCTGGAGAGACTCGTGGCCGACCACTGGGATTCTGGAGTCGAAGTTATAGAGGGTCTGAGGCCAACTACACTCCCACAGAGAAGGAAATCCTAGCAGCCTATGAAGGAGTCCAAGCTGCCTCGGAAGTGATTGGCACCGAAGCACAACTCCTCCTGGCACCCCGACTACCGGTGCTGGGGTGGATGTTTAAAGGAAAGGTTCCCTCCACCCACCACGCCACTGACGCCACATGGAGCAAATGGATTGCCCTCATCACACAACGCGCCCGTATTGGAAACCCAAATCGCCCTGGGATTTTGGAGATCGTTACGAACTGGCCGGAAGGTGAAGACTTTGGCCTCACTGACGAAGAGGAGCAGGAACAAGTGACGCGGGCTGAAGAAGCTCCACCGTACAACCAACTACCAGCAGAGGAAACACGATATGCTCTTTTCACTGACGGTTCCTGTCGCATCGTAGGGATGAACCGGAAGTGGAAAGCAGCCGTATGGAGCCCCACACGACAGGTCGCACAAGCTACTGAAGGAGAAGGTGGATCAAGTCAACTTGCTGAACTCAAAGCCGTTCAACTAGCCCTGGACATTGCTGAAAGAGAGAAGTGGCCAAAGCTCTACCTTTATACTGATTCGTGGATGGTAGCCAATGCTCTGTGGGGCTGGCTGGAAAGGTGGAAAAAGGCCAACTGGCAGCGTAGGGGAAAACCAATTTGGGCTGCTGATGAGTGGAAAGATATTGCCACTCGGGTAAAGAAGCTACCTGTGAGGGTCCGTCATGTAGATGCTCATGTCCCCAGGAGTCGGGCTAACGAAGAACATCGTAACAATGAACAGGTAGATCAGGCTGCAAAAATAGAGGTGTCCCAGATAGACTTGGATTGGCAACATAAAGGAGAGTTGTTCTTAGCTCGATGGGCCCATGATGCCTCAGGCCATCAAGGCAGAGAGGCCGCTTATAAATGGGCACGGGACCGAGGGGTGGATCTAACCATGAACAGTATCTCCCAGGTTATCCAAGACTGTGAGACCTGTGCTGCGATCAAGCAGGCCAAGCGGGTGAAGCCTCTGTGGTACGGCGGACGATGGTCGAAGTACAGGTATGGGGAAGCCTGGCAAATTGACTACATCACTCTTCCCCAAACCCGTCAAGGCAAGCGCTACGTGCTGACCATGGTGGAAGCAACCACTGGGTGGCTGGAGACCTACCCTGTGCCTCATGCTACCGCCCGGAACACCATCTTGGGCCTGGAAAAGCAAGTTCTTTGGAGACATGGCACCCCTGAGAGAATCGAGTCAGACAACGGGACACATTTCAAGAATAGCCTCATAAGCACTTGGGCCAGAGAACATGGAATCGAATGGATATATCATATCCCTTATCATGCACCAGCTGCCGGGAAAGTTGAACGGTGCAATGGGCTACTTAAGACTAGCCTAAAAGCACTTGGAGGAGGGACTTTCAAAAATTGGGAACTGAACTTAGCAAAGGCCACCTGGATGGTCAATACCCGAGGGTCCATCAATCGAGCTGGTCCTGCCCAGTCTGGACCCTTGCACACAGTGGACGGAGATAAAGTCCCTGTGGTACACACGAGAGGTATGTTAGGAAAGACTGTTTGGATTAATCCCACATCAGGCAAAGGCACACCCCTCCGTGGGGTTGTTTTTGCTCAAGGACCTGGTTACACTTGGTGGGTAATGCAGAAAAATGGGGAAACCCGTTGTGTACCACAAGGAGACCTAATTTTAAGTGAGAACTCTGTGTAAGGTTTCATTGTGTATATATGTATATATGTATCTGTAAGGGGGCATTGGGTTGGGTACGGTGTAGATGGTAATAGAATAAGGGGTGGATTATGTCCTGGGTTACAGTGTAAAATGTGCCAAAAGAAAAAAAATATATTCTATTACCATCTTCAGGAGCTGTTGAGACCAGGTGGGGCGGTGCTCCCTGCCTCCCCCCCTCTGGACTATCTCCTGTTACTGGGCACAACAATGCCTTATCGCCTGACCCATCGGTAACTCGCTCCTGGGCTATCTCCTGTTCATGGCCCATCAAGGAACTGCCTCACGACTCCCCATCCCATTGTGAGATGCTCCGCCCGGGGAGGGGGGGGGGAAGGAGCCAAGCAGTCCATGCCAAATAAAAACGGAGATTTTGAACACCCTAGCAGCCTTTCTTCCACTGGATTCCCAGAGGAGCTTTTTCCCCCCACTGGAGTTCCAGAGGACGAGATTTACCTGCCGACCACTGGACCTTCGGAGGAAGACCAGACTCTTTTACCTGATTGCTGCTTCCACAGAACTACACCCATCGCTTCAGGAGGACTGCAGCCAGCATCTTATCGGACTGCTACTGCCACCCTAACAGGGTGTCAGGTTGTATTCCTGACTCTGTCAGTATAAACCAGTGGGTTGTTTGTTTTTTTCCCTGCCTTGTGTTTTATATATATATATTAGTAAAGAACTGTTATTCCTATTCCCCATATCTTTGCCTGAAGGCCCGTTAATTTCAAAATTATAATAGTTTGGAGGGAAGGGGGTTGCACTCTCCATTTCAAGGGAGGCTCCTGCCTTCCTCCACAGACACCTGTCTTTTTCAAACCAAGACAGATTTTGGCGCCCAACGTGGGGCTCGAGGGCATCGAGAGATAAAGGAATAACGGTTTTTGTGCATTGGATATAGATTCCTTGTTAAGTGGCATCATGTGGGCTAGCTTATCCCGGTTCTTGTGGCATGTGGTGGTGGCTGTATTTCTCCCATTTGCAGGCCCTTATCTAAACATGGGTCCTATAACTAAGGCTACCGTGACTGTTATCCAGTTTGTTTTATGGATTAATAAGGTGAGGAATTCATGGCTTATTAACTTCCTCTGGAAGGCGGGCACATGGATTCGGAGCTATCAAACACTAAATGTATGCTTTTGGGGTTACTTTACTAATGGTACCTACTGTGAGGAAATGACACCGGGAGAAACTTTCTCCCAACCCCTAACCCAGCTCTTTGGGTCTACTCCACCAGTTTTCGAAGGATTCAGAGCTTTCCTAAGTGCTAATGATATCATACAGTGGCTAGTGTTGCTGATAATCCTGTTTTATTCAGTATTCAGAGATCAGGGGAGATTGGCTTGGATAACTACCCTGACTAGGAATGCTGCTCCAGAATCTGACCCTGCCTCACAGCTCACATCAGAAATGAACCACTCGGATTGGGTGAAGGAGATACGTGAGATGGGCCAGATGCTGAAGGAGTGCATTCTCTCAGCTGCTGGGAATCCCTCCTCCTGCCTTGAAGAGGGAGAGTCTAATGGTGCAGCAGTAGAACCCACAGACGTTACAACCGTCCAGGTTCCAGCTGAAACGCAAGGGCAGTCAGAGCCAGCAGCAGTCGCCCCTGTGGAAACGAGGACATCTAAGATGAAATCAGACCACTCAGTTAAGAAAGGAGGGCCCTCAGAACCTGCAGGCGAGCCAGTGGTTGAGATACTCACCGAGTCCCTGACGTATGACAGTCTCCGTAATCTGCACAAAGACATCGTACGGCGGGGGCGTGAGGCTTTTACAACCTGGTTACCTCGGGTCTGGGATCTTATGGGTACGGGTGTGCAACTGGATGGCAGTGAGGCAAGGAATTTGGGACCCTTGACTCAGGACTCAGGTGTCAATCTGGTATTTGTAAGGGAGCCGGGGACCCTTTCCCTCTGGGAGCGGCTTTTAATGAGTGTGAGAGAGAGGTTTGTCCACAGAGAGAGAGAATGCAGGAGCACCATCATAGAATGCGCTGGAAGACCCTTGAGGAAGGGATCCAGCAGCTGAGAGAAGTGGCAGTATTGCAGGTACTCTTTGGGAGGGATGGACAGCATGGTAACGACCCTGACAAAGTCAGGTGCACAGGGCAAATGTTGTGGAATCTGGCAAATCTAGGGCCATCTGAATACTCCACCTTCATTGCAATGATTAATGCAGATAACGACCGAGAGACAGTGGGTTCTGTCACGAGCAAGCTTAGAAATTTTGAAAGCATGATCAATGGCCCAATGCAGGCTAACGTTTCTGCTGTGATTAAGAGCCTACAAGAGGAGATGAGGGAAATAAAGGAGGAGGTGAGGAGGAGCAGTTCCCATTTGGCACCGGTACAAGTCACAGGCCCCAAAGTCGGAGCCCAACGTCCCCCAGCTAGAGGGAGAGGGTACACCCCACGAGCTGAGCTATGGTACTTCCTGCGCGACCATGGGGAAGACATGGGAAGGTGGGATGGGAAACCCACTTCTGTCCTGGCAGCACGGGTGCGTCAACTCAAGGAGGGAAACACTAACCGGGGGAGTAACACTAAAGTGAAGGTAGCCTCAACCTCCCAGGACCGAGCTGCCAGATATTACAGAAGGGAGGATGATCTGACAGATCCCCTTGAAGGAACCTCTAGTATGTATGTCCAGGAAGGGAATGGTAACCAGTGCTAGAGGGGCCCTGCCTCTAGCCAGGGAGAGGCACGGGAAAACCGGATATTTTGGACGGTGTGGATCCGATGGCCTGGCACGTCAGAGCCACAAAAATACAAAGCGTTAGTTGATACTGGTGCGCAGTGTACCCTAATGCCATCGGGACATGTGGGGGCAGAACCTGTTTCCATTGCCGGGGTAACGGGGGGATCGCAGCAATTGACTCTGTTGGAAGCCGAGGTGAGCCTTACTGGGAAGGAGTGGCAGAAACATCCGATTGTGACTGGCCCAGAGGCCCCGTGCATTCTGGGCATAGACTTCCTCCGGAACGGCTATTACAAGGACCCAAAAGGTCTCAGGTGGGCATTTGGGATAGCTGCTGTGGAGGCAGAGAGCATTAGGCAATTGAACACCTTGCCCGGACTATCAGAAAACCCATCTGCAGTAGGACTCTTGAAGGTGGAAGAGCAACAAGTGCCAATTGCCACCTCGACAGTGCACCGCCGGCAGTATCGGACGAATCGAGATGCCGTGATCCCCATCCACAAAATGATCCGCGAGCTGGAGAGTCAAGGGGTGGTCAGCAAGACCCACTCACCCTTCAACAGCCCCATTTGGCCTGTGCGCAAGTCTGACGGAGAATGGAGATTGACTGTGGACTATCGTGGCTTGAATGAAGTGACTCCACCGTTGAGCGCTGCCGTGCCGGACATGCTGGAACTCCAGTACGAGCTGGAGTCCAAGGCAGCAAAGTGGTATGCCACTATTGACATTGCCAATGCTTTTTTCTCCATTCCTCTGGCAGCAGAATGTAGGCCTCAGTTTGCCTTCACCTGGAGGGGCGTACAGTACACCTGGAACCGACTGCCCCAGGGGTGGAAGCACGGTCCCACCATCTGCCATGGACTGATCCAGGCTGCACTGGAAAAGGGTGAAGCTCCGGAACATCTGCAGTACATCGATGACATCATTGTGGGGGGGGAACACAGCAAAGGAAGTATTTGGGAAAGGAGAGAAGATCATCCAGATTCTCCTGGAAGCTGGTTTTGCCATCAAGAAGAGCAAAGTCAAGGGACCTGCCCGAGAGATCCAGTTCCTGGGGGTAAAGTGGCAAGACGGACGGCGTCAGATCCCCACCGAGGTCATCAATAAGATCGCTGCGATGTCTCCACCAACCAGCAAGAAGGAAACACAGGCTTTCCTAGGCGCCATAGGTTTTTGGAGAATGCACATTCCTGAGTACAGCCAGATTGTGAGCCCTCTGTACCTGGTTACCCGCAAGAAGAACGATTTCCACTGGGGCCCTGAACAGCAACAAGCTTTTGCCCAAATCAAGCGGGAGATCGCTCATGCGCTAGCCCTTGGCCCAGTCAGGACGGGACCAGAGGTGAGGAACGTGCTCTACTCTGCGGCCGGGAACAATGGTTTGTCCTGGAGCCTTTGGCAGAAGGTGCCTGGAGAGACTCGTGGCCGACCACTGGGATTCTGGAGTCGAAGTTATAGAGGGTCTGAGGCCAACTACACTCCCACAGAGAAGGAAATCCTAGCAGCCTATGAAGGAGTCCAAGCTGCCTCGGAAGTGATTGGCACCGAAGCACAACTCCTCCTGGCACCCCGACTACCGGTGCTGGGGTGGATGTTTAAAGGAAAGGTTCCCTCCACCCACCACGCCACTGACGCCACATGGAGCAAATGGATTGCCCTCATCACACAACGCGCCCGTATTGGAAACCCAAATCGCCCTGGGATTTTGGAGATCGTTACGAACTGGCCGGAAGGTGAAGACTTTGGCCTCACTGACGAAGAGGAGCAGGAACAAGTGACGCGGGCTGAAGAAGCTCCACCGTACAACCAACTACCAGCAGAGGAAACACGATATGCTCTTTTCACTGACGGTTCCTGTCGCATCGTAGGGATGAACCGGAAGTGGAAAGCAGCCGTATGGAGCCCCACACGACAGGTCGCACAAGCTACTGAAGGAGAAGGTGGATCAAGTCAACTTGCTGAACTCAAAGCCGTTCAACTAGCCCTGGACATTGCTGAAAGAGAGAAGTGGCCAAAGCTCTACCTTTATACTGATTCGTGGATGGTAGCCAATGCTCTGTGGGGCTGGCTGGAAAGGTGGAAAAAGGCCAACTGGCAGCGTAGGGGAAAACCAATTTGGGCTGCTGATGAGTGGAAAGATATTGCCACTCGGGTAAAGAAGCTACCTGTGAGGGTCCGTCATGTAGATGCTCATGTCCCCAGGAGTCGGGCTAACGAAGAACATCGTAACAATGAACAGGTAGATCAGGCTGCAAAAATAGAGGTGTCCCAGATAGACTTGGATTGGCAACATAAAGGAGAGTTGTTCTTAGCTCGATGGGCCCATGATGCCTCAGGCCATCAAGGCAGAGAGGCCGCTTATAAATGGGCACGGGACCGAGGGGTGGATCTAACCATGAACAGTATCTCCCAGGTTATCCAAGACTGTGAGACCTGTGCTGCGATCAAGCAGGCCAAGCGGGTGAAGCCTCTGTGGTACGGCGGACGATGGTCGAAGTACAGGTATGGGGAAGCCTGGCAAATTGACTACATCACTCTTCCCCAAACCCGTCAAGGCAAGCGCTACGTGCTGACCATGGTGGAAGCAACCACTGGGTGGCTGGAGACCTACCCTGTGCCTCATGCTACCGCCCGGAACACCATCTTGGGCCTGGAAAAGCAAGTTCTTTGGAGACATGGCACCCCTGAGAGAATCGAGTCAGACAACGGGACACATTTCAAGAATAGCCTCATAAGCACTTGGGCCAGAGAACATGGAATCGAATGGATATATCATATCCCTTATCATGCACCAGCTGCCGGGAAAGTTGAACGGTGCAATGGGCTACTTAAGACTAGCCTAAAAGCACTTGGAGGAGGGACTTTCAAAAATTGGGAACTGAACTTAGCAAAGGCCACCTGGATGGTCAATACCCGAGGGTCCATCAATCGAGCTGGTCCTGCCCAGTCTGGACCCTTGCACACAGTGGACGGAGATAAAGTCCCTGTGGTACACACGAGAGGTATGTTAGGAAAGACTGTTTGGATTAATCCCACATCAGGCAAAGGCACACCCCTCCGTGGGGTTGTTTTTGCTCAAGGACCTGGTTACACTTGGTGGGTAATGCAGAAAAATGGGGAAACCCGTTGTGTACCACAAGGAGACCTAATTTTAAGTGAGAACTCTGTGTAAGGTTTCATTGTGTATATATGTATATATGTATCTGTAAGGGGGCATTGGGTTGGGTACGGTGTAGATGGTAATAGAATAAGGGGTGGATTATGTCCTGGGTTACAGTGTAAAATGTGCCAAAAGAAAAAAAATATATTCTATTACCATCTTCAGGAGCTGTTGAGACCAGGTGGGGCGGTGCTCCCTGCCTCCCCCCCTCTGGACTATCTCCTGTTACTGGGCACAACAATGCCTTATCGCCTGACCCATCGGTAACTCGCTCCTGGGCTATCTCCTGTTCATGGCCCATCAAGGAACTGCCTCACGACTCCCCATCCCATTGTGAGATGCTCCGCCCGGGGAGGGGGGGGGGAAGGAGCCAAGCAGTCCATGCCAAATAAAAACGGAGATTTTGAACACCCTAGCAGCCTTTCTTCCACTGGATTCCCAGAGGAGCTTTTTCCCCCCACTGGAGTTCCAGAGGACGAGATTTACCTGCCGACCACTGGACCTTCGGAGGAAGACCAGACTCTTTTACCTGATTGCTGCTTCCACAGAACTACACCCATCGCTTCAGGAGGACTGCAGCCAGCATCTTATCGGACTGCTACTGCCACCCTAACAGGGTGTCAGGTTGTATTCCTGACTCTGTCAGTATAAACCAGTGGGTTGTTTGTTTTTTTCCCTGCCTTGTGTTTTATATATATATATTAGTAAAGAACTGTTATTCCTATTCCCCATATCTTTGCCTGAAGGCCCGTTAATTTCAAAATTATAATAGTTTGGAGGGAAGGGGGTTGCACTCTCCATTTCAAGGGAGGCTCCTGCCTTCCTCCACAGACACCTGTCTTTTTCAAACCAAGACAGATTTTGGCGCCCAACGTGGGGCTCGAGGGCATCGAGAGATAAAGGAATAACGGTTTTTGTGCATTGGATATAGATTCCTTGTTAAGTGGCATCATGTGGGCTAGCTTATCCCAGTTCTTGTGGCATGTGGTGGTGGCTGTATTTCTCCCATTTGCAGGCCCTTATCTAAACATGGGTCCTATAACTAAGGCTACCGTGACTGTTATCCAGTTTGTTTTATGGATTAATAAGGTGAGGAATTCATGGCTTATTAACTTCCTCTGGAAGGCGGGCACATGGATTCGGAGCTATCAAACACTAAATGTATGCTTTTGGGGTTACTTTAATAATGGTACCTACTGTGAGGAAATGACACCGGGAGAAACTTTCTCCCAACCCCTAACCCAGCTCTTTGGGTCTACTCCACCAGTTTTCGAAGGATTCAGAGCTTTCCTAAGTGCTAATGATATCATACAGTGGCTAGTGTTGCTGATAATCCTGTTTTATTCAGTATTCAGAGATCAGGGGAGATTGGCTTGGATAACTACCCTGACTAGGAATGCTGCTCCAGAATCTGACCCTGCCTCACAGCTCACATCAGAAATGAACCACTCGGATTGGGTGAAGGAGATACGTGAGATGGGCCAGATGCTGAAGGAGTGCATTCTCTCAGCTGCTGGGAATCCCTCCTCCTGCCTTGAAGAGGGAGAGTCTAATGGTGCAGCAGTAGAACCCACAGACGTTACAACCGTCCAGGTTCCAGCTGAAACGCAAGGGCAGTCAGAGCCAGCAGCAGTCGCCCCTGTGGAAACGAGGACATCTAAGATGAAATCAGACCACTCAGTTAAGAAAGGAGGGCCCTCAGAACCTGCAGGCGAGCCAGTGGTTGAGATACTCACCGAGTCCCTGACGTATGACAGTCTCCGTAATCTGCACAAAGACATCGTACGGCGGGGGCGTGAGGCTTTTACAACCTGGTTACCTCGGGTCTGGGATCTTATGGGTACGGGTGTGCAACTGGATGGCAGTGAGGCAAGGAATTTGGGACCCTTGACTCAGGACTCAGGTGTCAATCTGGTATTTGTAAGGGAGCCGGGGACCCTTTCCCTCTGGGAGCGGCTTTTAATGAGTGTGAGAGAGAGGTTTGTCCACAGAGAGAGAGAATGCAGGAGCACCATCATAGAATGCGCTGGAAGACCCTTGAGGAAGGGATCCAGCAGCTGAGAGAAGTGGCAGTATTGCAGGTACTCTTTGGGAGGGATGGACAGCATGGTAACGACCCTGACAAAGTCAGGTGCACAGGGCAAATGTTGTGGAATCTGGCAAATCTAGGGCCATCTGAATACTCCACCTTCATTGCAATGATTAATGCAGATAACGACCGAGAGACAGTGGGTTCTGTCACGAGCAAGCTTAGAAATTTTGAAAGCATGATCAATGGCCCAATGCAGGCTAACGTTTCTGCTGTGATTAAGAGCCTACAAGAGGAGATGAGGGAAATAAAGGAGGAGGTGAGGAGGAGCAGTTCCCATTTGGCACCGGTACAAGTCACAGGCCCCAAAGTCGGAGCCCAACGTCCCCCAGCTAGAGGGAGAGGGTACACCCCACGAGCTGAGCTATGGTACTTCCTGCGCGACCATGGGGAAGACATGGGAAGGTGGGATGGGAAACCCACTTCTGTCCTGGCAGCACGGGTGCGTCAACTCAAGGAGGGAAACACTAACCGGGGGAGTAACACTAAAGTGAAGGTAGCCTCAACCTCCCAGGACCGAGCTGCCAGATATTACAGAAGGGAGGATGATCTGACAGATCCCCTTGAAGGAACCTCTAGTATGTATGTCCAGGAAGGGAATGGTAACCAGTGCTAGAGGGGCCCTGCCTCTAGCCAGGGAGAGGCACGGGAAAACCGGATATTTTGGACGGTGTGGATCCGATGGCCTGGCACGTCAGAGCCACAAAAATACAAAGCGTTAGTTGATACTGGTGCGCAGTGTACCCTAATGCCATCGGGACATGTGGGGGCAGAACCTGTTTCCATTGCCGGGGTAACGGGGGGATCGCAGCAATTGACTCTGTTGGAAGCCGAGGTGAGCCTTACTGGGAAGGAGTGGCAGAAACATCCGATTGTGACTGGCCCAGAGGCCCCGTGCATTCTGGGCATAGACTTCCTCCGGAACGGCTATTACAAGGACCCAAAAGGTCTCAGGTGGGCATTTGGGATAGCTGCTGTGGAGGCAGAGAGCATTAGGCAATTGAACACCTTGCCCGGACTATCAGAAAACCCATCTGCAGTAGGACTCTTGAAGGTGGAAGAGCAACAAGTGCCAATTGCCACCTCGACAGTGCACCGCCGGCAGTATCGGACGAATCGAGATGCCGTGATCCCCATCCACAAAATGATCCGCGAGCTGGAGAGTCAAGGGGTGGTCAGCAAGACCCACTCACCCTTCAACAGCCCCATTTGGCCTGTGCGCAAGTCTGACGGAGAATGGAGATTGACTGTGGACTATCGTGGCTTGAATGAAGTGACTCCACCGTTGAGCGCTGCCGTGCCGGACATGCTGGAACTCCAGTACGAGCTGGAGTCCAAGGCAGCAAAGTGGTATGCCACTATTGACATTGCCAATGCTTTTTTCTCCATTCCTCTGGCAGCAGAATGTAGGCCTCAGTTTGCCTTCACCTGGAGGGGCGTACAGTACACCTGGAACCGACTGCCCCAGGGGTGGAAGCACGGTCCCACCATCTGCCATGGACTGATCCAGGCTGCACTGGAAAAGGGTGAAGCTCCGGAACATCTGCAGTACATCGATGACATCATTGTGGGGGGGGAACACAGCAAAGGAAGTATTTGGGAAAGGAGAGAAGATCATCCAGATTCTCCTGGAAGCTGGTTTTGCCATCAAGAAGAGCAAAGTCAAGGGACCTGCCCGAGAGATCCAGTTCCTGGGGGTAAAGTGGCAAGACGGACGGCGTCAGATCCCCACCGAGGTCATCAATAAGATCGCTGCGATGTCTCCACCAACCAGCAAGAAGGAAACACAGGCTTTCCTAGGCGCCATAGGTTTTTGGAGAATGCACATTCCTGAGTACAGCCAGATTGTGAGCCCTCTGTACCTGGTTACCCGCAAGAAGAACGATTTCCACTGGGGCCCTGAACAGCAACAAGCTTTTGCCCAAATCAAGCGGGAGATCGCTCATGCGCTAGCCCTTGGCCCAGTCAGGACGGGACCAGAGGTGAGGAACGTGCTCTACTCTGCGGCCGGGAACAATGGTTTGTCCTGGAGCCTTTGGCAGAAGGTGCCTGGAGAGACTCGTGGCCGACCACTGGGATTCTGGAGTCGAAGTTATAGAGGGTCTGAGGCCAACTACACTCCCACAGAGAAGGAAATCCTAGCAGCCTATGAAGGAGTCCAAGCTGCCTCGGAAGTGATTGGCACCGAAGCACAACTCCTCCTGGCACCCCGACTACCGGTGCTGGGGTGGATGTTTAAAGGAAAGGTTCCCTCCACCCACCACGCCACTGACGCCACATGGAGCAAATGGATTGCCCTCATCACACAACGCGCCCGTATTGGAAACCCAAATCGCCCTGGGATTTTGGAGATCGTTACGAACTGGCCGGAAGGTGAAGACTTTGGCCTCACTGACGAAGAGGAGCAGGAACAAGTGACGCGGGCTGAAGAAGCTCCACCGTACAACCAACTACCAGCAGAGGAAACACGATATGCTCTTTTCACTGACGGTTCCTGTCGCATCGTAGGGATGAACCGGAAGTGGAAAGCAGCCGTATGGAGCCCCACACGACAGGTCGCACAAGCTACTGAAGGAGAAGGTGGATCAAGTCAACTTGCTGAACTCAAAGCCGTTCAACTAGCCCTGGACATTGCTGAAAGAGAGAAGTGGCCAAAGCTCTACCTTTATACTGATTCGTGGATGGTAGCCAATGCTCTGTGGGGCTGGCTGGAAAGGTGGAAAAAGGCCAACTGGCAGCGTAGGGGAAAACCAATTTGGGCTGCTGATGAGTGGAAAGATATTGCCACTCGGGTAAAGAAGCTACCTGTGAGGGTCCGTCATGTAGATGCTCATGTCCCCAGGAGTCGGGCTAACGAAGAACATCGTAACAATGAACAGGTAGATCAGGCTGCAAAAATAGAGGTGTCCCAGATAGACTTGGATTGGCAACATAAAGGAGAGTTGTTCTTAGCTCGATGGGCCCATGATGCCTCAGGCCATCAAGGCAGAGAGGCCGCTTATAAATGGGCACGGGACCGAGGGGTGGATCTAACCATGAACAGTATCTCCCAGGTTATCCAAGACTGTGAGACCTGTGCTGCGATCAAGCAGGCCAAGCGGGTGAAGCCTCTGTGGTACGGCGGACGATGGTCGAAGTACAGGTATGGGGAAGCCTGGCAAATTGACTACATCACTCTTCCCCAAACCCGTCAAGGCAAGCGCTACGTGCTGACCATGGTGGAAGCAACCACTGGGTGGCTGGAGACCTACCCTGTGCCTCATGCTACCGCCCGGAACACCATCTTGGGCCTGGAAAAGCAAGTTCTTTGGAGACATGGCACCCCTGAGAGAATCGAGTCAGACAACGGGACACATTTCAAGAATAGCCTCATAAGCACTTGGGCCAGAGAACATGGAATCGAATGGATATATCATATCCCTTATCATGCACCAGCTGCCGGGAAAGTTGAACGGTGCAATGGGCTACTTAAGACTAGCCTAAAAGCACTTGGAGGAGGGACTTTCAAAAATTGGGAACTGAACTTAGCAAAGGCCACCTGGATGGTCAATACCCGAGGGTCCATCAATCGAGCTGGTCCTGCCCAGTCTGGACCCTTGCACACAGTGGACGGAGATAAAGTCCCTGTGGTACACACGAGAGGTATGTTAGGAAAGACTGTTTGGATTAATCCCACATCAGGCAAAGGCACACCCCTCCGTGGGGTTGTTTTTGCTCAAGGACCTGGTTACACTTGGTGGGTAATGCAGAAAAATGGGGAAACCCGTTGTGTACCACAAGGAGACCTAATTTTAAGTGAGAACTCTGTGTAAGGTTTCATTGTGTATATATGTATATATGTATCTGTAAGGGGGCATTGGGTTGGGTACGGTGTAGATGGTAATAGAATAAGGGGTGGATTATGTCCTGGGTTACAGTGTAAAATGTGCCAAAAGAAAAAAAATATATTCTATTACCATCTTCAGGAGCTGTTGAGACCAGGTGGGGCGGTGCTCCCTGCCTCCCCCCCTCTGGACTATCTCCTGTTACTGGGCACAACAATGCCTTATCGCCTGACCCATCGGTAACTCGCTCCTGGGCTATCTCCTGTTCATGGCCCATCAAGGAACTGCCTCACGACTCCCCATCCCATTGTGAGATGCTCCGCCCGGGGAGGGGGGGGGGAAGGAGCCAAGCAGTCCATGCCAAATAAAAACGGAGATTTTGAACACCCTAGCAGCCTTTCTTCCACTGGATTCCCAGAGGAGCTTTTCCCCCCACTGGAGTTCCAGAGGACGAGAGCTACCTGCCGACCACTGGACCTTCGGAGGAAGACCAGACTCTTTTACCTGATTGCTGCTTCCACAGAACTACACCCATCGCTTCAGGAGGACTGCAGCCAGCATCTTATCGGACTGCTACTGCCACCCTAACAGGGTGTCAGGTTGTATTCCTGACTCTGTCAGTATAAACCAGTGGGTTGTTTGTTTTTTTCCCTGCCTTGTGTTATATATATATATATTAGTAAAGAACTGTTATTCCTATTCCCCATATCTTTGCCTGAAGGCCCGTTAATTTCAAAATTATAATAGTTTGGAGGGAAGGGGGTTGCACTCTCCATTTCAAGGGAGGCTCCTGCCTTCCTCCACAGACACCTGTCTTTTTCAAACCAAGACAGATTTTGGCGCCCAACGTGGGGCTCGAGGGCATCGAGAGATAAAGGAATAACGGTTTTTGTGCATTGGATATAGATTCCTTGTTAAGTGGCATCATGTGGGCTAGCTTATCCCGGTTCTTGTGGCATGTGGTGGTGGCTGTATTTCTCCCATTTGCAGGCCCTTATCTAAACATGGGTCCTATAACTAAGGCTACCGTGACTGTTATCCAGTTTGTTTTATGGATTAATAAGGTGAGGAATTCATGGCTTATTAACTTCCTCTGGAAGGCGGGCACATGGATTCGGAGCTATCAAACACTAAATGTATGCTTTTGGGGTTACTTTAATAATGGTACCTACTGTGAGGAAATGACACCGGGAGAAACTTTCTCCCAACCCCTAACCCAGCTCTTTGGGTCTACTCCACCAGTTTTCGAAGGATTCAGAGCTTTCCTAAGTGCTAATGATATCATACAGTGGCTAGTGTTGCTGATAATCCTGTTTTATTCAGTATTCAGAGATCAGGGGAGATTGGCTTGGATAACTACCCTGACTAGGAATGCTGCTCCAGAATCTGACCCTGCCTCACAGCTCACATCAGAAATGAACCACTCGGATTGGGTGAAGGAGATACGTGAGATGGGCCAGATGCTGAAGGAGTGCATTCTCTCAGCTGCTGGGAATCCCTCCTCCTGCCTTGAAGAGGGAGAGTCTAATGGTGCAGCAGTAGAACCCACAGACGTTACAACCGTCCAGGTTCCAGCTGAAACGCAAGGGCAGTCAGAGCCAGCAGCAGTCGCCCCTGTGGAAACGAGGAAATCTAAGATGAAATCAGACCACTCAGTTAAGAAAGGAGGGCCCTCAGAACCTGCAGGCGAGCCAGTGGTTGAGATACTCACCGAGTCCCTGACGTATGACAGTCTCCGTAATCTGCACAAAGACATCGTACGGCGGGGGCGTGAGGCTTTTACAACCTGGTTACCTCGGGTCTGGGATCTTATGGGTACGGGTGTGCAACTGGATGGCAGTGAGGCAAGGAATTTGGGACCCTTGACTCAGGACTCAGGTGTCAATCTGGTATTTGTAAGGGAGCCGGGGACCCTTTCCCTCTGGGAGCGGCTTTTAATGAGTGTGAGAGAGAGGTTTGTCCACAGAGAGAGAGAATGCAGGAGCACCATCATAGAATGCGCTGGAAGACCCTTGAGGAAGGGATCCAGCAGCTGAGAGAAGTGGCAGTATTGCAGGTACTCTTTGGGAGGGATGGACAGCATGGTAACGACCCTGACAAAGTCAGGTGCACAGGGCAAATGTTGTGGAATCTGGCAAATCTAGGGCCATCTGAATACTCCACCTTCATTGCAATGATTAATGCAGATAACGACCGAGAGACAGTGGGTTCTGTCACGAGCAAGCTTAGAAATTTTGAAAGCATGATCAATGGCCCAATGCAGGCTAACGTTTCTGCTGTGATTAAGAGCCTACAAGAGGAGATGAGGGAAATAAAGGAGGAGGTGAGGAGGAGCAGTTCCCATTTGGCACCGGTACAAGTCACAGGCCCCAAAGTCGGAGCCCAACGTCCCCCAGCTAGAGGGAGAGGGTACACCCCACGAGCTGAGCTATGGTACTTCCTGCGCGACCATGGGGAAGACATGGGAAGGTGGGATGGGAAACCCACTTCTGTCCTGGCAGCACGGGTGCGTCAACTCAAGGAGGGAAACACTAACCGGGGGAGTAACACTAAAGTGAAGGTAGCCTCAACCTCCCAGGACCGAGCTGCCAGATATTACAGAAGGGAGGATGATCTGACAGATCCCCTTGAAGGAACCTCTAGTATGTATGTCCAGGAAGGGAATGGTAACCAGTGCTAGAGGGGCCCTGCCTCTAGCCAGGGAGAGGCACGGGAAAACCGGATATTTTGGACGGTGTGGATCCGATGGCCTGGCACGTCAGAGCCACAAAAATACAAAGCGTTAGTTGATACTGGTGCGCAGTGTACCCTAATGCCATCGGGACATGTGGGGGCAGAACCTGTTTCCATTGCCGGGGTAACGGGGGGATCGCAGCAATTGACTCTGTTGGAAGCCGAGGTGAGCCTTACTGGGAAGGAGTGGCAGAAACATCCGATTGTGACTGGCCCAGAGGCCCCGTGCATTCTGGGCATAGACTTCCTCCGGAACGGCTATTACAAGGACCCAAAAGGTCTCAGGTGGGCATTTGGGATAGCTGCTGTGGAGGCAGAGAGCATTAGGCAATTGAACACCTTGCCCGGACTATCAGAAAACCCATCTGCAGTAGGACTCTTGAAGGTGGAAGAGCAACAAGTGCCAATTGCCACCTCGACAGTGCACCGCCGGCAGTATCGGACGAATCGAGATGCCGTGATCCCCATCCACAAAATGATCCGCGAGCTGGAGAGTCAAGGGGTGGTCAGCAAGACCCACTCACCCTTCAACAGCCCCATTTGGCCTGTGCGCAAGTCTGACGGAGAATGGAGATTGACTGTGGACTATCGTGGCTTGAATGAAGTGACTCCACCGTTGAGCGCTGCCGTGCCGGACATGCTGGAACTCCAGTACGAGCTGGAGTCCAAGGCAGCAAAGTGGTATGCCACTATTGACATTGCCAATGCTTTTTTCTCCATTCCTCTGGCAGCAGAATGTAGGCCTCAGTTTGCCTTCACCTGGAGGGGCGTACAGTACACCTGGAACCGACTGCCCCAGGGGTGGAAGCACGGTCCCACCATCTGCCATGGACTGATCCAGGCTGCACTGGAAAAGGGTGAAGCTCCGGAACATCTGCAGTACATCGATGACATCATTGTGGGGGGGGAACACAGCAAAGGAAGTATTTGGGAAAGGAGAGAAGATCATCCAGATTCTCCTGGAAGCTGGTTTTGCCATCAAGAAGAGCAAAGTCAAGGGACCTGCCCGAGAGATCCAGTTCCTGGGGGTAAAGTGGCAAGACGGACGGCGTCAGATCCCCACCGAGGTCATCAATAAGATCGCTGCGATGTCTCCACCAACCAGCAAGAAGGAAACACAGGCTTTCCTAGGCGCCATAGGTTTTTGGAGAATGCACATTCCTGAGTACAGCCAGATTGTGAGCCCTCTGTACCTGGTTACCCGCAAGAAGAACGATTTCCACTGGGGCCCTGAACAGCAACAAGCTTTTGCCCAAATCAAGCGGGAGATCGCTCATGCGCTAGCCCTTGGCCCAGTCAGGACGGGACCAGAGGTGAGGAACGTGCTCTACTCTGCGGCCGGGAACAATGGTTTGTCCTGGAGCCTTTGGCAGAAGGTGCCTGGAGAGACTCGTGGCCGACCACTGGGATTCTGGAGTCGAAGTTATAGAGGGTCTGAGGCCAACTACACTCCCACAGAGAAGGAAATCCTAGCAGCCTATGAAGGAGTCCAAGCTGCCTCGGAAGTGATTGGCACCGAAGCACAACTCCTCCTGGCACCCCGACTACCGGTGCTGGGGTGGATGTTTAAAGGAAAGGTTCCCTCCACCCACCACGCCACTGACGCCACATGGAGCAAATGGATTGCCCTCATCACACAACGCGCCCGTATTGGAAACCCAAATCGCCCTGGGATTTTGGAGATCGTTACGAACTGGCCGGAAGGTGAAGACTTTGGCCTCACTGACGAAGAGGAGCAGGAACAAGTGACGCGGGCTGAAGAAGCTCCACCGTACAACCAACTACCAGCAGAGGAAACACGATATGCTCTTTTCACTGCCGGTTCCTGTCGCATCGTAGGGATGAACCGGAAGTGGAAAGCAGCCGTATGGAGCCCCACACGACAGGTCGCACAAGCTACTGAAGGAGAAGGTGGATCAAGTCAACTTGCTGAACTCAAAGCCGTTCAACTAGCCCTGGACATTGCTGAAAGAGAGAAGTGGCCAAAGCTCTACCTTTATACTGATTCGTGGATGGTAGCCAATGCTCTGTGGGGCTGGCTGGAAAGGTGGAAAAAGGCCAACTGGCAGCGTAGGGGAAAACCAATTTGGGCTGCTGATGAGTGGAAAGATATTGCCACTCGGGTAAAGAAGCTACCTGTGAGGGTCCGTCATGTAGATGCTCATGTCCCCAGGAGTCGGGCTAACGAAGAACATCGTAACAATGAACAGGTAGATCAGGCTGCAAAAATAGAGGTGTCCCAGATAGACTTGGATTGGCAACATAAAGGAGAGTTGTTCTTAGCTCGATGGGCCCATGATGCCTCAGGCCATCAAGGCAGAGAGGCCGCTTATAAATGGGCACGGGACCGAGGGGTGGATCTAACCATGAACAGTATCTCCCAGGTTATCCAAGACTGTGAGACCTGTGCTGCGATCAAGCAGGCCAAGCGGGTGAAGCCTCTGTGGTACGGCGGACGATGGTCGAAGTACAGGTATGGGGAAGCCTGGCAAATTGACTACATCACTCTTCCCCAAACCCGTCAAGGCAAGCGCTACGTGCTGACCATGGTGGAAGCAACCACTGGGTGGCTGGAGACCTACCCTGTGCCTCATGCTACCGCCCGGAACACCATCTTGGGCCTGGAAAAGCAAGTTCTTTGGAGACATGGCACCCCTGAGAGAATCGAGTCAGACAACGGGACACATTTCAAGAATAGCCTCATAAGCACTTGGGCCAGAGAACATGGAATCGAATGGATATATCATATCCCTTATCATGCACCAGCTGCCGGGAAAGTTGAACGGTGCAATGGGCTACTTAAGACTAGCCTAAAAGCACTTGGAGGAGGGACTTTCAAAAATTGGGAACTGAACTTAGCAAAGGCCACCTGGATGGTCAATACCCGAGGGTCCATCAATCGAGCTGGTCCTGCCCAGTCTGGACCCTTGCACACAGTGGACGGAGATAAAGTCCCTGTGGTACACACGAGAGGTATGTTAGGAAAGACTGTTTGGATTAATCCCACATCAGGCAAAGGCACACCCCTCCGTGGGGTTGTTTTTGCTCAAGGACCTGGTTACACTTGGTGGGTAATGCAGAAAAATGGGGAAACCCGTTGTGTACCACAAGGAGACCTAATTTTAAGTGAGAACTCTGTGTAAGGTTTCATTGTGTATATATGTATATATGTATCTGTAAGGGGGCATTGGGTTGGGTACGGTGTAGATGGTAATAGAATAAGGGGTGGATTATGTCCTGGGTTACAGTGTAAAATGTGCCAAAAGAAAAAAAATATATTCTATTACCATCTTCAGGAGCTGTTGAGACCAGGTGGGGCGGTGCTCCCTGCCTCCCCCCCTCTGGACTATCTCCTGTTACTGGGCACAACAATGCCTTATCGCCTGACCCATCGGTAACTCGCTCCTGGGCTATCTCCTGTTCATGGCCCATCAAGGAACTGCCTCACGACTCCCCATCCCATTGTGAGATGCTCCGCCCGGGGAGGGGGGGGGGAAGGAGCCAAGCAGTCCATGCCAAATAAAAACGGAGATTTTGAACACCCTAGCAGCCTTTCTTCCACTGGATTCCCAGAGGAGCTTTTCCCCCCACTGGAGTTCCAGAGGACGAGAGCTACCTGCCGACCACTGGACCTTCGGAGGAAGACCAGACTCTTTTACCTGATTGCTGCTTCCACAGAACTACACCCATCGCTTCAGGAGGACTGCAGCCAGCATCTTATCGGACTGCTACTGCCACCCTAACAGGGTGTCAGGTTGTATTCCTGACTCTGTCAGTATAAACCAGTGGGTTGTTTGTTTTTTTCCCTGCCTTGTGTTTTATATATATATATTAGTAAAGAACTGTTATTCCTATTCCCCATATCTTTGCCTGAAGGCCCGTTAATTTCAAAATTATAATAGTTTGGAGGGAAGGGGGTTGCACTCTCCATTTCAAGGGAGGCTCCTGCCTTCCTCCACAGACACCTGTCTTTTTCAAACCAAGACAGATTTTGGCGCCCAACGTGGGGCTCGAGGGCATCGAGAGATAAAGGAATAACGGTTTTTGTGCATTGGATATAGATTCCTTGTTAAGTGGCATCATGTGGGCTAGCTTATCCCGGTTCTTGTGGCATGTGGTGGTGGCTGTATTTCTCCCATTTGCAGGCCCTTATCTAAACATGGGTCCTATAACTAAGGCTACCGTGACTGTTATCCAGTTTGTTTTATGGATTAATAAGGTGAGGAATTCATGGCTTATTAACTTCCTCTGGAAGGCGGGCACATGGATTCGGAGCTATCAAACACTAAATGTATGCTTTTGGGGTTACTTTAATAATGGTACCTACTGTGAGGAAATGACACCGGGAGAAACTTTCTCCCAACCCCTAACCCAGCTCTTTGGGTCTACTCCACCAGTTTTCGAAGGATTCAGAGCTTTCCTAAGTGCTAATGATATCATACAGTGGCTAGTGTTGCTGATAATCCTGTTTTATTCAGTATTCAGAGATCAGGGGAGATTGGCTTGGATAACTACCCTGACTAGGAATGCTGCTCCAGAATCTGACCCTGCCTCACAGCTCACATCAGAAATGAACCACTCGGATTGGGTGAAGGAGATACGTGAGATGGGCCAGATGCTGAAGGAGTGCATTCTCTCAGCTGCTGGGAATCCCTCCTCCTGCCTTGAAGAGGGAGAGTCTAATGGTGCAGCAGTAGAACCCACAGACGTTACAACCGTCCAGGTTCCAGCTGAAACGCAAGGGCAGTCAGAGCCAGCAGCAGTCGCCCCTGTGGAAACGAGGAAATCTAAGATGAAATCAGACCACTCAGTTAAGAAAGGAGGGCCCTCAGAACCTGCAGGCGAGCCAGTGGTTGAGATACTCACCGAGTCCCTGACGTATGACAGTCTCCGTAATCTGCACAAAGACATCGTACGGCGGGGGCGTGAGGCTTTTACAACCTGGTTACCTCGGGTCTGGGATCTTATGGGTACGGGTGTGCAACTGGATGGCAGTGAGGCAAGGAATTTGGGACCCTTGACTCAGGACTCAGGTGTCAATCTGGTATTTGTAAGGGAGCCGGGGACCCTTTCCCTCTGGGAGCGGCTTTTAATGAGTGTGAGAGAGAGGTTTGTCCACAGAGAGAGAGAATGCAGGAGCACCATCATAGAATGCGCTGGAAGACCCTTGAGGAAGGGATCCAGCAGCTGAGAGAAGTGGCAGTATTGCAGGTACTCTTTGGGAGGGATGGACAGCATGGTAACGACCCTGACAAAGTCAGGTGCACAGGGCAAATGTTGTGGAATCTGGCAAATCTAGGGCCATCTGAATACTCCACCTTCATTGCAATGATTAATGCAGATAACGACCGAGAGACAGTGGGTTCTGTCACGAGCAAGCTTAGAAATTTTGAAAGCATGATCAATGGCCCAATGCAGGCTAACGTTTCTGCTGTGATTAAGAGCCTACAAGAGGAGATGAGGGAAATAAAGGAGGAGGTGAGGAGGAGCAGTTCCCATTTGGCACCGGTACAAGTCACAGGCCCCAAAGTCGGAGCCCAACGTCCCCCAGCTAGAGGGAGAGGGTACACCCCACGAGCTGAGCTATGGTACTTCCTGCGCGACCATGGGGAAGACATGGGAAGGTGGGATGGGAAACCCACTTCTGTCCTGGCAGCACGGGTGCGTCAACTCAAGGAGGGAAACACTAACCGGGGGAGTAACACTAAAGTGAAGGTAGCCTCAACCTCCCAGGACCGAGCTGCCAGATATTACAGAAGGGAGGATGATCTGACAGATCCCCTTGAAGGAACCTCTAGTATGTATGTCCAGGAAGGGAATGGTAACCAGTGCTAGAGGGGCCCTGCCTCTAGCCAGGGAGAGGCACGGGAAAACCGGATATTTTGGACGGTGTGGATCCGATGGCCTGGCACGTCAGAGCCACAAAAATACAAAGCGTTAGTTGATACTGGTGCGCAGTGTACCCTAATGCCATCGGGACATGTGGGGGCAGAACCTGTTTCCATTGCCGGGGTAACGGGGGGATCGCAGCAATTGACTCTGTTGGAAGCCGAGGTGAGCCTTACTGGGAAGGAGTGGCAGAAACATCCGATTGTGACTGGCCCAGAGGCCCCGTGCATTCTGGGCATAGACTTCCTCCGGAACGGCTATTACAAGGACCCAAAAGGTCTCAGGTGGGCATTTGGGATAGCTGCTGTGGAGGCAGAGAGCATTAGGCAATTGAACACCTTGCCCGGACTATCAGAAAACCCATCTGCAGTAGGACTCTTGAAGGTGGAAGAGCAACAAGTGCCAATTGCCACCTCGACAGTGCACCGCCGGCAGTATCGGACGAATCGAGATGCCGTGATCCCCATCCACAAAATGATCCGCGAGCTGGAGAGTCAAGGGGTGGTCAGCAAGACCCACTCACCCTTCAACAGCCCCATTTGGCCTGTGCGCAAGTCTGACGGAGAATGGAGATTGACTGTGGACTATCGTGGCTTGAATGAAGTGACTCCACCGTTGAGCGCTGCCGTGCCGGACATGCTGGAACTCCAGTACGAGCTGGAGTCCAAGGCAGCAAAGTGGTATGCCACTATTGACATTGCCAATGCTTTTTTCTCCATTCCTCTGGCAGCAGAATGTAGGCCTCAGTTTGCCTTCACCTGGAGGGGCGTACAGTACACCTGGAACCGACTGCCCCAGGGGTGGAAGCACGGTCCCACCATCTGCCATGGACTGATCCAGGCTGCACTGGAAAAGGGTGAAGCTCCGGAACATCTGCAGTACATCGATGACATCATTGTGGGGGGGGAACACAGCAAAGGAAGTATTTGGGAAAGGAGAGAAGATCATCCAGATTCTCCTGGAAGCTGGTTTTGCCATCAAGAAGAGCAAAGTCAAGGGACCTGCCCGAGAGATCCAGTTCCTGGGGGTAAAGTGGCAAGACGGACGGCGTCAGATCCCCACCGAGGTCATCAATAAGATCGCTGCGATGTCTCCACCAACCAGCAAGAAGGAAACACAGGCTTTCCTAGGCGCCATAGGTTTTTGGAGAATGCACATTCCTGAGTACAGCCAGATTGTGAGCCCTCTGTACCTGGTTACCCGCAAGAAGAACGATTTCCACTGGGGCCCTGAACAGCAACAAGCTTTTGCCCAAATCAAGCGGGAGATCGCTCATGCGCTAGCCCTTGGCCCAGTCAGGACGGGACCAGAGGTGAGGAACGTGCTCTACTCTGCGGCCGGGAACAATGGTTTGTCCTGGAGCCTTTGGCAGAAGGTGCCTGGAGAGACTCGTGGCCGACCACTGGGATTCTGGAGTCGAAGTTATAGAGGGTCTGAGGCCAACTACACTCCCACAGAGAAGGAAATCCTAGCAGCCTATGAAGGAGTCCAAGCTGCCTCGGAAGTGATTGGCACCGAAGCACAACTCCTCCTGGCACCCCGACTACCGGTGCTGGGGTGGATGTTTAAAGGAAAGGTTCCCTCCACCCACCACGCCACTGACGCCACATGGAGCAAATGGATTGCCCTCATCACACAACGCGCCCGTATTGGAAACCCAAATCGCCCTGGGATTTTGGAGATCGTTACGAACTGGCCGGAAGGTGAAGACTTTGGCCTCACTGACGAAGAGGAGCAGGAACAAGTGACGCGGGCTGAAGAAGCTCCACCGTACAACCAACTACCAGCAGAGGAAACACGATATGCTCTTTTCACTGACGGTTCCTGTCGCATCGTAGGGATGAACCGGAAGTGGAAAGCAGCCGTATGGAGCCCCACACGACAGGTCGCACAAGCTACTGAAGGAGAAGGTGGATCAAGTCAACTTGCTGAACTCAAAGCCGTTCAACTAGCCCTGGACATTGCTGAAAGAGAGAAGTGGCCAAAGCTCTACCTTTATACTGATTCGTGGATGGTAGCCAATGCTCTGTGGGGCTGGCTGGAAAGGTGGAAAAAGGCCAACTGGCAGCGTAGGGGAAAACCAATTTGGGCTGCTGATGAGTGGAAAGATATTGCCACTCGGGTAAAGAAGCTACCTGTGAGGGTCCGTCATGTAGATGCTCATGTCCCCAGGAGTCGGGCTAACGAAGAACATCGTAACAATGAACAGGTAGATCAGGCTGCAAAAATAGAGGTGTCCCAGATAGACTTGGATTGGCAACATAAAGGAGAGTTGTTCTTAGCTCGATGGGCCCATGATGCCTCAGGCCATCAAGGCAGAGAGGCCGCTTATAAATGGGCACGGGACCGAGGGGTGGATCTAACCATGAACAGTATCTCCCAGGTTATCCAAGACTGTGAGACCTGTGCTGCGATCAAGCAGGCCAAGCGGGTGAAGCCTCTGTGGTACGGCGGACGATGGTCGAAGTACAGGTATGGGGAAGCCTGGCAACTTGACTACATCACTCTTCCCCAAACCCGTCAAGGCAAGCGCTACGTGCTGACCATGGTGGAAGCAACCACTGGGTGGCTGGAGACCTACCCTGTGCCTCATGCTACCGCCCGGAACACCATCTTGGGCCTGGAAAAGCAAGTTCTTTGGAGACATGGCACCCCTGAGAGAATCGAGTCAGACAACGGGACACATTTCAAGAATAGCCTCATAAGCACTTGGGCCAGAGAACATGGAATCGAATGGATATATCATATCCCTTATCATGCACCAGCTGCCGGGAAAGTTGAACGGTGCAATGGGCTACTTAAGACTAGCCTAAAAGCACTTGGAGGAGGGACTTTCAAAAATTGGGAACTGAACTTAGCAAAGGCCACCTGGATGGTCAATACCCGAGGGTCCATCAATCGAGCTGGTCCTGCCCAGTCTGGACCCTTGCACACAGTGGACGGAGATAAAGTCCCTGTGGTACACACGAGAGGTATGTTAGGAAAGACTGTTTGGATTAATCCCACATCAGGCAAAGGCACACCCCTCCGTGGGGTTGTTTTTGCTCAAGGACCTGGTTACACTTGGTGGGTAATGCAGAAAAATGGGGAAACCCGTTGTGTACCACAAGGAGACCTAATTTTAAGTGAGAACTCTGTGTAAGGTTTCATTGTGTATATATGTATATATGTATCTGTAAGGGGGCATTGGGTTGGGTACGGTGTAGATGGTAATAGAATAAGGGGTGGATTATGTCCTGGGTTACAGTGTAAAATGTGCCAAAAGAAAAAAAATATATTCTATTACCATCTTCAGGAGCTGTTGAGACCAGGTGGGGCGGTGCTCCCTGCCTCCCCCCCTCTGGACTATCTCCTGTTACTGGGCACAACAATGCCTTATCGCCTGACCCATCGGTAACTCGCTCCTGGGCTATCTCCTGTTCATGGCCCATCAAGGAACTGCCTCACGACTCCCCATCCCATTGTGAGATGCTCCGCCCGGGGAGGGGGGGGGGAAGGAGCCAAGCAGTCCATGCCAAATAAAAACGGAGATTTTGAACACCCTTTCTTCCACTGGATTCCCAGAGGAGCTTTTCCCCCCACTGGAGTTCCAGAGGACGAGAGCTACCTGCCGACCACTGGACCTTCGGAGGAAGACCAGACTCTTTTACCTGATTGCTGCTTCCACAGAACTACACCCATCGCTTCAGGAGGACTGCAGCCAGCATCTTATCGGACTGCTACTGCCACCCTAACAGGGTGTCAGGTTGTATTCCTGACTCTGTCAGTATAAACCAGTGGGTTGTTTGTTTTTTTCCCTGCCTTGTGTTATATATATATATATTAGTAAAGAACTGTTATTCCTATTCCCCATATCTTTGCCTGAAGGCCCGTTAATTTCAAAATTATAATAGTTTGGAGGGAAGGGGGTTGCACTCTCCATTTCAAGGGAGGCTCCTGCCTTCCTCCACAGACACCTGTCTTTTTCAAACCAAGACAGATTTTGGCGCCCAACGTGGGGCTCGAGGGCATCGAGAGATAAAGGAATAACGGTTTTTGTGCATTGGATATAGATTCCTTGTTAAGTGGCATCATGTGGGCTAGCTTATCCCGGTTCTTGTGGCATGTGGTGGTGGCTGTATTTCTCCCATTTGCAGGCCCTTATCTAAACATGGGTCCTATAACTAAGGCTACCGTGACTGTTATCCAGTTTGTTTTATGGATTAATAAGGTGAGGAATTCATGGCTTATTAACTTCCTCTGGAAGGCGGGCACATGGATTCGGAGCTATCAAACACTAAATGTATGCTTTTGGGGTTACTTTAATAATGGTACCTACTGTGAGGAAATGACACCGGGAGAAACTTTCTCCCAACCCCTAACCCAGCTCTTTGGGTCTACTCCACCAGTTTTCGAAGGATTCAGAGCTTTCCTAAGTGCTAATGATATCATACAGTGGCTAGTGTTGCTGATAATCCTGTTTTATTCAGTATTCAGAGATCAGGGGAGATTGGCTTGGATAACTACCCTGACTAGGAATGCTGCTCCAGAATCTGACCCTGCCTCACAGCTCACATCAGAAATGAACCACTCGGATTGGGTGAAGGAGATACGTGAGATGGGCCAGATGCTGAAGGAGTGCATTCTCTCAGCTGCTGGGAATCCCTCCTCCTGCCTTGAAGAGGGAGAGTCTAATGGTGCAGCAGTAGAACCCACAGACGTTACAACCGTCCAGGTTCCAGCTGAAACGCAAGGGCAGTCAGAGCCAGCAGCAGTCGCCCCTGTGGAAACGAGGAAATCTAAGATGAAATCAGACCACTCAGTTAAGAAAGGAGGGCCCTCAGAACCTGCAGGCGAGCCAGTGGTTGAGATACTCACCGAGTCCCTGACGTATGACAGTCTCCGTAATCTGCACAAAGACATCGTACGGCGGGGGCGTGAGGCTTTTACAACCTGGTTACCTCGGGTCTGGGATCTTATGGGTACGGGTGTGCAACTGGATGGCAGTGAGGCAAGGAATTTGGGACCCTTGACTCAGGACTCAGGTGTCAATCTGGTATTTGTAAGGGAGCCGGGGACCCTTTCCCTCTGGGAGCGGCTTTTAATGAGTGTGAGAGAGAGGTTTGTCCACAGAGAGAGAGAATGCAGGAGCACCATCATAGAATGCGCTGGAAGACCCTTGAGGAAGGGATCCAGCAGCTGAGAGAAGTGGCAGTATTGCAGGTACTCTTTGGGAGGGATGGACAGCATGGTAACGACCCTGACAAAGTCAGGTGCACAGGGCAAATGTTGTGGAATCTGGCAAATCTAGGGCCATCTGAATACTCCACCTTCATTGCAATGATTAATGCAGATAACGACCGAGAGACAGTGGGTTCTGTCACGAGCAAGCTTAGAAATTTTGAAAGCATGATCAATGGCCCAATGCAGGCTAACGTTTCTGCTGTGATTAAGAGCCTACAAGAGGAGATGAGGGAAATAAAGGAGGAGGTGAGGAGGAGCAGTTCCCATTTGGCACCGGTACAAGTCACAGGCCCCAAAGTCGGAGCCCAACGTCCCCCAGCTAGAGGGAGAGGGTACACCCCACGAGCTGAGCTATGGTACTTCCTGCGCGACCATGGGGAAGACATGGGAAGGTGGGATGGGAAACCCACTTCTGTCCTGGCAGCACGGGTGCGTCAACTCAAGGAGGGAAACACTAACCGGGGGAGTAACACTAAAGTGAAGGTAGCCTCAACCTCCCAGGACCGAGCTGCCAGATATTACAGAAGGGAGGATGATCTGACAGATCCCCTTGAAGGAACCTCTAGTATGTATGTCCAGGAAGGGAATGGTAACCAGTGCTAGAGGGGCCCTGCCTCTAGCCAGGGAGAGGCACGGGAAAACCGGATATTTTGGACGGTGTGGATCCGATGGCCTGGCACGTCAGAGCCACAAAAATACAAAGCGTTAGTTGATACTGGTGCGCAGTGTACCCTAATGCCATCGGGACATGTGGGGGCAGAACCTGTTTCCATTGCCGGGGTAACGGGGGGATCGCAGCAATTGACTCTGTTGGAAGCCGAGGTGAGCCTTACTGGGAAGGAGTGGCAGAAACATCCGATTGTGACTGGCCCAGAGGCCCCGTGCATTCTGGGCATAGACTTCCTCCGGAACGGCTATTACAAGGACCCAAAAGGTCTCAGGTGGGCATTTGGGATAGCTGCTGTGGAGGCAGAGAGCATTAGGCAATTGAACACCTTGCCCGGACTATCAGAAAACCCATCTGCAGTAGGACTCTTGAAGGTGGAAGAGCAACAAGTGCCAATTGCCACCTCGACAGTGCACCGCCGGCAGTATCGGACGAATCGAGATGCCGTGATCCCCATCCACAAAATGATCCGCGAGCTGGAGAGTCAAGGGGTGGTCAGCAAGACCCACTCACCCTTCAACAGCCCCATTTGGCCTGTGCGCAAGTCTGACGGAGAATGGAGATTGACTGTGGACTATCGTGGCTTGAATGAAGTGACTCCACCGTTGAGCGCTGCCGTGCCGGACATGCTGGAACTCCAGTACGAGCTGGAGTCCAAGGCAGCAAAGTGGTATGCCACTATTGACATTGCCAATGCTTTTTTCTCCATTCCTCTGGCAGCAGAATGTAGGCCTCAGTTTGCCTTCACCTGGAGGGGCGTACAGTACACCTGGAACCGACTGCCCCAGGGGTGGAAGCACGGTCCCACCATCTGCCATGGACTGATCCAGGCTGCACTGGAAAAGGGTGAAGCTCCGGAACATCTGCAGTACATCGATGACATCATTGTGGGGGGGGAACACAGCAAAGGAAGTATTTGGGAAAGGAGAGAAGATCATCCAGATTCTCCTGGAAGCTGGTTTTGCCATCAAGAAGAGCAAAGTCAAGGGACCTGCCCGAGAGATCCAGTTCCTGGGGGTAAAGTGGCAAGACGGACGGCGTCAGATCCCCACCGAGGTCATCAATAAGATCGCTGCGATGTCTCCACCAACCAGCAAGAAGGAAACACAGGCTTTCCTAGGCGCCATAGGTTTTTGGAGAATGCACATTCCTGAGTACAGCCAGATTGTGAGCCCTCTGTACCTGGTTACCCGCAAGAAGAACGATTTCCACTGGGGCCCTGAACAGCAACAAGCTTTTGCCCAAATCAAGCGGGAGATCGCTCATGCGCTAGCCCTTGGCCCAGTCAGGACGGGACCAGAGGTGAGGAACGTGCTCTACTCTGCGGCCGGGAACAATGGTTTGTCCTGGAGCCTTTGGCAGAAGGTGCCTGGAGAGACTCGTGGCCGACCACTGGGATTCTGGAGTCGAAGTTATAGAGGGTCTGAGGCCAACTACACTCCCACAGAGAAGGAAATCCTAGCAGCCTATGAAGGAGTCCAAGCTGCCTCGGAAGTGATTGGCACCGAAGCACAACTCCTCCTGGCACCCCGACTACCGGTGCTGGGGTGGATGTTTAAAGGAAAGGTTCCCTCCACCCACCACGCCACTGACGCCACATGGAGCAAATGGATTGCCCTCATCACACAACGCGCCCGTATTGGAAACCCAAATCGCCCTGGGATTTTGGAGATCGTTACGAACTGGCCGGAAGGTGAAGACTTTGGCCTCACTGACGAAGAGGAGCAGGAACAAGTGACGCGGGCTGAAGAAGCTCCACCGTACAACCAACTACCAGCAGAGGAAACACGATATGCTCTTTTCACTGACGGTTCCTGTCGCATCGTAGGGATGAACCGGAAGTGGAAAGCAGCCGTATGGAGCCCCACACGACAGGTCGCACAAGCTACTGAAGGAGAAGGTGGATCAAGTCAACTTGCTGAACTCAAAGCCGTTCAACTAGCCCTGGACATTGCTGAAAGAGAGAAGTGGCCAAAGCTCTACCTTTATACTGATTCGTGGATGGTAGCCAATGCTCTGTGGGGCTGGCTGGAAAGGTGGAAAAAGGCCAACTGGCAGCGTAGGGGAAAACCAATTTGGGCTGCTGATGAGTGGAAAGATATTGCCACTCGGGTAAAGAAGCTACCTGTGAGGGTCCGTCATGTAGATGCTCATGTCCCCAGGAGTCGGGCTAACGAAGAACATCGTAACAATGAACAGGTAGATCAGGCTGCAAAAATAGAGGTGTCCCAGATAGACTTGGATTGGCAACATAAAGGAGAGTTGTTCTTAGCTCGATGGGCCCATGATGCCTCAGGCCATCAAGGCAGAGAGGCCGCTTATAAATGGGCACGGGACCGAGGGGTGGATCTAACCATGAACAGTATCTCCCAGGTTATCCAAGACTGTGAGACCTGTGCTGCGATCAAGCAGGCCAAGCGGGTGAAGCCTCTGTGGTACGGCGGACGATGGTCGAAGTACAGGTATGGGGAAGCCTGGCAAATTGACTACATCACTCTTCCCCAAACCCGTCAAGGCAAGCGCTACGTGCTGACCATGGTGGAAGCAACCACTGGGTGGCTGGAGACCTACCCTGTGCCTCATGCTACCGCCCGGAACACCATCTTGGGCCTGGAAAAGCAAGTTCTTTGGAGACATGGCACCCCTGAGAGAATCGAGTCAGACAACGGGACACATTTCAAGAATAGCCTCATAAGCACTTGGGCCAGAGAACATGGAATCGAATGGATATATCATATCCCTTATCATGCACCAGCTGCCGGGAAAGTTGAACGGTGCAATGGGCTACTTAAGACTAGCCTAAAAGCACTTGGAGGAGGGACTTTCAAAAATTGGGAACTGAACTTAGCAAAGGCCACCTGGATGGTCAATACCCGAGGGTCCATCAATCGAGCTGGTCCTGCCCAGTCTGGACCCTTGCACACAGTGGACGGAGATAAAGTCCCTGTGGTACACACGAGAGGTATGTTAGGAAAGACTGTTTGGATTAATCCCACATCAGGCAAAGGCACACCCCTCCGTGGGGTTGTTTTTGCTCAAGGACCTGGTTACACTTGGTGGGTAATGCAGAAAAATGGGGAAACCCGTTGTGTACCACAAGGAGACCTAATTTTAAGTGAGAACTCTGTGTAAGGTTTCATTGTGTATATATGTATATATGTATCTGTAAGGGGGCATTGGGTTGGGTACGGTGTAGATGGTAATAGAATAAGGGGTGGATTATGTCCTGGGTTACAGTGTAAAATGTGCCAAAAGAAAAAAAATATATTCTATTACCATCTTCAGGAGCTGTTGAGACCAGGTGGGGCGGTGCTCCCTGCCTCCCCCCCTCTGGACTATCTCCTGTTACTGGGCACAACAATGCCTTATCGCCTGACCCATCGGTAACTCGCTCCTGGGCTATCTCCTGTTCATGGCCCATCAAGGAACTGCCTCACGACTCCCCATCCCATTGTGAGATGCTCCGCCCGGGGAGGGGGGGGGAAGGAGCCAAGCAGTCCATGCCAAATAAAAACGGAGATTTTGAACACCCTAGCAGCCTTTCTTCCACTGGATTCCCAGAGGAGCTTTTCCCCCCACTGGAGTTCCAGAGGACGAGAGCTACCTGCCGACCACTGGACCTTCGGAGGAAGACCAGACTCTTTTACCTGATTGCTGCTTCCACAGAACTACACCCATCGCTTCAGGAGGACTGCAGCCAGCATCTTATCGGACTGCTACTGCCACCCTAACAGGGTGTCAGGTTGTATTCCTGACTCTGTCAGTATAAACCAGTGGGTTGTTTGTTTTTTTCCCTGCCTTGTGTTATATATATATATTAGTAAAGAACTGTTATTCCTATTCCCCATATCTTTGCCTGAAGGCCCGTTAATTTCAAAATTATAATAGTTTGGAGGGAAGGGGGTTGCACTCTCCATTTCAAGGGAGGCTCCTGCCTTCCTCCACAGACACCTGTCTTTTTCAAACCAAGACAGATTTTGGCGCCCAACGTGGGGCTCGAGGGCATCGAGAGATAAAGGAATAACGGTTTTTGTGCATTGGATATAGATTCCTTGTTAAGTGGCATCATGTGGGCTAGCTTATCCCGGTTCTTGTGGCATGTGGTGGTGGCTGTATTTCTCCCATTTGCAGGCCCTTATCTAAACATGGGTCCTATAACTAAGGCTACCGTGACTGTTATCCAGTTTGTTTTATGGATTAATAAGGTGAGGAATTCATGGCTTATTAACTTCCTCTGGAAGGCGGGCACATGGATTCGGAGCTATCAAACACTAAATGTATGCTTTTGGGGTTACTTTAATAATGGTACCTACTGTGAGGAAATGACACCGGGAGAAACTTTCTCCCAACCCCTAACCCAGCTCTTTGGGTCTACTCCACCAGTTTTCGAAGGATTCAGAGCTTTCCTAAGTGCTAATGATATCATACAGTGGCTAGTGTTGCTGATAATCCTGTTTTATTCAGTATTCAGAGATCAGGGGAGATTGGCTTGGATAACTACCCTGACTAGGAATGCTGCTCCAGAATCTGACCCTGCCTCACAGCTCACATCAGAAATGAACCACTCGGATTGGGTGAAGGAGATACGTGAGATGGGCCAGATGCTGAAGGAGTGCATTCTCTCAGCTGCTGGGAATCCCTCCTCCTGCCTTGAAGAGGGAGAGTCTAATGGTGCAGCAGTAGAACCCACAGACGTTACAACCGTCCAGGTTCCAGCTGAAACGCAAGGGCAGTCAGAGCCAGCAGCAGTCGCCCCTGTGGAAACGAGGAAATCTAAGATGAAATCAGACCACTCAGTTAAGAAAGGAGGGCCCTCAGAACCTGCAGGCGAGCCAGTGGTTGAGATACTCACCGAGTCCCTGACGTATGACAGTCTCCGTAATCTGCACAAAGACATCGTACGGCGGGGGCGTGAGGCTTTTACAACCTGGTTACCTCGGGTCTGGGATCTTATGGGTACGGGTGTGCAACTGGATGGCAGTGAGGCAAGGAATTTGGGACCCTTGACTCAGGACTCAGGTGTCAATCTGGTATTTGTAAGGGAGCCGGGGACCCTTTCCCTCTGGGAGCGGCTTTTAATGAGTGTGAGAGAGAGGTTTGTCCACAGAGAGAGAATGCAGGAGCACCATCATAGAATGCGCTGGAAGACCCTTGAGGAAGGGATCCAGCAGCTGAGAGAAGTGGCAGTATTGCAGGTACTCTTTGGGAGGGATGGACAGCATGGTAACGACCCTGACAAAGTCAGGTGCACAGGGCAAATGTTGTGGAATCTGGCAAATCTAGGGCCATCTGAATACTCCACCTTCATTGCAATGATTAATGCAGATAACGACCGAGAGACAGTGGGTTCTGTCACGAGCAAGCTTAGAAATTTTGAAAGCATGATCAATGGCCCAATGCAGGCTAACGTTTCTGCTGTGATTAAGAGCCTACAAGAGGAGATGAGGGAAATAAAGGAGGAGGTGAGGAGGAGCAGTTCCCATTTGGCACCGGTACAAGTCACAGGCCCCAAAGTCGGAGCCCAACGTCCCCCAGCTAGAGGGAGAGGGTACACCCCACGAGCTGAGCTATGGTACTTCCTGCGCGACCATGGGGAAGACATGGGAAGGTGGGATGGGAAACCCACTTCTGTCCTGGCAGCACGGGTGCGTCAACTCAAGGAGGGAAACACTAACCGGGGGAGTAACACTAAAGTGAAGGTAGCCTCAACCTCCCAGGACCGAGCTGCCAGATATTACAGAAGGGAGGATGATCTGACAGATCCCCTTGAAGGAACCTCTAGTATGTATGTCCAGGAAGGGAATGGTAACCAGTGCTAGAGGGGCCCTGCCTCTAGCCAGGGAGAGGCACGGGAAAACCGGATATTTTGGACGGTGTGGATCCGATGGCCTGGCACGTCAGAGCCACAAAAATACAAAGCGTTAGTTGATACTGGTGCGCAGTGTACCCTAATGCCATCGGGACATGTGGGGGCAGAACCTGTTTCCATTGCCGGGGTAACGGGGGGATCGCAGCAATTGACTCTGTTGGAAGCCGAGGTGAGCCTTACTGGGAAGGAGTGGCAGAAACATCCGATTGTGACTGGCCCAGAGGCCCCGTGCATTCTGGGCATAGACTTCCTCCGGAACGGCTATTACAAGGACCCAAAAGGTCTCAGGTGGGCATTTGGGATAGCTGCTGTGGAGGCAGAGAGCATTAGGCAATTGAACACCTTGCCCGGACTATCAGAAAACCCATCTGCAGTAGGACTCTTGAAGGTGGAAGAGCAACAAGTGCCAATTGCCACCTCGACAGTGCACCGCCGGCAGTATCGGACGAATCGAGATGCCGTGATCCCCATCCACAAAATGATCCGCGAGCTGGAGAGTCAAGGGGTGGTCAGCAAGACCCACTCACCCTTCAACAGCCCCATTTGGCCTGTGCGCAAGTCTGACGGAGAATGGAGATTGACTGTGGACTATCGTGGCTTGAATGAAGTGACTCCACCGTTGAGCGCTGCCGTGCCGGACATGCTGGAACTCCAGTACGAGCTGGAGTCCAAGGCAGCAAAGTGGTATGCCACTATTGACATTGCCAATGCTTTTTTCTCCATTCCTCTGGCAGCAGAATGTAGGCCTCAGTTTGCCTTCACCTGGAGGGGCGTACAGTACACCTGGAACCGACTGCCCCAGGGGTGGAAGCACAGTCCCACCATCTGCCATGGACTGATCCAGGCTGCACTGGAAAAGGGTGAAGCTCCGGAACATCTGCAGTACATCGATGACATCATTGTGGGGGGGGAACACAGCAAAGGAAGTATTTGGGAAAGGAGAGAAGATCATCCAGATTCTCCTGGAAGCTGGTTTTGCCATCAAGAAGAGCAAAGTCAAGGGACCTGCCCGAGAGATCCAGTTCCTGGGGGTAAAGTGGCAAGACGGACGGCGTCAGATCCCCACCGAGGTCATCAATAAGATCGCTGCGATGTCTCCACCAACCAGCAAGAAGGAAACACAGGCTTTCCTAGGCGCCATAGGTTTTTGGAGAATGCACATTCCTGAGTACAGCCAGATTGTGAGCCCTCTGTACCTGGTTACCCGCAAGAAGAACGATTTCCACTGGGGCCCTGAACAGCAACAAGCTTTTGCCCAAATCAAGCGGGAGATCGCTCATGCGCTAGCCCTTGGCCCAGTCAGGACGGGACCAGAGGTGAGGAACGTGCTCTACTCTGCGGCCGGGAACAATGGTTTGTCCTGGAGCCTTTGGCAGAAGGTGCCTGGAGAGACTCGTGGCCGACCACTGGGATTCTGGAGTCGAAGTTATAGAGGGTCTGAGGCCAACTACACTCCCACAGAGAAGGAAATCCTAGCAGCCTATGAAGGAGTCCAAGCTGCCTCGGAAGTGATTGGCACCGAAGCACAACTCCTCCTGGCACCCCGACTACCGGTGCTGGGGTGGATGTTTAAAGGAAAGGTTCCCTCCACCCACCACGCCACTGACGCCACATGGAGCAAATGGATTGCCCTCATCACACAACGCGCCCGTATTGGAAACCCAAATCGCCCTGGGATTTTGGAGATCGTTACGAACTGGCCGGAAGGTGAAGACTTTGGCCTCACTGACGAAGAGGAGCAGGAACAAGTGACGCGGGCTGAAGAAGCTCCACCGTACAACCAACTACCAGCAGAGGAAACACGATATGCTCTTTTCACTGACGGTTCCTGTCGCATCGTAGGGATGAACCGGAAGTGGAAAGCAGCCGTATGGAGCCCCACACGACAGGTCGCACAAGCTACTGAAGGAGAAGGTGGATCAAGTCAACTTGCTGAACTCAAAGCCGTTCAACTAGCCCTGGACATTGCTGAAAGAGAGAAGTGGCCAAAGCTCTACCTTTATACTGATTCGTGGATGGTAGCCAATGCTCTGTGGGGCTGGCTGGAAAGGTGGAAAAAGGCCAACTGGCAGCGTAGGGGAAAACCAATTTGGGCTGCTGATGAGTGGAAAGATATTGCCACTCGGGTAAAGAAGCTACCTGTGAGGGTCCGTCATGTAGATGCTCATGTCCCCAGGAGTCGGGCTAACGAAGAACATCGTAACAATGAACAGGTAGATCAGGCTGCAAAAATAGAGGTGTCCCAGATAGACTTGGATTGGCAACATAAAGGAGAGTTGTTCTTAGCTCGATGGGCCCATGATGCCTCAGGCCATCAAGGCAGAGAGGCCGCTTATAAATGGGCACGGGACCGAGGGGTGGATCTAACCATGAACAGTATCTCCCAGGTTATCCAAGACTGTGAGACCTGTGCTGCGATCAAGCAGGCCAAGCGGGTGAAGCCTCTGTGGTACGGCGGACGATGGTCGAAGTACAGGTATGGGGAAGCCTGGCAAATTGACTACATCACTCTTCCCCAAACCCGTCAAGGCAAGCGCTACGTGCTGACCATGGTGGAAGCAACCACTGGGTGGCTGGAGACCTACCCTGTGCCTCATGCTACCGCCCGGAACACCATCTTGGGCCTGGAAAAGCAAGTTCTTTGGAGACATGGCACCCCTGAGAGAATCGAGTCAGACAACGGGACACATTTCAAGAATAGCCTCATAAGCACTTGGGCCAGAGAACATGGAATCGAATGGATATATCATATCCCTTATCATGCACCAGCTGCCGGGAAAGTTGAACGGTGCAATGGGCTACTTAAGACTAGCCTAAAAGCACTTGGAGGAGGGACTTTCAAAAATTGGGAACTGAACTTAGCAAAGGCCACCTGGATGGTCAATACCCGAGGGTCCATCAATCGAGCTGGTCCCGCCCAGTCTGGACCCTTGCACACAGTGGACGGAGATAAAGTCCCTGTGGTACACACGAGAGGTATGTTAGGAAAGACTGTTTGGATTAATCCCACATCAGGCAAAGGCACACCCCTCCGTGGGGTTGTTTTTGCTCAAGGACCTGGTTACACTTGGTGGGTAATGCAGAAAAATGGGGAAACCCGTTGTGTACCACAAGGAGACCTAATTTTAAGTGAGAACTCTGTGTAAGGTTTCATTGTGTATATATGTATATATGTATCTGTAAGGGGGCATTGGGTTGGGTACGGTGTAGATGGTAATAGAATAAGGGGTGGATTATGTCCTGGGTTACAGTGTAAAATGTGCCAAAAGAAAAAAAATATATTCTATTACCATCTTCAGGAGCTGTTGAGACCAGGTGGGGCGGTGCTCCCTGCCTCCCCCCCTCTGGACTATCTCCTGTTACTGGGCACAACAATGCCTTATCGCCTGACCCATCGGTAACTCGCTCCTGGGCTATCTCCTGTTCATGGCCCATCAAGGAACTGCCTCACGACTCCCCATCCCATTGTGAGATGCTCCGCCCGGGGAGGGGGGGGAAGGAGCCAAGCAGTCCATGCCAAATAAAAACGGAGATTTTGAACACCCTAGCAGCCTTTCTTCCACTGGATTCCCAGAGGAGCTTTTCCCCCCACTGGAGTTCCAGAGGACGAGAGCTACCTGCCGACCACTGGACCTTCGGAGGAAGACCAGACTCTTTTACCTGATTGCTGCTTCCACAGAACTACACCCATCGCTTCAGGAGGACTGCAGCCAGCATCTTATCGGACTGCTACTGCCACCCTAACAGGGTGTCAGGTTGTATTCCTGACTCTGTCAGTATAAACCAGTGGGTTGTTTGTTTTTTTCCCTGCCTTGTGTTATATATATATTAGTAAAGAACTGTTATTCCTATTCCCCATATCTTTGCCTGAAGGCCCGTTAATTTCAAAATTATAATAGTTTGGAGGGAAGGGGGTTGCACTCTCCATTTCAAGGGAGGCTCCTGCCTTCCTCCACAGACACCTGTCTTTTTCAAACCAAGACAGATTTTGGCGCCCAACGTGGGGCTCGAGGGCATCGAGAGATAAAGGAATAACGGTTTTTGTGCATTGGATATAGATTCCTTGTTAAGTGGCATCATGTGGGCTAGCTTATCCCGGTTCTTGTGGCATGTGGTGGTGGCTGTATTTCTCCCATTTGCAGGCCCTTATCTAAACATGGGTCCTATAACTAAGGCTACCGTGACTGTTATCCAGTTTGTTTTATGGATTAATAAGGTGAGGAATTCATGGCTTATTAACTTCCTCTGGAAGGCGGGCACATGGATTCGGAGCTATCAAACACTAAATGTATGCTTTTGGGGTTACTTTAATAATGGTACCTACTGTGAGGAAATGACACCGGGAGAAACTTTCTCCCAACCCCTAACCCAGCTCTTTGGGTCTACTCCACCAGTTTTCGAAGGATTCAGAGCTTTCCTAAGTGCTAATGATATCATACAGTGGCTAGTGTTGCTGATAATCCTGTTTTATTCAGTATTCAGAGATCAGGGGAGATTGGCTTGGATAACTACCCTGACTAGGAATGCTGCTCCAGAATCTGACCCTGCCTCACAGCTCACATCAGAAATGAACCACTCGGATTGGGTGAAGGAGATACGTGAGATGGGCCAGATGCTGAAGGAGTGCATTCTCTCAGCTGCTGGGAATCCCTCCTCCTGCCTTGAAGAGGGAGAGTCTAATGGTGCAGCAGTAGAACCCACAGACGTTACAACCGTCCAGGTTCCAGCTGAAACGCAAGGGCAGTCAGAGCCAGCAGCAGTCGCCCCTGTGGAAACGAGGAAATCTAAGATGAAATCAGACCACTCAGTTAAGAAAGGAGGGCCCTCAGAACCTGCAGGCGAGCCAGTGGTTGAGATACTCACCGAGTCCCTGACGTATGACAGTCTCCGTAATCTGCACAAAGACATCGTACGGCGGGGGCGTGAGGCTTTTACAACCTGGTTACCTCGGGTCTGGGATCTTATGGGTACGGGTGTGCAACTGGATGGCAGTGAGGCAAGGAATTTGGGACCCTTGACTCAGGACTCAGGTGTCAATCTGGTATTTGTAAGGGAGCTGGGGACCCTTTCCCTCTGGGAGCGGCTTTTAATGAGTGTGAGAGAGAGGTTTGTCCACAGAGAGAGAATGCAGGAGCACCATCATAGAATGCGCTGGAAGACCCTTGAGGAAGGGATCCAGCAGCTGAGAGAAGTGGCAGTATTGGAGGTACTCTTTGGGAGGGATGGACAGCATGGTAACGACCCTGACAAAGTCAGGTGCACAGGGCAAATGTTGTGGAATCTGGCAAATCTAGGGCCATCTGAATACTCCACCTTCATTGCAATGATTAATGCAGATAACGACCGAGAGACAGTGGGTTCTGTCACGAGCAAGCTTAGAAATTTTGAAAGCATGATCAATGGCCCAATGCAGGCTAACGTTTCTGCTGTGATTAAGAGCCTACAAGAGGAGATGAGGGAAATAAAGGAGGAGGTGAGGAGGAGCAGTTCCCATTTGGCACCGGTACAAGTCACAGGCCCCAAAGTCGGAGCCCAACGTCCCCCAGCTAGAGGGAGAGGGTACACCCCACGAGCTGAGCTATGGTACTTCCTGCGCGACCATGGGGAAGACATGGGAAGGTGGGATGGGAAACCCACTTCTGTCCTGGCAGCACGGGTGCGTCAACTCAAGGAGGGAAACACTAACCGGGGGAGTAACACTAAAGTGAAGGTAGCCTCAACCTCCCAGGACCGAGCTGCCAGATATTACAGAAGGGAGGATGATCTGACAGATCCCCTTGAAGGAACCTCTAGTATGTATGTCCAGGAAGGGAATGGTAACCAGTGCTAGAGGGGCCCTGCCTCTAGCCAGGGAGAGGCACGGGAAAACCGGATATTTTGGACGGTGTGGATCCGATGGCCTGGCACGTCAGAGCCACAAAAATACAAAGCGTTAGTTGATACTGGTGCGCAGTGTACCCTAATGCCATCGGGACATGTGGGGGCAGAACCTGTTTCCATTGCCGGGGTAACGGGGGGATCGCAGCAATTGACTCTGTTGGAAGCCGAGGTGAGCCTTACTGGGAAGGAGTGGCAGAAACATCCGATTGTGACTGGCCCAGAGGCCCCGTGCATTCTGGGCATAGACTTCCTCCGGAACGGCTATTACAAGGACCCAAAAGGTCTCAGGTGGGCATTTGGGATAGCTGCTGTGGAGGCAGAGAGCATTAGGCAATTGAACACCTTGCCCGGACTATCAGAAAACCCATCTGCAGTAGGACTCTTGAAGGTGGAAGAGCAACAAGTGCCAATTGCCACCTCGACAGTGCACCGCCGGCAGTATCGGACGAATCGAGATGCCGTGATCCCCATCCACAAAATGATCCGCGAGCTGGAGAGTCAAGGGGTGGTCAGCAAGACCCACTCACCCTTCAACAGCCCCATTTGGCCTGTGCGCAAGTCTGACGGAGAATGGAGATTGACTGTGGACTATCGTGGCTTGAATGAAGTGACTCCACCGTTGAGCGCTGCCGTGCCGGACATGCTGGAACTCCAGTACGAGCTGGAGTCCAAGGCAGCAAAGTGGTATGCCACTATTGACATTGCCAATGCTTTTTTCTCCATTCCTCTGGCAGCAGAATGTAGGCCTCAGTTTGCCTTCACCTGGAGGGGCGTACAGTACACCTGGAACCGACTGCCCCAGGGGTGGAAGCACAGTCCCACCATCTGCCATGGACTGATCCAGGCTGCACTGGAAAAGGGTGAAGCTCCGGAACATCTGCAGTACATCGATGACATCATTGTGGGGGGGGAACACAGCAAAGGAAGTATTTGGGAAAGGAGAGAAGATCATCCAGATTCTCCTGGAAGCTGGTTTTGCCATCAAGAAGAGCAAAGTCAAGGGACCTGCCCGAGAGATCCAGTTCCTGGGGGTAAAGTGGCAAGACGGACGGCGTCAGATCCCCACCGAGGTCATCAATAAGATCGCTGCGATGTCTCCACCAACCAGCAAGAAGGAAACACAGGCTTTCCTAGGCGCCATAGGTTTTTGGAGAATGCACATTCCTGAGTACAGCCAGATTGTGAGCCCTCTGTACCTGGTTACCCGCAAGAAGAACGATTTCCACTGGGGCCCTGAACAGCAACAAGCTTTTGCCCAAATCAAGCGGGAGATCGCTCATGCGCTAGCCCTTGGCCCAGTCAGGACGGGACCAGAGGTGAGGAACGTGCTCTACTCTGCGGCCGGGAACAATGGTTTGTCCTGGAGCCTTTGGCAGAAGGTGCCTGGAGAGACTCGTGGCCGACCACTGGGATTCTGGAGTCGAAGTTATAGAGGGTCTGAGGCCAACTACACTCCCACAGAGAAGGAAATCCTAGCAGCCTATGAAGGAGTCCAAGCTGCCTCGGAAGTGATTGGCACCGAAGCACAACTCCTCCTGGCACCCCGACTACCGGTGCTGGGGTGGATGTTTAAAGGAAAGGTTCCCTCCACCCACCACGCCACTGACGCCACATGGAGCAAATGGATTGCCCTCATCACACAACGCGCCCGTATTGGAAACCCAAATCGCCCTGGGATTTTGGAGATCGTTACGAACTGGCCGGAAGGTGAAGACTTTGGCCTCACTGACGAAGAGGAGCAGGAACAAGTGACGCGGGCTGAAGAAGCTCCACCGTACAACCAACTACCAGCAGAGGAAACACGATATGCTCTTTTCACTGACGGTTCCTGTCGCATCGTAGGGATGAACCGGAAGTGGAAAGCAGCCGTATGGAGCCCCACACGACAGGTCGCACAAGCTACTGAAGGAGAAGGTGGATCAAGTCAACTTGCTGAACTCAAAGCCGTTCAACTAGCCCTGGACATTGCTGAAAGAGAGAAGTGGCCAAAGCTCTACCTTTATACTGATTCGTGGATGGTAGCCAATGCTCTGTGGGGCTGGCTGGAAAGGTGGAAAAAGGCCAACTGGCAGCGTAGGGGAAAACCAATTTGGGCTGCTGATGAGTGGAAAGATATTGCCACTCGGGTAAAGAAGCTACCTGTGAGGGTCCGTCATGTAGATGCTCATGTCCCCAGGAGTCGGGCTAACGAAGAACATCGTAACAATGAACAGGTAGATCAGGCTGCAAAAATAGAGGTGTCCCAGATAGACTTGGATTGGCAACATAAAGGAGAGTTGTTCTTAGCTCGATGGGCCCATGATGCCTCAGGCCATCAAGGCAGAGAGGCCGCTTATAAATGGGCACGGGACCGAGGGGTGGATCTAACCATGAACAGTATCTCCCAGGTTATCCAAGACTGTGAGACCTGTGCTGCGATCAAGCAGGCCAAGCGGGTGAAGCCTCTGTGGTACGGCGGACGATGGTCGAAGTACAGGTATGGGGAAGCCTGGCAAATTGACTACATCACTCTTCCCCAAACCCGTCAAGGCAAGCGCTACGTGCTGACCATGGTGGAAGCAACCACTGGGTGGCTGGAGACCTACCCTGTGCCTCATGCTACCGCCCGGAACACCATCTTGGGCCTGGAAAAGCAAGTTCTTTGGAGACATGGCACCCCTGAGAGAATCGAGTCAGACAACGGGACACATTTCAAGAATAGCCTCATAAGCACTTGGGCCAGAGAACATGGAATCGAATGGATATATCATATCCCTTATCATGCACCAGCTGCCGGGAAAGTTGAACGGTGCAATGGGCTACTTAAGACTAGCCTAAAAGCACTTGGAGGAGGGACTTTCAAAAATTGGGAACTGAACTTAGCAAAGGCCACCTGGATGGTCAATACCCGAGGGTCCATCAATCGAGCTGGTCCCGCCCAGTCTGGACCCTTGCACACAGTGGACGGAGATAAAGTCCCTGTGGTACACACGAGAGGTATGTTAGGAAAGACTGTTTGGATTAATCCCACATCAGGCAAAGGCACACCCCTCCGTGGGGTTGTTTTTGCTCAAGGACCTGGTTACACTTGGTGGGTAATGCAGAAAAATGGGGAAACCCGTTGTGTACCACAAGGAGACCTAATTTTAAGTGAGAACTCTGTGTAAGGTTTCATTGTGTATATATGTATATATGTATCTGTAAGGGGGCATTGGGTTGGGTACGGTGTAGATGGTAATAGAATAAGGGGTGGATTATGTCCTGGGTTACAGTGTAAAATGTGCCAAAAGAAAAAAAATATATTCTATTACCATCTTCAGGAGCTGTTGAGACCAGGTGGGGCGGTGCTCCCTGCCTCCCCCCCTCTGGACTATCTCCTGTTACTGGGCACAACAATGCCTTATCGCCTGACCCATCGGTAACTCGCTCCTGGGCTATCTCCTGTTCATGGCCCATCAAGGAACTGCCTCACGACTCCCCATCCCATTGTGAGATGCTCCGCCCGGGGAGGGGGGGGGAAGGAGCCAAGCAGTCCATGCCAAATAAAAACGGAGATTTTGAACACCCTAGCAGCCTTTCTTCCACTGGATTCCCAGAGGAGCTTTTCCCCCCACTGGAGTTCCAGAGGACGAGAGCTACCTGCCGACCACTGGACCTTCGGAGGAAGACCAGACTCTTTTACCTGATTGCTGCTTCCACAGAACTACACCCATCGCTTCAGGAGGACTGCAGCCAGCATCTTATCGGACTGCTACTGCCACCCTAACAGGGTGTCAGGTTGTATTCCTGACTCTGTCAGTATAAACCAGTGGGTTGTTTGTTTTTTTCCCTGCCTTGTGTTATATATATATATTAGTAAAGAACTGTTATTCCTATTCCCCATATCTTTGCCTGAAGGCCCGTTAATTTCAAAATTATAATAGTTTGGAGGGAAGGGGGTTGCACTCTCCATTTCAAGGGAGGCTCCTGCCTTCCTCCACAGACACCTGTCTTTTTCAAACCAAGACAGATTTTGGCGCCCAACGTGGGGCTCGAGGGCATCGAGAGATAAAGGAATAACGGTTTTTGTGCATTGGATATAGATTCCTTGTTAAGTGGCATCATGTGGGCTAGCTTATCCCGGTTCTTGTGGCATGTGGTGGTGGCTGTATTTCTCCCATTTGCAGGCCCTTATCTAAACATGGGTCCTATAACTAAGGCTACCGTGACTGTTATCCAGTTTGTTTTATGGATTAATAAGGTGAGGAATTCATGGCTTATTAACTTCCTCTGGAAGGCGGGCACATGGATTCGGAGCTATCAAACACTAAATGTATGCTTTTGGGGTTACTTTAATAATGGTACCTACTGTGAGGAAATGACACCGGGAGAAACTTTCTCCCAACCCCTAACCCAGCTCTTTGGGTCTACTCCACCAGTTTTCGAAGGATTCAGAGCTTTCCTAAGTGCTAATGATATCATACAGTGGCTAGTGTTGCTGATAATCCTGTTTTATTCAGTATTCAGAGATCAGGGGAGATTGGCTTGGATAACTACCCTGACTAGGAATGCTGCTCCAGAATCTGACCCTGCCTCACAGCTCACATCAGAAATGAACCACTCGGATTGGGTGAAGGAGATACGTGAGATGGGCCAGATGCTGAAGGAGTGCATTCTCTCAGCTGCTGGGAATCCCTCCTCCTGCCTTGAAGAGGGAGAGTCTAATGGTGCAGCAGTAGAACCCACAGACGTTACAACCGTCCAGGTTCCAGCTGAAACGCAAGGGCAGTCAGAGCCAGCAGCAGTCGCCCCTGTGGAAACGAGGAAATCTAAGATGAAATCAGACCACTCAGTTAAGAAAGGAGGGCCCTCAGAACCTGCAGGCGAGCCAGTGGTTGAGATACTCACCGAGTCCCTGACGTATGACAGTCTCCGTAATCTGCACAAAGACATCGTACGGCGGGGGCGTGAGGCTTTTACAACCTGGTTACCTCGGGTCTGGGATCTTATGGGTACGGGTGTGCAACTGGATGGCAGTGAGGCAAGGAATTTGGGACCCTTGACTCAGGACTCAGGTGTCAATCTGGTATTTGTAAGGGAGCAGGGGACCCTTTCCCTCTGGGAGCGGCTTTTAATGAGTGTGAGAGAGAGGTTTGTCCACAGAGAGAGAATGCAGGAGCACCATCATAGAATGCGCTGGAAGACCCTTGAGGAAGGGATCCAGCAGCTGAGAGAAGTGGCAGTATTGGAGGTACTCTTTGGGAGGGATGGACAGCATGGTAACGACCCTGACAAAGTCAGGTGCACAGGGCAAATGTTGTGGAATCTGGCAAATCTAGGGCCATCTGAATACTCCACCTTCATTGCAATGATTAATGCAGATAACGACCCAGAGACAGTGGGTTCTGTCACGAGCAAGCTTAGAAATTTTGAAAGCATGATCAATGGCCCAATGCAGGCTAACGTTTCTGCTGTGATTAAGAGCCTACAAGAGGAGATGAGGGAAATAAAGGAGGAGGTGAGGAGGAGCAGTTCCCATTTGGCACCGGTACAAGTCACAGGCCCCAAAGTCGGAGCCCAACGTCCCCCAGCTAGAGGGAGAGGGTACACCCCACGAGCTGAGCTATGGTACTTCCTGCGCGACCATGGGGAAGACATGGGAAGGTGGGATGGGAAACCCACTTCTGTCCTGGCAGCACGGGTGCGTCAACTCAAGGAGGGAAACACTAACCGGGGGAGTAACACTAAAGTGAAGGTAGCCTCAACCTCCCAGGACCGAGCTGCCAGATATTACAGAAGGGAGGATGATCTGACAGATCCCCTTGAAGGAACCTCTAGTATGTATGTCCAGGAAGGGAATGGTAACCAGTGCTAGAGGGGCCCTGCCTCTAGCCAGGGAGAGGCACGGGAAAACCGGATATTTTGGACGGTGTGGATCCGATGGCCTGGCACGTCAGAGCCACAAAAATACAAAGCGTTAGTTGATACTGGTGCGCAGTGTACCCTAATGCCATCGGGACATGTGGGGGCAGAACCTGTTTCCATTGCCGGGGTAACGGGGGGATCGCAGCAATTGACTCTGTTGGAAGCCGAGGTGAGCCTTACTGGGAAGGAGTGGCAGAAACATCCGATTGTGACTGGCCCAGAGGCCCCGTGCATTCTGGGCATAGACTTCCTCCGGAACGGCTATTACAAGGACCCAAAAGGTCTCAGGTGGGCATTTGGGATAGCTGCTGTGGAGGCAGAGAGCATTAGGCAATTGAACACCTTGCCCGGACTATCAGAAAACCCATCTGCAGTAGGACTCTTGAAGGTGGAAGAGCAACAAGTGCCAATTGCCACCTCGACAGTGCACCGCCGGCAGTATCGGACGAATCGAGATGCCGTGATCCCCATCCACAAAATGATCCGCGAGCTGGAGAGTCAAGGGGTGGTCAGCAAGACCCACTCACCCTTCAACAGCCCCATTTGGCCTGTGCGCAAGTCTGACGGAGAATGGAGATTGACTGTGGACTATCGTGGCTTGAATGAAGTGACTCCACCGTTGAGCGCTGCCGTGCCGGACATGCTGGAACTCCAGTACGAGCTGGAGTCCAAGGCAGCAAAGTGGTATGCCACTATTGACATTGCCAATGCTTTTTTCTCCATTCCTCTGGCAGCAGAATGTAGGCCTCAGTTTGCCTTCACCTGGAGGGGCGTACAGTACACCTGGAACCGACTGCCCCAGGGGTGGAAGCACAGTCCCACCATCTGCCATGGACTGATCCAGGCTGCACTGGAAAAGGGTGAAGCTCCGGAACATCTGCAGTACATCGATGACATCATTGTGGGGGGGGGAGAACACAGCAAAGGAAGTATTTGGGAAAGGAGAGAAGATCATCCAGATTCTCCTGGAAGCTGGTTTTGCCATCAAGAAGAGCAAAGTCAAGGGACCTGCCCGAGAGATCCAGTTCCTGGGGGTAAAGTGGCAAGACGGACGGCGTCAGATCCCCACCGAGGTCATCAATAAGATCGCTGCGATGTCTCCACCAACCAGCAAGAAGGAAACACAGGCTTTCCTAGGCGCCATAGGTTTTTGGAGAATGCACATTCCTGAGTACAGCCAGATTGTGAGCCCTCTGTACCTGGTTACCCGCAAGAAGAACGATTTCCACTGGGGCCCTGAACAGCAACAAGCTTTTGCCCAAATCAAGCGGGAGATCGCTCATGCGCTAGCCCTTGGCCCAGTCAGGACGGGACCAGAGGTGAGGAACGTGCTCTACTCTGCGGCCGGGAACAATGGTTTGTCCTGGAGCCTTTGGCAGAAGGTGCCTGGAGAGACTCGTGGCCGACCACTGGGATTCTGGAGTCGAAGTTATAGAGGGTCTGAGGCCAACTACACTCCCACAGAGAAGGAAATCCTAGCAGCCTATGAAGGAGTCCAAGCTGCCTCGGAAGTGATTGGCACCGAAGCACAACTCCTCCTGGCACCCCGACTACCGGTGCTGGGGTGGATGTTTAAAGGAAAGGTTCCCTCCACCCACCACGCCACTGACGCCACATGGAGCAAATGGATTGCCCTCATCACACAACGCGCCCGTATTGGAAACCCAAATCGCCCTGGGATTTTGGAGATCGTTACGAACTGGCCGGAAGGTGAAGACTTTGGCCTCACTGACGAAGAGGAGCAGGAACAAGTGACGCGGGCTGAAGAAGCTCCACCGTACAACCAACTACCAGCAGAGGAAACACGATATGCTCTTTTCACTGCCGGTTCCTGTCGCATCGTAGGGATGAACCGGAAGTGGAAAGCAGCCGTATGGAGCCCCACACGACAGGTCGCACAAGCTACTGAAGGAGAAGGTGGATCAAGTCAACTTGCTGAACTCAAAGCCGTTCAACTAGCCCTGGACATTGCTGAAAGAGAGAAGTGGCCAAAGCTCTACCTTTATACTGATTCGTGGATGGTAGCCAATGCTCTGTGGGGCTGGCTGGAAAGGTGGAAAAAGGCCAACTGGCAGCGTAGGGGAAAACCAATTTGGGCTGCTGATGAGTGGAAAGATATTGCCACTCGGGTAAAGAAGCTACCTGTGAGGGTCCGTCATGTAGATGCTCATGTCCCCAGGAGTCGGGCTAACGAAGAACATCGTAACAATGAACAGGTAGATCAGGCTGCAAAAATAGAGGTGTCCCAGATAGACTTGGATTGGCAACATAAAGGAGAGTTGTTCTTAGCTCGATGGGCCCATGATGCCTCAGGCCATCAAGGCAGAGAGGCCGCTTATAAATGGGCACGGGACCGAGGGGTGGATCTAACCATGAACAGTATCTCCCAGGTTATCCAAGACTGTGAGACCTGTGCTGCGATCAAGCAGGCCAAGCGGGTGAAGCCTCTGTGGTACGGCGGACGATGGTCGAAGTACAGGTATGGGGAAGCCTGGCAAATTGACTACATCACTCTTCCCCAAACCCGTCAAGGCAAGCGCTACGTGCTGACCATGGTGGAAGCAACCACTGGGTGGCTGGAGACCTACCCTGTGCCTCATGCTACCGCCCGGAACACCATCTTGGGCCTGGAAAAGCAAGTTCTTTGGAGACATGGCACCCCTGAGAGAATCGAGTCAGACAACGGGACACATTTCAAGAATAGCCTCATAAGCACTTGGGCCAGAGAACATGGAATCGAATGGATATATCATATCCCTTATCATGCACCAGCTGCCGGGAAAGTTGAACGGTGCAATGGGCTACTTAAGACTAGCCTAAAAGCACTTGGAGGAGGGACTTTCAAAAATTGGGAACTGAACTTAGCAAAGGCCACCTGGATGGTCAATACCCGAGGGTCCATCAATCGAGCTGGTCCCGCCCAGTCTGGACCCTTGCACACAGTGGACGGAGATAAAGTCCCTGTGGTACACACGAGAGGTATGTTAGGAAAGACTGTTTGGATTAATCCCACATCAGGCAAAGGCACACCCCTCCGTGGGGTTGTTTTTGCTCAAGGACCTGGTTACACTTGGTGGGTAATGCAGAAAAATGGGGAAACCCGTTGTGTACCACAAGGAGACCTAATTTTAAGTGAGAACTCTGTGTAAGGTTTCATTGTGTATATATGTATATATGTATCTGTAAGGGGGCATTGGGTTGGGTACGGTGTAGATGGTAATAGAATAAGGGGTGGATTATGTCCTGGGTTACAGTGTAAAATGTGCCAAAAGAAAAAAAATATATTCTATTACCATCTTCAGGAGCTGTTGAGACCAGGTGGGGCGGTGCTCCCTGCCTCCCCCCCTCTGGACTATCTCCTGTTACTGGGCACAACAATGCCTTATCGCCTGACCCATCGGTAACTCGCTCCTGGGCTATCTCCTGTTCATGGCCCATCAAGGAACTGCCTCACGACTCCCCATCCCACTGTGAGATGCTCCGCCCGGGGAGGGGGGGGGAAGGAGCCAGGCAGTCCATGCCAAATAAAAACGGAGATTTTGAACACCCTAGCAGCCTTTCTTCCACTGGATTCCCAGAGGAGCTTTTCCCCCCACTGGAGTTCCAGAGGACGAGAGCTACCTGCCGACCACTGGACCTTCGGAGGAAGACCAGACTCTTTTACCTGATTGCTGCTTCCACAGAACTACACCCATCGCTTCAGGAGGACTGCAGCCAGCATCTTATCGGACTGCTACTGCCACCCTAACAGGGTGTCAGGTTGTATTCCTGACTCTGTCAGTATAAACCAGTGGGTTGTTTGTTTTTTTCCCTGCCTTGTGTTATATATATATATTAGTAAAGAACTGTTATTCCTATTCCCCATATCTTTGCCTGAAGGCCCGTTAATTTCAAAATTATAATAGTTTGGAGGGAAGGGGGTTGCACTCTCCATTTCAAGGGAGGCTCCTGCCTTCCTCCACAGACACCTGTCTTTTTCAAACCAAGACAGATTTTGGCGCCCAACGTGGGGCTCGAGGGCATCGAGAGATAAAGGAATAACGGTTTTTGTGCATTGGATATAGATTCCTTGTTAAGTGGCATCATGTGGGCTAGCTTATCCCGGTTCTTGTGGCATGTGGTGGTGGCTGTATTTCTCCCATTTGCAGGCCCTTATCTAAACATGGGTCCTATAACTAAGGCTACCGTGACTGTTATCCAGTTTGTTTTATGGATTAATAAGGTGAGGAATTCATGGCTTATTAACTTCCTCTGGAAGGCGGGCACATGGATTCGGAGCTATCAAACACTAAATGTATGCTTTTGGGGTTACTTTACTAATGGTACCTACTGTGAGGAAATGACACCGGGAGAAACTTTCTCCCAACCCCTAACCCAGCTCTTTGGGTCTACTCCACCAGTTTTCGAAGGATTCAGAGCTTTCCTAAGTGCTAATGATATCATACAGTGGCTAGTGTTGCTGATAATCCTGTTTTATTCAGTATTCAGAGATCAGGGGAGATTGGCTTGGATAACTACCCTGACTAGGAATGCTGCTCCAGAATCTGACCCTGCCTCACAGCTCACATCAGAAATGAACCACTCGGATTGGGTGAAGGAGATACGTGAGATGGGCCAGATGCTGAAGGAGTGCATTCTCTCAGCTGCTGGGAATCCCTCCTCCTGCCTTGAAGAGGGAGAGTCTAATGGTGCAGCAGTAGAACCCACAGACGTTACAACCGTCCAGGTTCCAGCTGAAACGCAAGGGCAGTCAGAGCCAGCAGCAGTCGCCCCTGTGGAAACGAGGACATCTAAGATGAAATCAGACCACTCAGTTAAGAAAGGAGGGCCCTCAGAACCTGCAGGCGAGCCAGTGGTTGAGATACTCACCGAGTCCCTGACGTATGACAGTCTCCGTAATCTGCACAAAGACATCGTACGGCGGGGGCGTGAGGCTTTTACAACCTGGTTACTTCGGGTCTGGGATCTTATGGGTACGGGTGTGCAACTGGATGGCAGTGAGGCAAGGAATTTGGGACCCTTGACTCAGGACTCAGGTGTCAATCTGGTATTTGTAAGGGAGCCGGGGACCCTTTCCCTCTGGGAGCGGCTTTTAATGAGTGTGAGAGAGAGGTTTGTCCACAGAGAGAGAATGCAGGAGCACCATCATAGAATGCGCTGGAAGACCCTTGAGGAAGGGATCCAGCAGCTGAGAGAAGTGGCAGTATTGGAGGTACTCTTTGGGAGGGATGGACAGCATGGTAACGACCCTGACAAAGTCAGGTGCACAGGGCAAATGTTGTGGAATCTGGCAAATCTAGGGCCATCCGAATACTCCACCTTCATTGCAATGATTAATGCAGATAACGACCGAGAGACAGTGGGTTCTGTCACGAGCAAGCTTAGAAATTTTGAAAGCATGATCAATGGCCCAATGCAGGCTAACGTTTCTGCTGTGATTAAGAGCCTACAAGAGGAGATGAGGGAAATAAAGGAGGAGGTGAGGAGGAGCAGTTCCCATTTGGCACCGGTACAAGTCACAGGCCCCAAAGTCGGAGCCCAACGTCCCCCAGCTAGAGGGAGAGGGTACACCCCACGAGCTGAGCTATGGTACTTCCTGCGCGACCATGGGGAAGACATGGGAAGGTGGGATGGGAAACCCACTTCTGTCCTGGCAGCACGGGTGCGTCAACTCAAGGAGGGAAACACTAACCGGGGGAGTAACACTAAAGTGAAGGTAGCCTCAACCTCCCAGGACCGAGCTGCCAGATATTACAGAAGGGAGGATGATCTGACAGATCCCCTTGAAGGAACCATTCCTGAGTACAGCCAGATTGTGAGCCCTCTGTACCTGGTTACCCGCAAGAAGAACGATTTCCACTGGGGCCCTGAACAGCAACAAGCTTTTGCCCAAATCAAGCGGGAGATCGCTCATGCGCTAGCCCTTGGCCCAGTCAGGACGGGACCAGAGGTGAGGAACGTGCTCTACTCTGCGGCCGGGAACAATGGTTTGTCCTGGAGCCTTTGGCAGAAGGTGCCTGGAGAGACTCGTGGCCGACCACTGGGATTCTGGAGTCGAAGTTATAGAGGGTCTGAGGCCAACTACACTCCCACAGAGAAGGAAATCCTAGCAGCCTATGAAGGAGTCCAAGCTGCCTCGGAAGTGATTGGCACCGAAGCACAACTCCTCCTGGCACCCCGACTACCGGTGCTGGGGTGGATGTTTAAAGGAAAGGTTCCCTCCACCCACCACGCCACTGACGCCACATGGAGCAAATGGATTGCCCTCATCACACAACGCGCCCGTATTGGAAACCCAAATCGCCCTGGGATTTTGGAGATCGTTACGAACTGGCCGGAAGGTGAAGACTTTGGCCTCACTGACGAAGAGGAGCAGGAACAAGTGACGCGGGCTGAAGAAGCTCCACCGTACAACCAACTACCAGCAGAGGAAACACGATATGCTCTTTTCACTGCCGGTTCCTGTCGCATCGTAGGGATGAACCGGAAGTGGAAAGCAGCCGTATGGAGCCCCACACGACAGGTCGCACAAGCTACTGAAGGAGAAGGTGGATCAAGTCAACTTGCTGAACTCAAAGCCGTTCAACTAGCCCTGGACATTGCTGAAAGAGAGAAGTGGCCAAAGCTCTACCTTTATACTGATTCGTGGATGGTAGCCAATGCTCTGTGGGGCTGGCTGGAAAGGTGGAAAAAGGCCAACTGGCAGCGTAGGGGAAAACCAATTTGGGCTGCTGATGAGTGGAAAGATATTGCCACTCGGGTAAAGAAGCTACCTGTGAGGGTCCGTCATGTAGATGCTCATGTCCCCAGGAGTCGGGCTAACGAAGAACATCGTAACAATGAACAGGTAGATCAGGCTGCAAAAATAGAGGTGTCCCAGATAGACTTGGATTGGCAACATAAAGGAGAGTTGTTCTTAGCTCGATGGGCCCATGATGCCTCAGGCCATCAAGGCAGAGAGGCCGCTTATAAATGGGCACGGGACCGAGGGGTGGATCTAACCATGAACAGTATCTCCCAGGTTATCCAAGACTGTGAGACCTGTGCTGCGATCAAGCAGGCCAAGCGGGTGAAGCCTCTGTGGTACGGCGGACGATGGTCGAAGTACAGGTATGGGGAAGCCTGGCAAATTGACTACATCACTCTTCCCCAAACCCGTCAAGGCAAGCGCTACGTGCTGACCATGGTGGAAGCAACCACTGGGTGGCTGGAGACCTACCCTGTGCCTCATGCTACCGCCCGGAACACCATCTTGGGCCTGGAAAAGCAAGTTCTTTGGAGACATGGCACCCCTGAGAGAATCGAGTCAGACAACGGGACACATTTCAAGAATAGCCTCATAAGCACTTGGGCCAGAGAACATGGAATCGAATGGATATATCATATCCCTTATCATGCACCAGCTGCCGGGAAAGTTGAACGGTGCAATGGGCTACTTAAGACTAGCCTAAAAGCACTTGGAGGAGGGACTTTCAAAAATTGGGAACTGAACTTAGCAAAGGCCACCTGGATGGTCAATACCCGAGGGTCCATCAATCGAGCTGGTCCCGCCCAGTCTGGACCCTTGCACACAGTGGACGGAGATAAAGTCCCTGTGGTACACACGAGAGGTATGTTAGGAAAGACTGTTTGGATTAATCCCACATCAGGCAAAGGCACACCCCTCCGTGGGGTTGTTTTTGCTCAAGGACCTGGTTACACTTGGTGGGTAATGCAGAAAAATGGGGAAACCCGTTGTGTACCACAAGGAGACCTAATTTTAAGTGAGAACTCTGTGTAAGGTTTCATTGTGTATATATGTATATATGTATCTGTAAGGGGGCATTGGGTTGGGTACGGTGTAGATGGTAATAGAATAAGGGGTGGATTATGTCCTGGGTTACAGTGTAAAATGTGCCAAAAGAAAAAAAAATATATTCTATTACCATCTTCAGGAGCTGTTGAGACCAGGTGGGGCAGTGCTCCCTGCCTCCCCCCCTCTGGACTATCTCCTGTTACTGGGCACAACAATGCCTTATCGCCTGACCCATCGGTAACTCGCTCCTGGGCTATCTCCTGTTCATGGCCCATCAAGGAACTGCCTCACGACTCCCCATCCCACTGTGAGATGCTCCGCCCGGGGAGGGGGGGGGAAGGAGCCAAGCAGTCCATGCCAAATAAAAACGGAGATTTTGAACACCCTAGCAGCCTTTCTTCCACTGGATTCCCAGAGGAGCTTTTCCCCCCACTGGAGTTCCAGAGGACGAGAGCTACCTGCCGACCACTGGACCTTCGGAGGAAGACCAGACTCTTTTACCTGATTGCTGCTTCCACAGAACTACACCCATCGCTTCAGGAGGACTGCAGCCAGCATCTTATCGGACTGCTACTGCCACCCTAACAGGGTGTCAGGTTGTATTCCTGACTCTGTCAGTATAAACCAGTGGGTTGTTTGTTTTTTCCCTGCCTTGTGTTTTATATATATATATTAGTAAAGAACTGTTATTCCTATTCCCCATATCTTTGCCTGAAGGCCCGTTAATTTCAAAATTATAATAGTTTGGAGGGAAGGGGGTTGCACTCTCCATTTCAAGGGAGGCTCCTGCCTTCCTCCTCAGACACCTGTCTTTTTCAAACCAAGACAGATTTTGGCGCCCAACGTGGGGCTCGAGGGCATCGAGAGATAAAGGAATAACGGTTTTTGTGCATTGGATATAGATTCCTTGTTAAGTGGCATCATGTGGGCTAGCTTATCCCGGTTCGTGTGGCATGTGGTGGTGGCTGTATTTCTCCCATTTGCAGGCCCTTATCTAAACATGGGTCCTATAACTAAGGCTACCGTGACTGTTATCCAGTTTGTTTTATGGATTAATAAGGTGAGGAATTCATGGCTTATTAACTTCCTCTGGAAGGCGGGCACATGGATTCGGAGCTATCAAACACTAAATGTATGCTTTTGGGGTTACTTTAATAATGGTACCTACTGTGAGGAAATGACACCGGGAGAAACTTTCTCCCAACCCCTAACCCAGCTCTTTGGGTCTACTCCACCAGTTTTCGAAGGATTCAGAGCTTTCCTAAGTGCTAATGATATCATACAGTGGCTAGTGTTGCTGATAATCCTGTTTTATTCAGTATTCAGAGATCAGGGGAGATTGGCTTGGATAACTACCCTGACTAGGAATGCTGCTCCAGAATCTGACCCTGCCTCACAGCTCACATCAGAAATGAACCACTCGGATTGGGTGAAGGAGATACGTGAGATGGGCCAGATGCTGAAGGAGTGCATTCTCTCAGCTGCTGGGAATCCCTCCTCCTGCCTTGAAGAGGGAGAGTCTAATGGTGCAGCAGTAGAACCCACAGACGTTACAACCGTCCAGGTTCCAGCTGAAACGCAAGGGCAGTCAGAGCCAGCAGCAGTCGCCCCTGTGGAAACGAGGACATCTAAGATGAAATCAGACCACTCAGTTAAGAAAGGAGGGCCCTCAGAACCTGCAGGCGAGCCAGTGGTTGAGATACTCACCGAGTCCCTGACGTATGACAGTCTCCGTAATCTGCACAAAGACATCGTACGGCGGGGGCGTGAGGCTTTTACAACCTGGTTACTTCGGGTCTGGGATCTTATGGGTACGGGTGTGCAACTGGATGGCAGTGAGGCAAGGAATTTGGGACCCTTGACTCAGGACTCAGGTGTCAATCTGGTATTTGTAAGGGAGCCGGGGACCCTTTCCCTCTGGGAGCGGCTTTTAATGAGTGTGAGAGAGAGGTTTGTCCACAGAGAGAGAATGCAGGAGCACCATCATAGAATGCGCTGGAAGACCCTTGAGGAAGGGATCCAGCAGCTGAGAGAAGTGGCAGTATTGGAGGTAGTCTTTGGGAGGGATGGACAGCATGGTAACGACCCTGACAAAGTCAGGTGCACAGGGCAAATGTTGTGGAATCTGGCAAATCTAGGGCCATCCGAATACTCCACCTTCATTGCAATGATTAATGCAGATAACGACCGAGAGACAGTGGGTTCTGTCACGAGCAAGCTTAGAAATTTTGAAAGCATGATCAATGGCCCAATGCAGGCTAACGTTTCTGCTGTGATTAAGAGCCTACAAGAGGAGATGAGGGAAATAAAGGAGGAGGTGAGGAGGAGCAGTTCCCATTTGGCACCGGTACAAGTCACAGGCCCCAAAGTCGGAGCCCAACGTCCCCCAGCTAGAGGGAGAGGGTACACCCCACGAGCTGAGCTATGGTACTTCCTGCGCGACCATGGGGAAGACATGGGAAGGTGGGATGGGAAACCCACTTCTGTCCTGGCAGCACGGGTGCGTCAACTCAAGGAGGGAAACACTAACCGGGGGAGTAACACTAAAGTGAAGGTAGCCTCAACCTCCCAGGACCGAGCTGCCAGATATTACAGAAGGGAGGATGATCTGACAGATCCCCTTGAAGGAACCATTCCTGAGTACAGCCAGATTGTGAGCCCTCTGTACCTGGTTACCCGCAAGAAGAACGATTTCCACTGGGGCCCTGAACAGCAACAAGCTTTTGCCCAAATCAAGCGGGAGATCGCTCATGCGCTAGCCCTTGGCCCAGTCAGGACGGGACCAGAGGTGAGGAACGTGCTCTACTCTGCGGCCGGGAACAATGGTTTGTCCTGGAGCCTTTGGCAGAAGGTGCCTGGAGAGACTCGTGGCCGACCACTGGGATTCTGGAGTCGAAGTTATAGAGGGTCTGAGGCCAACTACACTCCCACAGAGAAGGAAATCCTAGCAGCCTATGAAGGAGTCCAAGCTGCCTCGGAAGTGATTGGCACCGAAGCACAACTCCTCCTGGCACCCCGACTACCGGTGCTGGGGTGGATGTTTAAAGGAAAGGTTCCCTCCACCCACCACGCCACTGACGCCACATGGAGCAAATGGATTGCCCTCATCACACAACGCGCCCGTATTGGAAACCCAAATCGCCCTGGGATTTTGGAGATCGTTACGAACTGGCCGGAAGGTGAAGACTTTGGCCTCACTGACGAAGAGGAGCAGGAACAAGTGACGCGGGCTGAAGAAGCTCCACCGTACAACCAACTACCAGCAGAGGAAACACGATATGCTCTTTTCACTGCCGGTTCCTGTCGCATCGTAGGGATGAACCGGAAGTGGAAAGCAGCCGTATGGAGCCCCACACGACAGGTCGCACAAGCTACTGAAGGAGAAGGTGGATCAAGTCAACTTGCTGAACTCAAAGCCGTTCAACTAGCCCTGGACATTGCTGAAAGAGAGAAGTGGCCAAAGCTCTACCTTTATACTGATTCGTGGATGGTAGCCAATGCTCTGTGGGGCTGGCTGGAAAGGTGGAAAAAGGCCAACTGGCAGCGTAGGGGAAAACCAATTTGGGCTGCTGATGAGTGGAAAGATATTGCCACTCGGGTAAAGAAGCTACCTGTGAGGGTCCGTCATGTAGATGCTCATGTCCCCAGGAGTCGGGCTAACGAAGAACATCGTAACAATGAACAGGTAGATCAGGCTGCAAAAATAGAGGTGTCCCAGATAGACTTGGATTGGCAACATAAAGGAGAGTTGTTCTTAGCTCGATGGGCCCATGATGCCTCAGGCCATCAAGGCAGAGAGGCCGCTTATAAATGGGCACGGGACCGAGGGGTGGATCTAACCATGAACAGTATCTCCCAGGTTATCCAAGACTGTGAGACCTGTGCTGCGATCAAGCAGGCCAAGCGGGTGAAGCCTCTGTGGTACGGCGGACGATGGTCGAAGTACAGGTATGGGGAAGCCTGGCAAATTGACTACATCACTCTTCCCCAAACCCGTCAAGGCAAGCGCTACGTGCTGACCATGGTGGAAGCAACCACTGGGTGGCTGGAGACCTACCCTGTGCCTCATGCTACCGCCCGGAACACCATCTTGGGCCTGGAAAAGCAAGTTCTTTGGAGACATGGCACCCCTGAGAGAATCGAGTCAGACAACGGGACACATTTCAAGAATAGCCTCATAAGCACTTGGGCCAGAGAACATGGAATCGAATGGATATATCATATCCCTTATCATGCACCAGCTGCCGGGAAAGTTGAACGGTGCAATGGGCTACTTAAGACTAGCCTAAAAGCACTTGGAGGAGGGACTTTCAAAAATTGGGAACTGAACTTAGCAAAGGCCACCTGGATGGTCAATACCCGAGGGTCCATCAATCGAGCTGGTCCTGCCCAGTCTGGACCCTTGCACACAGTGGACGGAGATAAAGTCCCTGTGGTACACACGAGAGGTATGTTAGGAAAGACTGTTTGGATTAATCCCACATCAGGCAAAGGCACACCCCTCCGTGGGGTTGTTTTTGCTCAAGGACCTGGTTACACTTGGTGGGTAATGCAGAAAAATGGGGAAACCCGTTGTGTACCACAAGGAGACCTAATTTTAAGTGAGAACTCTGTGTAAGGTTTCATTGTGTATATATGTATATATGTATCTGTAAGGGGGCATTGGGTTGGGTACGGTGTAGATGGTAATAGAATAAGGGGTGGATTATGTCCTGGGTTACAGTGTAAAATGTGCCAAAAGAAAAAAAAATATATTCTATTACCATCTTCAGGAGCTGTTGAGACCAGGTGGGGCGGTGCTCCCTGCCTCCCCCCCTCTGGACTATCTCCTGTTACTGGGCACAACAATGCCTTATCGCCTGACCCATCGGTAACTCGCTCCTGGGCTATCTCCTGTTCATGGCCCATCAAGGAACTGCCTCACGACTCCCCATCCCACTGTGAGATGCTCCGCCCGGGGAGGGGGGGGGAAGGAGCCAAGCAGTCCATGCCAAATAAAAACGGAGATTTTGAACACCCTAGCAGCCTTTCTTCCACTGGATTCCCAGAGGAGCTTTTCCCCCCACTGGAGTTCCAGAGGACGAGAGCTACCTGCCGACCACTGGACCTTCGGAGGAAGACCAGACTCTTTTACCTGATTGCTGCTTCCACAGAACTACACCCATCGCTTCAGGAGGACTGCAGCCAGCATCTTATCGGACTGCTACTGCCACCCTAACAGGGTGTCAGGTTGTATTCCTGACTCTGTCAGTATAAACCAGTGGGTTGTTTGTTTTTTCCCTGCCTTGTGTTTTATATATATATATTAGTAAAGAACTGTTATTCCTATTCCCCATATCTTTGCCTGAAGGCCCGTTAATTTCAAAATTATAATAGTTTGGAGGGAAGGGGGTTGCACTCTCCATTTCAAGGGAGGCTCCTGCCTTCCTCCACAGACACCTGTCTTTTTCAAACCAAGACAGATTTTGGCGCCCAACGTGGGGCTCGAGGGCATCGAGAGATAAAGGAATAACGGTTTTTGTGCATTGGATATAGATTCCTTGTTAAGTGGCATCATGTGGGCTAGCTTATCCCGGTTCTTGTGGCATGTGGTGGTGGCTGTATTTCTCCCATTTGCAGGCCCTTATCTAAACATGGGTCCTATAACTAAGGCTACCGTGACTGTTATCCAGTTTGTTTTATGGATTAATAAGGTGAGGAATTCATGGCTTATTAACTTCCTCTGGAAGGCGGGCACATGGATTCGGAGCTATCAAACACTAAATGTATGCTTTTGGGGTTACTTTAATAATGGTACCTACTGTGAGGAAATGACACCGGGAGAAACTTTCTCCCAACCCCTAACCCAGCTCTTTGGGTCTACTCCACCAGTTTTCGAAGGATTCAGAGCTTTCCTAAGTGCTAATGATATCATACAGTGGCTAGTGTTGCTGGTAATCCTGTTTTATTCAGTATTCAGAGATCAGGGGAGATTGGCTTGGATAACTACCCTGACTAGGAATGCTGCTCCAGAATCTGACCCTGCCTCACAGCTCACATCAGAAATGAACCACTCGGATTGGGTGAAGGAGATACGTGAGATGGGCCAGATGCTGAAGGAGTGCATTCTCTCAGCTGCTGGGAATCCCTCCTCCTGCCTTGAAGAGGGAGAGTCTAATGGTGCAGCAGTAGAACCCACAGACGTTACAACCGTCCAGGTTCCAGCTGAAACGCAAGGGCAGTCAGAGCCAGCAGCAGTCGCCCCTGTGGAAACGAGGAAATCTAAGATGAAATCAGACCACTCAGTTAAGAAAGGAGGGCCCTCAGAACCTGCAGGCGAGCCAGTGGTTGAGATACTCACCGAGTCCCTGACGTATGACAGTCTCCGTAATCTGCACAAAGACATCGTACGGCGGGGGCGTGAGGCTTTTACAACCTGGTTACCTCGGGTCTGGGATCTTATGGGTACGGGTGTGCAACTGGATGGCAGTGAGGCAAGGAATTTGGGACCCTTGACTCAGGACTCAGGTGTCAATCTGGTATTTGTAAGGGAGCCGGGGACCCTTTCCCTCTGGGAGCGGCTTTTAATGAGTGTGAGAGAGAGGTTTGTCCACAGAGAGAGAATGCAGGAGCACCATCATAGAATGCGCTGGAAGACCCTTGAGGAAGGGATCCAGCAGCTGAGAGAAGTGGCAGTATTGGAGGTACTCTTTGGGAGGGATGGACAGCATGGTAACGACCCTGACAAAGTCAGGTGCACAGGGCAAATGTTGTGGAATCTGGCAAATCTAGGGCCATCTGAATACTCCACCTTCATTGCAATGATTAATGCAGATAACGACCGAGAGACAGTGGGTTCTGTCACGAGCAAGCTTAGAAATTTTGAAAGCATGATCAATGGCCCAATGCAGGCTAACGTTTCTGCTGTGATTAAGAGCCTACAAGAGGAGATGAGGGAAATAAAGGAGGAGGTGAGGAGGAGCAGTTCCCATTTGGCACCGGTACAAGTCACAGGCCCCAAAGTCGGAGCCCAACGTCCCCCAGCTAGAGGGAGAGGGTACACCCCACGAGCTGAGCTATGGTACTTCCTGCGCGACCATGGGGAAGACATGGGAAGGTGGGATGGGAAACCCACTTCTGTCCTGGCAGCACGGGTGCGTCAACTCAAGGAGGGAAACACTAACCGGGGGAGTAACACTAAAGTGAAGGTAGCCTCAACCTCCCAGGACCGAGCTGCCAGATATTACAGAAGGGAGGATGATCTGACAGATCCCCTTGAAGGAACCTCTAGTATGTATGTCCAGGAAGGGAATGGTAACCAGTGCTAGAGGGGCCCTGCCTCTAGCCAGGGAGAGGCACGGGAAAACCGGATATTTTGGACGGTGTGGATCCGATGGCCTGGCACGTCAGAGCCACAAAAATACAAAGCGTTAGTTGATACTGGTGCGCAGTGTACCCTAATGCCATCGGGACATGTGGGGGCAGAACCTGTTTCCATTGCCGGGGTAACGGGGGGATCGCAGCAATTGACTCTGTTGGAAGCCGAGGTGAGCCTTACTGGGAAGGAGTGGCAGAAACATCCGATTGTGACTGGCCCAGAGGCCCCGTGCATTCTGGGCATAGACTTCCTCCGGAACGGCTATTACAAGGACCCAAAAGGTCTCAGGTGGGCATTTGGGATAGCTGCTGTGGAGGCAGAGAGCATTAGGCAATTGAACACCTTGCCCGGACTATCAGAAAACCCATCTGCAGTAGGACTCTTGAAGGTGGAAGAGCAACAAGTGCCAATTGCCACCTCGACAGTGCACCGCCGGCAGTATCGGACGAATCGAGATGCCGTGATCCCCATCCACAAAATGATCCGCGAGCTGGAGAGTCAAGGGGTGGTCAGCAAGACCCACTCACCCTTCAACAGCCCCATTTGGCCTGTGCGCAAGTCTGACGGAGAATGGAGATTGACTGTGGACTATCGTGGCTTGAATGAAGTGACTCCACCGTTGAGCGCTGCCGTGCCGGACATGCTGGAACTCCAGTACGAGCTGGAGTCCAAGGCAGCAAAGTGGTATGCCACTATTGACATTGCCAATGCTTTTTTCTCCATTCCTCTGGCAGCAGAATGTAGGCCTCAGTTTGCCTTCACCTGGAGGGGCGTACAGTACACCTGGAACCGACTGCCCCAGGGGTGGAAGCACAGTCCCACCATCTGCCATGGACTGATCCAGGCTGCACTGGAAAAGGGTGAAGCTCCGGAACATCTGCAGTACATCGATGACATCATTGTGGGGGGGGAACACAGCAAAGGAAGTATTTGGGAAAGGAGAGAAGATCATCCAGATTCTCCTGGAAGCTGGTTTTGCCATCAAGAAGAGCAAAGTCAAGGGACCTGCCCGAGAGATCCAGTTCCTGGGGGTAAAGTGGCAAGACGGACGGCGTCAGATCCCCACCGAGGTCATCAATAAGATCGCTGCGATGTCTCCACCAACCAGCAAGAAGGAAACACAGGCTTTCCTAGGCGCCATAGGTTTTTGGAGAATGCACATTCCTGAGTACAGCCAGATTGTGAGCCCTCTGTACCTGGTTACCCGCAAGAAGAACGATTTCCACTGGGGCCCTGAACAGCAACAAGCTTTTGCCCAAATCAAGCGGGAGATCGCTCATGCGCTAGCCCTTGGCCCAGTCAGGACGGGACCAGAGGTGAGGAACGTGCTCTACTCTGCGGCCGGGAACAATGGTTTGTCCTGGAGCCTTTGGCAGAAGGTGCCTGGAGAGACTCGTGGCCGACCACTGGGATTCTGGAGTCGAAGTTATAGAGGGTCTGAGGCCAACTACACTCCCACAGAGAAGGAAATCCTAGCAGCCTATGAAGGAGTCCAAGCTGCCTCGGAAGTGATTGGCACCGAAGCACAACTCCTCCTGGCACCCCGACTACCGGTGCTGGGGTGGATGTTTAAAGGAAAGGTTCCCTCCACCCACCACGCCACTGACGCCACATGGAGCAAATGGATTGCCCTCATCACACAACGCGCCCGTATTGGAAACCCAAATCGCCCTGGGATTTTGGAGATCGTTACGAACTGGCCGGAAGGTGAAGACTTTGGCCTCACTGACGAAGAGGAGCAGGAACAAGTGACGCGGGCTGAAGAAGCTCCACCGTACAACCAACTACCAGCAGAGGAAACACGATATGCTCTTTTCACTGCCGGTTCCTGTCGCATCGTAGGGATGAACCGGAAGTGGAAAGCAGCCGTATGGAGCCCCACACGACAGGTCGCACAAGCTACTGAAGGAGAAGGTGGATCAAGTCAACTTGCTGAACTCAAAGCCGTTCAACTAGCCCTGGACATTGCTGAAAGAGAGAAGTGGCCAAAGCTCTACCTTTATACTGATTCGTGGATGGTAGCCAATGCTCTGTGGGGCTGGCTGGAAAGGTGGAAAAAGGCCAACTGGCAGCGTAGGGGAAAACCAATTTGGGCTGCTGATGAGTGGAAAGATATTGCCACTCGGGTAAAGAAGCTACCTGTGAGGGTCCGTCATGTAGATGCTCATGTCCCCAGGAGTCGGGCTAACGAAGAACATCGTAACAATGAACAGGTAGATCAGGCTGCAAAAATAGAGGTGTCCCAGATAGACTTGGATTGGCAACATAAAGGAGAGTTGTTCTTAGCTCGATGGGCCCATGATGCCTCAGGCCATCAAGGCAGAGAGGCCGCTTATAAATGGGCACGGGACCGAGGGGTGGATCTAACCATGAACAGTATCTCCCAGGTTATCCAAGACTGTGAGACCTGTGCTGCGATCAAGCAGGCCAAGCGGGTGAAGCCTCTGTGGTACGGCGGACGATGGTCGAAGTACAGGTATGGGGAAGCCTGGCAAATTGACTACATCACTCTTCCCCAAACCCGTCAAGGCAAGCGCTACGTGCTGACCATGGTGGAAGCAACCACTGGGTGGCTGGAGACCTACCCTGTGCCTCATGCTACCGCCCGGAACACCATCTTGGGCCTGGAAAAGCAAGTTCTTTGGAGACATGGCACCCCTGAGAGAATCGAGTCAGACAACGGGACACATTTCAAGAATAGCCTCATAAGCACTTGGGCCAGAGAACATGGAATCGAATGGATATATCATATCCCTTATCATGCACCAGCTGCCGGGAAAGTTGAACGGTGCAATGGGCTACTTAAGACTAGCCTAAAAGCACTTGGAGGAGGGACTTTCAAAAATTGGGAACTGAACTTAGCAAAGGCCACCTGGATGGTCAATACCCGAGGGTCCATCAATCGAGCTGGTCCCGCCCAGTCTGGACCCTTGCACACAGTGGACGGAGATAAAGTCCCTGTGGTACACACGAGAGGTATGTTAGGAAAGACTGTTTGGATTAATCCCACATCAGGCAAAGGCACACCCCTCCGTGGGGTTGTTTTTGCTCAAGGACCTGGTTACACTTGGTGGGTAATGCAGAAAAATGGGGAAACCCGTTGTGTACCACAAGGAGACCTAATTTTAAGTGAGAACTCTGTGTAAGGTTTCATTGTGTATATATGTATATATGTATCTGTAAGGGGGCATTGGGTTGGGTACGGTGTAGATGGTAATAGAATAAGGGGTGGATTATGTCCTGGGTTACAGTGTAAAATGTGCCAAAAGAAAAAAAATATATTCTATTACCATCTTCAGGAGCTGTTGAGACCAGGTGGGGCGGTGCTCCCTGCCTCCCCCCCTCTGGACTATCTCCTGTTACTGGGCACAACAATGCCTTATCGCCTGACCCATCGGTAACTCGCTCCTGGGCTATCTCCTGTTCATGGCCCATCAAGGAACTGCCTCACGACTCCCCATCCCATTGTGAGATGCTCCGCCCGGGGAGGGGGGGGGGAAGGAGCCAAGCAGTCCATGCCAAATAAAAACGGAGATTTTGAACACCCTAGCAGCCTTTCTTCCACTGGATTCCCAGAGGAGCTTTTCCCCCCACTGGAGTTCCAGAGGACGAGAGCTACCTGCCGACCACTGGACCTTCGGAGGAAGACCAGACTCTTTTACCTGATTGCTGCTTCCACAGAACTACACCCATCGCTTCAGGAGGACTGCAGCCAGCATCTTATCGGACTGCTACTGCCACCCTAACAGGGTGTCAGGTTGTATTCCTGACTCTGTCAGTATAAACCAGTGGGTTGTTTGTTTTTTTCCCTGCCTTGTGTTATATATATATATTAGTAAAGAACTGTTATTCCTATTCCCCATATCTTTGCCTGAAGGCCCGTTAATTTCAAAATTATAATAGTTTGGAGGGAAGGGGGTTGCACTCTCCATTTCAAGGGAGGCTCCTGCCTTCCTCCACAGACACCTGTCTTTTTCAAACCAAGACAGATTTTGGCGCCCAACGTGGGGCTCGAGGGCATCGAGAGATAAAGGAATAACGGTTTTTGTGCATTGGATATAGATTCCTTGTTAAGTGGCATCATGTGGGCTAGCTTATCCCGGTTCTTGTGGCATGTGGTGGTGGCTGTATTTCTCCCATTTGCAGGCCCTTATCTAAACATGGGTCCTATAACTAAGGCTACCGTGACTGTTATCCAGTTTGTTTTATGCATTAATAAGGTGAGGAATTCATGGCTTATTAACTTCCTCTGGAAGGCGGGCACATGGATTCGGAGCTATCAAACACTAAATGTATGCTTTTGGGGTTACTTTAATAATGGTACCTACTGTGAGGAAATGACACCGGGAGAAACTTTCTCCCAACCCCTAACCCAGCTCTTTGGGTCTACTCCACCAGTTTTCGAAGGATTCAGAGCTTTCCTAAGTGCTAATGATATCATACAGTGGCTAGTGTTGCTGATAATCCTGTTTTATTCAGTATTCAGAGATCAGGGGAGATTGGCTTGGATAACTACCCTGACTAGGAATGCTGCTCCAGAATCTGACCCTGCCTCACAGCTCACATCAGAAATGAACCACTCGGATTGGGTGAAGGAGATACGTGAGATGGGCCAGATGCTGAAGGAGTGCATTCTCTCAGCTGCTGGGAATCCCTCCTCCTGCCTTGAAGAGGGAGAGTCTAATGGTGCAGCAGTAGAACCCACAGACGTTACAACCGTCCAGGTTCCAGCTGAAACGCAAGGGCAGTCAGAGCCAGCAGCAGTCGCCCCTGTGGAAACGAGGACATCTAAGATGAAATCAGACCACTCAGTTAAGAAAGGAGGGCCCTCAGAACCTGCAGGTGAGCCAGTGGTTGAGATACTCACCGAGTCCCTGACGTATGACAGTCTCCGTAATCTGCACAAAGACATCGTACGGCGGGGGCGTGAGGCTTTTACAACCTGGTTACCTCGGGTCTGGGATCTTATGGGTACGGGTGTGCAACTGGATGGCAGTGAGGCAAGGAATTTGGGACCCTTGACTCAGGACTCAGGTGTCAATCTGGTATTTGTAAGGGAGCAGGGGACCCTTTCCCTCTGGGAGCGGCTTTTAATGAGTGTGAGAGAGAGGTTTGTCCACAGAGAGAGAATGCAGGAGCACCATCATAGAATGCGCTGGAAGACCCTTGAGGAAGGGATCCAGCAGCTGAGAGAAGTGGCAGTATTGGAGGTACTCTTTGGGAGGGATGGACAGCATGGTAACGACCCTGACAAAGTCAGGTGCACAGGGCAAATGTTGTGGAATCTGGCAAATCTAGGGCCATCTGAATACTCCACCTTCATTGCAATGATTAATGCAGATAACGACCCAGAGACAGTGGGTTCTGTCACGAGCAAGCTTAGAAATTTTGAAAGCATGATCAATGGCCCAATGCAGGCTAACGTTTCTGCTGTGATTAAGAGCCTACAAGAGGAGATGAGGGAAATAAAGGAGGAGGTGAGGAGGAGCAGTTCCCATTTGGCACCGGTACAAGTCACAGGCCCCAAAGTCGGAGCCCAACGTCCCCCAGCTAGAGGGAGAGGGTACACCCCACGAGCTGAGCTATGGTACTTCCTGCGCGACCATGGGGAAGACATGGGAAGGTGGGATGGGAAACCCACTTCTGTCCTGGCAGCACGGGTGCGTCAACTCAAGGAGGGAAACACTAACCGGGGGAGTAACACTAAAGTGAAGGTAGCCTCAACCTCCCAGGACCGAGCTGCCAGATATTACAGAAGGGAGGATGATCTGACAGATCCCCTTGAAGGAACCTCTAGTATGTATGTCCAGGAAGGGAATGGTAACCAGTGCTAGAGGGGCCCTGCCTCTAGCCAGGGAGAGGCACGGGAAAACCGGATATTTTGGACGGTGTGGATCCGATGGCCTGGCACGTCAGAGCCACAAAAATACAAAGCGTTAGTTGATACTGGTGCGCAGTGTACCCTAATGCCATCGGGACATGTGGGGGCAGAACCTGTTTCCATTGCCGGGGTAACGGGGGGATCGCAGCAATTGACTCTGTTGGAAGCCGAGGTGAGCCTTACTGGGAAGGAGTGGCAGAAACATCCGATTGTGACTGGCCCAGAGGCCCCGTGCATTCTGGGCATAGACTTCCTCCGGAACGGCTATTACAAGGACCCAAAAGGTCTCAGGTGGGCATTTGGGATAGCTGCTGTGGAGGCAGAGAGCATTAGGCAATTGAACACCTTGCCCGGACTATCAGAAAACCCATCTGCAGTAGGACTCTTGAAGGTGGAAGAGCAACAAGTGCCAATTGCCACCTCGACAGTGCACCGCCGGCAGTATCGGACGAATCGAGATGCCGTGATCCCCATCCACAAAATGATCCGCGAGCTGGAGAGTCAAGGGGTGGTCAGCAAGACCCACTCACCCTTCAACAGCCCCATTTGGCCTGTGCGCAAGTCTGACGGAGAATGGAGATTGACTGTGGACTATCGTGGCTTGAATGAAGTGACTCCACCGTTGAGCGCTGCCGTGCCGGACATGCTGGAACTCCAGTACGAGCTGGAGTCCAAGGCAGCAAAGTGGTATGCCACTATTGACATTGCCAATGCTTTTTTCTCCATTCCTCTGGCAGCAGAATGTAGGCCTCAGTTTGCCTTCACCTGGAGGGGCGTACAGTACACCTGGAACCGACTGCCCCAGGGGTGGAAGCACAGTCCCACCATCTGCCATGGACTGATCCAGGCTGCACTGGAAAAGGGTGAAGCTCCGGAACATCTGCAGTACATCGATGACATCATTGGGGGGGGGGGAACACAGCAAAGGAAGTATTTGGGAAAGGAGAGAAGATCATCCAGATTCTCCTGGAAGCTGGTTTTGCCATCAAGAAGAGCAAAGTCAAGGGACCTGCCCGAGAGATCCAGTTCCTGGGGGTAAAGTGGCAAGACGGACGGCGTCAGATCCCCACCGAGGTCATCAATAAGATCGCTGCGATGTCTCCACCAACCAGCAAGAAGGAAACACAGGCTTTCCTAGGCGCCATAGGTTTTTGGAGAATGCACATTCCTGAGTACAGCCAGATTGTGAGCCCTCTGTACCTGGTTACCCGCAAGAAGAACGATTTCCACTGGGGCCCTGAACAGCAACAAGCTTTTGCCCAAATCAAGCGGGAGATCGCTCATGCGCTAGCCCTTGGCCCAGTCAGGACGGGACCAGAGGTGAGGAACGTGCTCTACTCTGCGGCCGGGAACAATGGTTTGTCCTGGAGCCTTTGGCAGAAGGTGCCTGGAGAGACTCGTGGCCGACCACTGGGATTCTGGAGTCGAAGTTATAGAGGGTCTGAGGCCAACTACACTCCCACAGAGAAGGAAATCCTAGCAGCCTATGAAGGAGTCCAAGCTGCCTCGGAAGTGATTGGCACCGAAGCACAACTCCTCCTGGCACCCCGACTACCGGTGCTGGGGTGGATGTTTAAAGGAAAGGTTCCCTCCACCCACCACGCCACTGACGCCACATGGAGCAAATGGATTGCCCTCATCACACAACGCGCCCGTATTGGAAACCCAAATCGCCCTGGGATTTTGGAGATCGTTACGAACTGGCCGGAAGGTGAAGACTTTGGCCTCACTGACGAAGAGGAGCAGGAACAAGTGACGCGGGCTGAAGAAGCTCCACCGTACAACCAACTACCAGCAGAGGAAACACGATATGCTCTTTTCACTGCCGGTTCCTGTCGCATCGTAGGGATGAACCGGAAGTGGAAAGCAGCCGTATGGAGCCCCACACGACAGGTCGCACAAGCTACTGAAGGAGAAGGTGGATCAAGTCAACTTGCTGAACTCAAAGCCGTTCAACTAGCCCTGGACATTGCTGAAAGAGAGAAGTGGCCAAAGCTCTACCTTTATACTGATTCGTGGATGGTAGCCAATGCTCTGTGGGGCTGGCTGGAAAGGTGGAAAAAGGCCAACTGGCAGCGTAGGGGAAAACCAATTTGGGCTGCTGATGAGTGGAAAGATATTGCCACTCGGGTAAAGAAGCTACCTGTGAGGGTCCGTCATGTAGATGCTCATGTCCCCAGGAGTCGGGCTAACGAAGAACATCGTAACAATGAACAGGTAGATCAGGCTGCAAAAATAGAGGTGTCCCAGATAGACTTGGATTGGCAACATAAAGGAGAGTTGTTCTTAGCTCGATGGGCCCATGATGCCTCAGGCCATCAAGGCAGAGAGGCCGCTTATAAATGGGCACGGGACCGAGGGGTGGATCTAACCATGAACAGTATCTCCCAGGTTATCCAAGACTGTGAGACCTGTGCTGCGATCAAGCAGGCCAAGCGGGTGAAGCCTCTGTGGTACGGCGGACGATGGTCGAAGTACAGGTATGGGGAAGCCTGGCAAATTGACTACATCACTCTTCCCCAAACCCGTCAAGGCAAGCGCTACGTGCTGACCATGGTGGAAGCAACCACTGGGTGGCTGGAGACCTACCCTGTGCCTCATGCTACCGCCCGGAACACCATCTTGGGCCTGGAAAAGCAAGTTCTTTGGAGACATGGCACCCCTGAGAGAATCGAGTCAGACAACGGGACACATTTCAAGAATAGCCTCATAAGCACTTGGGCCAGAGAACATGGAATCGAATGGATATATCATATCCCTTATCATGCACCAGCTGCCGGGAAAGTTGAACGGTGCAATGGGCTACTTAAGACTAGCCTAAAAGCACTTGGAGGAGGGACTTTCAAAAATTGGGAACTGAACTTAGCAAAGGCCACCTGGATGGTCAATACCCGAGGGTCCATCAATCGAGCTGGTCCTGCCCAGTCTGGACCCTTGCACACAGTGGACGGAGATAAAGTCCCTGTGGTACACACGAGAGGTATGTTAGGAAAGACTGTTTGGATTAATCCCACATCAGGCAAAGGCACACCCCTCCGTGGGGTTGTTTTTGCTCAAGGACCTGGTTACACTTGGTGGGTAATGCAGAAAAATGGGGAAACCCGTTGTGTACCACAAGGAGACCTAATTTTAAGTGAGAACTCTGTGTAAGGTTTCATTGTGTATATATGTATATATGTATCTGTAAGGGGGCATTGGGTTGGGTACGGTGTAGATGGTAATAGAATAAGGGGTGGATTATGTCCTGGGTTACAGTGTAAAATGTGCCAAAAGAAAAAAAAAAAATATTCTATTACCATCTTCAGGAGCTGTTGAGACCAGGTGGGGCGGTGCTCCCTGCCTCCCCCCCTCTGGACTATCTCCTGTTACTGGGCACAACAATGCCTTATCGCCTGACCCATCGGTAACTCGCTCCTGGGCTATCTCCTGTTCATGGCCCATCAAGGAACTGCCTCACGACTCCCCATCCCATTGTGAGATGCTCCGCCCGGGGAGGGGGGGGGAAGGAGCCAAGCAGTCCATGCCAAATAAAAACGGAGATTTTGAACACCCTAGCAGCCTTTCTTCCACTGGATTCCCAGAGGAGCTTTTCCCCCCACTGGAGTTCCAGAGGACGAGAGCTACCTGCCGACCACTGGACCTTCGGAGGAAGACCAGACTCTTTTACCTGATTGCTGCTTCCACAGAACTACACCCATCGCTTCAGGAGGACTGCAGCCAGCATCTTATCGGACTGCTACTGCCACCCTAACAGGGTGTCAGGTTGTATTCCTGACTCTGTCAGTATAAACCAGTGGGTTGTTTGTTTTTTCCCTGCCTTCTGTTTTATATATATATATATTAGTAAAGAACTGTTATTCCTATTCCCCATATCTTTGCCTGAAGGCCCGTTAATTTCAAAATTATAATAGTTTGGAGGGAAGGGGGTTGCACTCTCCATTTCAAGGGAGGCTCCTGCCTTCCTCCACAGACACCTGTCTTTTTCAAACCAAGACAGATTTTGGCGCCCAACGTGGGGCTCGAGGGCATCGAGAGATAAAGGAATAACGGTTTTTGTGCATTGGATATAGATTCCTTGTTAAGTGGCATCATGTGGGCTAGCTTATCCCGGTTCTTGTGGCATGTGGTGGTGGCTGTATTTCTCCCATTTGCAGGCCCTTATCTAAACATGGGTCCTATAACTAAGGCTACCGTGACTGTTATCCAGTTTGTTTTATGGATTAATAAGGTGAGGAATTCATGGCTTATTAACTTCCTCTGGAAGGCGGGCACATGGATTCGGAGCTATCAAACACTAAATGTATGCTTTTGGGGTTACTTTAATAATGGTACCTACTGTGAGGAAATGACACCGGGAGAAACTTTCTCCCAACCCCTAACCCAGCTCTTTGGGTCTACTCCACCAGTTTTCGAAGGATTCAGAGCTTTCCTAAGTGCTAATGATATCATACAGTGGCTAGTGTTGCTGATAATCCTGTTTTATTCAGTATTCAGAGATCAGGGGAGATTGGCTTGGGTAACTACCCTGACTAGGAATGCTGCTCCAGAATCTGACCCTGCCTCACAGCTCACATCAGAAATGAACCACTCGGATTGGGTGAAGGAGATACGTGAGATGGGCCAGATGCTGAAGGAGTGCATTCTCTCAGCTGCTGGGAATCCCTCCTCCTGCCTTGAAGAGGGAGAGTCTAATGGTGCAGCAGTAGAACCCACAGACGTTACAACCGTCCAGGTTCCAGCTGAAACGCAAGGGCAGTCAGAGCCAGCAGCAGTCGCCCCTGTGGAAACGAGGACATCTAAGATGAAATCAGACCACTCAGTTAAGAAAGGAGGGCCCTCAGAACCTGCAGGCGAGCCAGTGGTTGAGATACTCACCGAGTCCCTGACGTATGACAGTCTCCGTAATCTGCACAAAGACATCGTACGGCGGGGGCGTGAGGCTTTTACAACCTGGTTACTTCGGGTCTGGGATCTTATGGGTACGGGTGTGCAACTGGATGGCAGTGAGGCAAGGAATTTGGGACCCTTGACTCAGGACTCAGGTGTCAATCTGGTATTTGTAAGGGAGCCGGGGACCCTTTCCCTCTGGGAGCGGCTTTTAATGAGTGTGAGAGAGAGGTTTGTCCACAGAGAGAGAGAATGCAGGAGCACCATCATAGAATGCGCTGGAAGACCCTTGAGGAAGGGATCCAGCAGCTGAGAGAAGTGGCAGTATTGGAGGTAGTCTTTGGGAGGGATGGACAGCATGGTAACGACCCTGACAAAGTCAGGTGCACAGGGCAAATGTTGTGGAATCTGGCAAATCTAGGGCCATCCGAATACTCCACCTTCATTGCAATGATTAATGCAGATAACGACCGAGAGACAGTGGGTTCTGTCACGAGCAAGCTTAGAAATTTTGAAAGCATGATCAATGGCCCAATGCAGGCTAACGTTTCTGCTGTGATTAAGAGCCTACAAGAGGAGATGAGGGAAATAAAGGAGGAGGTGAGGAGGAGCAGTTCCCATTTGGCACCGGTACAAGTCACAGGCCCCAAAGTCGGAGCCCAACGTCCCCCAGCTAGAGGGAGAGGGTACACCCCACGAGCTGAGCTATGGTACTTCCTGCGCGACCATGGGGAAGACATGGGAAGGTGGGATGGGAAACCCACTTCTGTCCTGGCAGCACGGGTGCGTCAACTCAAGGAGGGAAACACTAACCGGGGGAGTAACACTAAAGTGAAGGTAGCCTCAACCTCCCAGGACCGAGCTGCCAGATATTACAGAAGGGAGGATGATCTGACAGATCCCCTTGAAGGAACCATTCCTGAGTACAGCCAGATTGTGAGCCCTCTGTACCTGGTTACCCGCAAGAAGAACGATTTCCACTGGGGCCCTGAACAGCAACAAGCTTTTGCCCAAATCAAGCGGGAGATCGCTCATGCGCTAGCCCTTGGCCCAGTCAGGACGGGACCAGAGGTGAGGAACGTGCTCTACTCTGCGGCCGGGAACAATGGTTTGTCCTGGAGCCTTTGGCAGAAGGTGCCTGGAGAGACTCGTGGCCGACCACTGGGATTCTGGAGTCGAAGTTATAGAGGGTCTGAGGCCAACTACACTCCCACAGAGAAGGAAATCCTAGCAGCCTATGAAGGAGTCCAAGCTGCCTCGGAAGTGATTGGCACCGAAGCACAACTCCTCCTGGCACCCCGACTACCGGTGCTGGGGTGGATGTTTAAAGGAAAGGTTCCCTCCACCCACCACGCCACTGACGCCACATGGAGCAAATGGATTGCCCTCATCACACAACGCGCCCGTATTGGAAACCCAAATCGCCCTGGGATTTTGGAGATCGTTACGAACTGGCCGGAAGGTGAAGACTTTGGCCTCACTGACGAAGAGGAGCAGGAACAAGTGACGCGGGCTGAAGAAGCTCCACCGTACAACCAACTACCAGCAGAGGAAACACGATATGCTCTTTTCACTGCCGGTTCCTGTCGCATCGTAGGGATGAACCGGAAGTGGAAAGCAGCCGTATGGAGCCCCACACGACAGGTCGCACAAGCTACTGAAGGAGAAGGTGGATCAAGTCAACTTGCTGAACTCAAAGCCGTTCAACTAGCCCTGGACATTGCTGAAAGAGAGAAGTGGCCAAAGCTCTACCTTTATACTGATTCGTGGATGGTAGCCAATGCTCTGTGGGGCTGGCTGGAAAGGTGGAAAAAGGCCAACTGGCAGCGTAGGGGAAAACCAATTTGGGCTGCTGATGAGTGGAAAGATATTGCCACTCGGGTAAAGAAGCTACCTGTGAGGGTCCGTCATGTAGATGCTCATGTCCCCAGGAGTCGGGCTAACGAAGAACATCGTAACAATGAACAGGTAGATCAGGCTGCAAAAATAGAGGTGTCCCAGATAGACTTGGATTGGCAACATAAAGGAGAGTTGTTCTTAGCTCGATGGGCCCATGATGCCTCAGGCCATCAAGGCAGAGAGGCCGCTTATAAATGGGCACGGGACCGAGGGGTGGATCTAACCATGAACAGTATCTCCCAGGTTATCCAAGACTGTGAGACCTGTGCTGCGATCAAGCAGGCCAAGCGGGTGAAGCCTCTGTGGTACGGCGGACGATGGTCGAAGTACAGGTATGGGGAAGCCTGGCAAATTGACTACATCACTCTTCCCCAAACCCGTCAAGGCAAGCGCTACGTGCTGACCATGGTGGAAGCAACCACTGGGTGGCTGGAGACCTACCCTGTGCCTCATGCTACCGCCCGGAACACCATCTTGGGCCTGGAAAAGCAAGTTCTTTGGAGACATGGCACCCCTGAGAGAATCGAGTCAGACAACGGGACACATTTCAAGAATAGCCTCATAAGCACTTGGGCCAGAGAACATGGAATCGAATGGATATATCATATCCCTTATCATGCACCAGCTGCCGGGAAAGTTGAACGGTGCAATGGGCTACTTAAGACTAGCCTAAAAGCACTTGGAGGAGGGACTTTCAAAAATTGGGAACTGAACTTAGCAAAGGCCACCTGGATGGTCAATACCCGAGGGTCCATCAATCGAGCTGGTCCCGCCCAGTCTGGACCCTTGCACACAGTGGACGGAGATAAAGTCCCTGTGGTACACACGAGAGGTATGTTAGGAAAGACTGTTTGGATTAATCCCACATCAGGCAAAGGCACACCCCTCCGTGGGGTTGTTTTTGCTCAAGGACCTGGTTACACTTGGTGGGTAATGCAGAAAAATGGGGAAACCCGTTGTGTACCACAAGGAGACCTAATTTTAAGTGAGAACTCTGTGTAAGGTTTCATTGTGTATATATGTATATATGTATCTGTAAGGGGGCATTGGGTTGGGTACGGTGTAGATGGTAATAGAATAAGGGGTGGATTATGTCCTGGGTTACAGTGTAAAATGTGCCAAAAGAAAAAAAATATATTCTATTACCATCTTCAGGAGCTGTTGAGACCAGGTGGGGCGGTGCTCCCTGCCTCCCCCCCTCTGGACTATCTCCTGTTACTGGGCACAACAATGCCTTATCGCCTGACCCATCGGTAACTCGCTCCTGGGCTATCTCCTGTTCATGGCCCATCAAGGAACTGCCTCACGACTCCCCATCCCACTGTGAGATGCTCCGCCCGGGGAGGGGGGGGGAAGGAGCCAGGCAGTCCATGCCAAATAAAAACGGAGATTTTGAACACCCTAGCAGCCTTTCTTCCACTGGATTCCCAGAGGAGCTTTTCCCCCCACTGGAGTTCCAGAGGACGAGAGCTACCTGCCGACCACTGGACCTTCGGAGGAAGACCAGACTCTTTTACCTGATTGCTGCTTCCACAGAACTACACCCATCGCTTCAGGAGGACTGCAGCCAGCATCTTATCGGACTGCTACTGCCACCCTAACAGGGTGTCAGGTTGTATTCCTGACTCTGTCAGTATAAACCAGTGGGTTGTTTGTTTTTTTCCCTGCCTTGTGTTATATATATATATTAGTAAAGAACTGTTATTCCTATTCCCCATATCTTTGCCTGAAGGCCCGTTAATTTCAAAATTATAATAGTTTGGAGGGAAGGGGGTTGCACTCTCCATTTCAAGGGAGGCTCCTGCCTTCCTCCACAGACACCTGTCTTTTTCAAACCAAGACAGATTTTGGCGCCCAACGTGGGGCTCGAGGGCATCGAGAGATAAAGGAATAACGGTTTTTGTGCATTGGATATAGATTCCTTGTTAAGTGGCATCATGTGGGCTAGCTTATCCCGGTTCTTGTGGCATGTGGTGGTGGCTGTATTTCTCCCATTTGCAGGCCCTTATCTAAACATGGGTCCTATAACTAAGGCTACCGTGACTGTTATCCAGTTTGTTTTATGGATTAATAAGGTGAGGAATTCATGGCTTATTAACTTCCTCTGGAAGGCGGGCACATGGATTCGGAGCTATCAAACACTAAATGTATGCTTTTGGGGTTACTTTACTAATGGTACCTACTGTGAGGAAATGACACCGGGAGAAACTTTCTCCCAACCCCTAACCCAGCTCTTTGGGTCTACTCCACCAGTTTTCGAAGGATTCAGAGCTTTCCTAAGTGCTAATGATATCATACAGTGGCTAGTGTTGCTGATAATCCTGTTTTATTCAGTATTCAGAGATCAGGGGAGATTGGCTTGGATAACTACCCTGACTAGGAATGCTGCTCCAGAATCTGACCCTGCCTCACAGCTCACATCAGAAATGAACCACTCGGATTGGGTGAAGGAGATACGTGAGATGGGCCAGATGCTGAAGGAGTGCATTCTCTCAGCTGCTGGGAATCCCTCCTCCTGCCTTGAAGAGGGAGAGTCTAATGGTGCAGCAGTAGAACCCACAGACGTTACAACCGTCCAGGTTCCAGCTGAAACGCAAGGGCAGTCAGAGCCAGCAGCAGTCGCCCCTGTGGAAACGAGGACATCTAAGATGAAATCAGACCACTCAGTTAAGAAAGGAGGGCCCTCAGAACCTGCAGGCGAGCCAGTGGTTGAGATACTCACCGAGTCCCTGACGTATGACAGTCTCCGTAATCTGCACAAAGACATCGTACGGCGGGGGCGTGAGGCTTTTACAACCTGGTTACTTCGGGTCTGGGATCTTATGGGTACGGGTGTGCAACTGGATGGCAGTGAGGCAAGGAATTTGGGACCCTTGACTCAGGACTCAGGTGTCAATCTGGTATTTGTAAGGGAGCCGGGGACCCTTTCCCTCTGGGAGCGGCTTTTAATGAGTGTGAGAGAGAGGTTTGTCCACAGAGAGAGAATGCAGGAGCACCATCATAGAATGCGCTGGAAGACCCTTGAGGAAGGGATCCAGCAGCTGAGAGAAGTGGCAGTATTGGAGGTACTCTTTGGGAGGGATGGACAGCATGGTAACGACCCTGACAAAGTCAGGTGCACAGGGCAAATGTTGTGGAATCTGGCAAATCTAGGGCCATCCGAATACTCCACCTTCATTGCAATGATTAATGCAGATAACGACCGAGAGACAGTGGGTTCTGTCACGAGCAAGCTTAGAAATTTTGAAAGCATGATCAATGGCCCAATGCAGGCTAACGTTTCTGCTGTGATTAAGAGCCTACAAGAGGAGATGAGGGAAATAAAGGAGGAGGTGAGGAGGAGCAGTTCCCATTTGGCACCGGTACAAGTCACAGGCCCCAAAGTCGGAGCCCAACGTCCCCCAGCTAGAGGGAGAGGGTACACCCCACGAGCTGAGCTATGGTACTTCCTGCGCGACCATGGGGAAGACATGGGAAGGTGGGATGGGAAACCCACTTCTGTCCTGGCAGCACGGGTGCGTCAACTCAAGGAGGGAAACACTAACCGGGGGAGTAACACTAAAGTGAAGGTAGCCTCAACCTCCCAGGACCGAGCTGCCAGATATTACAGAAGGGAGGATGATCTGACAGATCCCCTTGAAGGAACCATTCCTGAGTACAGCCAGATTGTGAGCCCTCTGTACCTGGTTACCCGCAAGAAGAACGATTTCCACTGGGGCCCTGAACAGCAACAAGCTTTTGCCCAAATCAAGCGGGAGATCGCTCATGCGCTAGCCCTTGGCCCAGTCAGGACGGGACCAGAGGTGAGGAACGTGCTCTACTCTGCGGCCGGGAACAATGGTTTGTCCTGGAGCCTTTGGCAGAAGGTGCCTGGAGAGACTCGTGGCCGACCACTGGGATTCTGGAGTCGAAGTTATAGAGGGTCTGAGGCCAACTACACTCCCACAGAGAAGGAAATCCTAGCAGCCTATGAAGGAGTCCAAGCTGCCTCGGAAGTGATTGGCACCGAAGCACAACTCCTCCTGGCACCCCGACTACCGGTGCTGGGGTGGATGTTTAAAGGAAAGGTTCCCTCCACCCACCACGCCACTGACGCCACATGGAGCAAATGGATTGCCCTCATCACACAACGCGCCCGTATTGGAAACCCAAATCGCCCTGGGATTTTGGAGATCGTTACGAACTGGCCGGAAGGTGAAGACTTTGGCCTCACTGACGAAGAGGAGCAGGAACAAGTGACGCGGGCTGAAGAAGCTCCACCGTACAACCAACTACCAGCAGAGGAAACACGATATGCTCTTTTCACTGCCGGTTCCTGTCGCATCGTAGGGATGAACCGGAAGTGGAAAGCAGCCGTATGGAGCCCCACACGACAGGTCGCACAAGCTACTGAAGGAGAAGGTGGATCAAGTCAACTTGCTGAACTCAAAGCCGTTCAACTAGCCCTGGACATTGCTGAAAGAGAGAAGTGGCCAAAGCTCTACCTTTATACTGATTCGTGGATGGTAGCCAATGCTCTGTGGGGCTGGCTGGAAAGGTGGAAAAAGGCCAACTGGCAGCGTAGGGGAAAACCAATTTGGGCTGCTGATGAGTGGAAAGATATTGCCACTCGGGTAAAGAAGCTACCTGTGAGGGTCCGTCATGTAGATGCTCATGTCCCCAGGAGTCGGGCTAACGAAGAACATCGTAACAATGAACAGGTAGATCAGGCTGCAAAAATAGAGGTGTCCCAGATAGACTTGGATTGGCAACATAAAGGAGAGTTGTTCTTAGCTCGATGGGCCCATGATGCCTCAGGCCATCAAGGCAGAGAGGCCGCTTATAAATGGGCACGGGACCGAGGGGTGGATCTAACCATGAACAGTATCTCCCAGGTTATCCAAGACTGTGAGACCTGTGCTGCGATCAAGCAGGCCAAGCGGGTGAAGCCTCTGTGGTACGGCGGACGATGGTCGAAGTACAGGTATGGGGAAGCCTGGCAAATTGACTACATCACTCTTCCCCAAACCCGTCAAGGCAAGCGCTACGTGCTGACCATGGTGGAAGCAACCACTGGGTGGCTGGAGACCTACCCTGTGCCTCATGCTACCGCCCGGAACACCATCTTGGGCCTGGAAAAGCAAGTTCTTTGGAGACATGGCACCCCTGAGAGAATCGAGTCAGACAACGGGACACATTTCAAGAATAGCCTCATAAGCACTTGGGCCAGAGAACATGGAATCGAATGGATATATCATATCCCTTATCATGCACCAGCTGCCGGGAAAGTTGAACGGTGCAATGGGCTACTTAAGACTAGCCTAAAAGCACTTGGAGGAGGGACTTTCAAAAATTGGGAACTGAACTTAGCAAAGGCCACCTGGATGGTCAATACCCGAGGGTCCATCAATCGAGCTGGTCCTGCCCAGTCTGGACCCTTGCACACAGTGGACGGAGATAAAGTCCCTGTGGTACACACGAGAGGTATGTTAGGAAAGACTGTTTGGATTAATCCCACATCAGGCAAAGGCACACCCCTCCGTGGGGTTGTTTTTGCTCAAGGACCTGGTTACACTTGGTGGGTAATGCAGAAAAATGGGGAAACCCGTTGTGTACCACAAGGAGACCTAATTTTAAGTGAGAACTCTGTGTAAGGTTTCATTGTGTATATATGTATATATGTATCTGTAAGGGGGCATTGGGTTGGGTACGGTGTAGATGGTAATAGAATAAGGGGTGGATTATGTCCTGGGTTACAGTGTAAAATGTGCCAAAAGAAAAAAAAATATATTCTATTACCATCTTCAGGAGCTGTTGAGACCAGGTGGGGCAGTGCTCCCTGCCTCCCCCCCTCTGGACTATCTCCTGTTACTGGGCACAACAATGCCTTATCGCCTGACCCATCGGTAACTCGCTCCTGGGCTATCTCCTGTTCATGGCCCATCAAGGAACTGCCTCACGACTCCCCATCCCACTGTGAGATGCTCCGCCCGGGGAGGGGGGGGGAAGGAGCCAAGCAGTCCATGCCAAATAAAAACGGAGATTTTGAACACCCTAGCAGCCTTTCTTCCACTGGATTCCCAGAGGAGCTTTTCCCCCCACTGGAGTTCCAGAGGACGAGAGCTACCTGCCGACCACTGGACCTTCGGAGGAAGACCAGACTCTTTTACCTGATTGCTGCTTCCACAGAACTACACCCATCGCTTCAGGAGGACTGCAGCCAGCATCTTATCGGACTGCTACTGCCACCCTAACAGGGTGTCAGGTTGTATTCCTGACTCTGTCAGTATAAACCAGTGGGTTGTTTGTTTTTTCCCTGCCTTGTGTTTTATATATATATATATTAGTAAAGAACTGTTATTCCTATTGCCCATATCTTTGCCTGAAGGCCCGTTAATTTCAAAATTATAATAGTTTGGAGGGAAGGGGGTTGCACTCTCCATTTCAAGGGAGGCTCCTGCCTTCCTCCACAGACACCTGTCTTTTTCAAACCAAGACAGATTTTGGCGCCCAACGTGGGGCTCGAGGGCATCGAGAGATAAAGGAATAACGGTTTTTGTGCATTGGATATAGATTCCTTGTTAAGTGGCATCATGTGGGCTAGCTTATCCCGGTTCGTGTGGCATGTGGTGGTGGCTGTATTTCTCCCATTTGCAGGCCCTTATCTAAACATGGGTCCTATAACTAAGGCTACCGTGACTGTTATCCAGTTTGTTTTATGGATTAATAAGGTGAGGAATTCATGGCTTATTAACTTCCTCTGGAAGGCGGGCACATGGATTCGGAGCTATCAAACACTAAATGTATGCTTTTGGGGTTACTTTACTAATGGTACCTACTGTGAGGAAATGACACCGGGAGAAACTTTCTCCCAACCCCTAACCCAGCTCTTTGGGTCTACTCCACCAGTTTTCGAAGGATTCAGAGCTTTCCTAAGTGCTAATGATATCATACAGTGGCTAGTGTTGCTGATAATCCTGTTTTATTCAGTATTCAGAGATCAGGGGAGATTGGCTTGGATAACTACCCTGACTAGGAATGCTGCTCCAGAATCTGACCCTGCCTCACAGCTCACATCAGAAATGAACCACTCGGATTGGGTGAAGGAGATACGTGAGATGGGCCAGATGCTGAAGGAGTGCATTCTCTCAGCTGCTGGGAATCCCTCCTCCTGCCTTGAAGAGGGAGAGTCTAATGGTGCAGCAGTAGAACCCACAGACGTTACAACCGTCCAGGTTCCAGCTGAAACGCAAGGGCAGTCAGAGCCAGCAGCAGTCGCCCCTGTGGAAACGAGGACATCTAAGATGAAATCAGACCACTCAGTTAAGAAAGGAGGGCCCTCAGAACCTGCAGGCGAGCCAGTGGTTGAGATACTCACCGAGTCCCTGACGTATGACAGTCTCCGTAATCTGCACAAAGACATCGTACGGCGGGGGCGTGAGGCTTTTACAACCTGGTTACTTCGGGTCTGGGATCTTATGGGTACGGGTGTGCAACTGGATGGCAGTGAGGCAAGGAATTTGGGACCCTTGACTCAGGACTCAGGTGTCAATCTGGTATTTGTAAGGGAGCCGGGGACCCTTTCCCTCTGGGAGCGGCTTTTAATGAGTGTGAGAGAGAGGTTTGTCCACAGAGAGAGAGAATGCAGGAGCACCATCATAGAATGCGCTGGAAGACCCTTGAGGAAGGGATCCAGCAGCTGAGAGAAGTGGCAGTATTGGAGGTAGTCTTTGGGAGGGATGGACAGCATGGTAACGACCCTGACAAAGTCAGGTGCACAGGGCAAATGTTGTGGAATCTGGCAAATCTAGGGCCATCCGAATACTCCACCTTCATTGCAATGATTAATGCAGATAACGACCGAGAGACAGTGGGTTCTGTCACGAGCAAGCTTAGAAATTTTGAAAGCATGATCAATGGCCCAATGCAGGCTAACGTTTCTGCTGTGATTAAGAGCCTACAAGAGGAGATGAGGGAAATAAAGGAGGAGGTGAGGAGGAGCAGTTCCCATTTGGCACCGGTACAAGTCACAGGCCCCAAAGTCGGAGCCCAACGTCCCCCAGCTAGAGGGAGAGGGTACACCCCACGAGCTGAGCTATGGTACTTCCTGCGCGACCATGGGGAAGACATGGGAAGGTGGGATGGGAAACCCACTTCTGTCCTGGCAGCACGGGTGCGTCAACTCAAGGAGGGAAACACTAACCGGGGGAGTAACACTAAAGTGAAGGTAGCCTCAACCTCCCAGGACCGAGCTGCCAGATATTACAGAAGGGAGGATGATCTGACAGATCCCCTTGAAGGAACCATTCCTGAGTACAGCCAGATTGTGAGCCCTCTGTACCTGGTTACCCGCAAGAAGAACGATTTCCACTGGGGCCCTGAACAGCAACAAGCTTTTGCCCAAATCAAGCGGGAGATCGCTCATGCGCTAGCCCTTGGCCCAGTCAGGACGGGACCAGAGGTGAGGAACGTGCTCTACTCTGCGGCCGGGAACAATGGTTTGTCCTGGAGCCTTTGGCAGAAGGTGCCTGGAGAGACTCGTGGCCGACCACTGGGATTCTGGAGTCGAAGTTATAGAGGGTCTGAGGCCAACTACACTCCCACAGAGAAGGAAATCCTAGCAGCCTATGAAGGAGTCCAAGCTGCCTCGGAAGTGATTGGCACCGAAGCACAACTCCTCCTGGCACCCCGACTACCGGTGCTGGGGTGGATGTTTAAAGGAAAGGTTCCCTCCACCCACCACGCCACTGACGCCACATGGAGCAAATGGATTGCCCTCATCACACAACGCGCCCGTATTGGAAACCCAAATCGCCCTGGGATTTTGGAGATCGTTACGAACTGGCCGGAAGGTGAAGACTTTGGCCTCACTGACGAAGAGGAGCAGGAACAAGTGACGCGGGCTGAAGAAGCTCCACCGTACAACCAACTACCAGCAGAGGAAACACGATATGCTCTTTTCACTGCCGGTTCCTGTCGCATCGTAGGGATGAACCGGAAGTGGAAAGCAGCCGTATGGAGCCCCACACGACAGGTCGCACAAGCTACTGAAGGAGAAGGTGGATCAAGTCAACTTGCTGAACTCAAAGCTGTTCAACTAGCCCTGGACATTGCTGAAAGAGAGAAGTGGCCAAAGCTCTACCTTTATACTGATTCGTGGATGGTAGCCAATGCTCTGTGGGGCTGGCTGGAAAGGTGGAAAAAGGCCAACTGGCAGCGTAGGGGAAAACCAATTTGGGCTGCTGATGAGTGGAAAGATATTGCCACTCGGGTAAAGAAGCTACCTGTGAGGGTCCGTCATGTAGATGCTCATGTCCCCAGGAGTCGGGCTAACGAAGAACATCGTAACAATGAACAGGTAGATCAGGCTGCAAAAATAGAGGTGTCCCAGATAGACTTGGATTGGCAACATAAAGGAGAGTTGTTCTTAGCTCGATGGGCCCATGATGCCTCAGGCCATCAAGGCAGAGAGGCCGCTTATAAATGGGCACGGGACCGAGGGGTGGATCTAACCATGAACAGTATCTCCCAGGTTATCCAAGACTGTGAGACCTGTGCTGCGATCAAGCAGGCCAAGCGGGTGAAGCCTCTGTGGTACGGCGGACGATGGTCGAAGTACAGGTATGGGGAAGCCTGGCAAATTGACTACATCACTCTTCCCCAAACCCGTCAAGGCAAGCGCTACGTGCTGACCATGGTGGAAGCAACCACTGGGTGGCTGGAGACCTACCCTGTGCCTCATGCTACCGCCCGGAACACCATCTTGGGCCTGGAAAAGCAAGTTCTTTGGAGACATGGCACCCCTGAGAGAATCGAGTCAGACAACGGGACACATTTCAAGAATAGCCTCATAAGCACTTGGGCCAGAGAACATGGAATCGAATGGATATATCATATCCCTTATCATGCACCAGCTGCCGGGAAAGTTGAACGGTGCAATGGGCTACTTAAGACTAGCCTAAAAGCACTTGGAGGAGGGACTTTCAAAAATTGGGAACTGAACTTAGCAAAGGCCACCTGGATGGTCAATACCCGAGGGTCCATCAATCGAGCTGGTCCTGCCCAGTCTGGACCCTTGCACACAGTGGACGGAGATAAAGTCCCTGTGGTACACACGAGAGGTATGTTAGGAAAGACTGTTTGGATTAATCCCACATCAGGCAAAGGCACACCCCTCCGTGGGGTTGTTTTTGCTCAAGGACCTGGTTACACTTGGTGGGTAATGCAGAAAAATGGGGAAACCCGTTGTGTACCACAAGGAGACCTAATTTTAAGTGAGAACTCTGTGTAAGGTTTCATTGTGTATATATGTATATATGTATCTGTAAGGGGGCATTGGGTTGGGTACGGTGTAGATGGTAATAGAATAAGGGGTGGATTATGTCCTGGGTTACAGTGTAAAATGTGCCAAAAGAAAAAAAAAAAATATTCTATTACCATCTTCAGGAGCTGTTGAGACCAGGTGGGGCGGTGCTCCCTGCCTCCCCCCCTCTGGACTATCTCCTGTTACTGGGCACAACAATGCCTTATCGCCTGACCCATCGGTAACTCGCTCCTGGGCTATCTCCTGTTCATGGCCCATCAAGGAACTGCCTCACGACTCCCCATCCCACTGTGAGATGCTCCGCCCGGGGAGGGGGGGGGAAGGAGCCAAGCAGTCCATGCCAAATAAAAACGGAGATTTTGAACACCCTAGCAGCCTTTCTTCCACTGGATTCCCAGAGGAGCTTTTCCCCCCACTGGAGTTCCAGAGGACGAGAGCTACCTGCCGACCACTGGACCTTCGGAGGAAGACCAGACTCTTTTACCTGATTGCTGCTTCCACAGAACTACACCCATCGCTTCAGGAGGACTGCAGCCAGCATCTTATCGGACTGCTACTGCCACCCTAACAGGGTGTCAGGTTGTATTCCTGACTCTGTCAGTATAAACCAGTGGGTTGTTTGTTTTTTCCCTGCCTTGTGTTTTATATATATATATATTAGTAAAGAACTGTTATTCCTATTCCCCATATCTTTGCCTGAAGGCCCGTTAATTTCAAAATTATAATAGTTTGGAGGGAAGGGGGTTGCACTCTCCATTTCAAGGGAGGCTCCTGCCTTCCTCCACAGACACCTGTCTTTTTCAAACCAAGACAGATTTTGGCGCCCAACGTGGGGCTCGAGGGCATCGAGAGATAAAGGAATAACGGTTTTTGTGCATTGGATATAGATTCCTTGTTAAGTGGCATCATGTGGGCTAGCTTATCCCGGTTCGTGTGGCATGTGGTGGTGGCTGTATTTCTCCCATTTGCAGGCCCTTATCTAAACATGGGTCCTATAACTAAGGCTACCGTGACTGTTATCCAGTTTGTTTTATGGATTAATAAGGTGAGGAATTCATGGCTTATTAACTTCCTCTGGAAGGCGGGCACATGGATTCGGAGCTATCAAACACTAAATGTATGCTTTTGGGGTTACTTTAATAATGGTACCTACTGTGAGGAAATGACACCGGGAGAAACTTTCTCCCAACCCCTAACCCAGCTCTTTGGGTCTACTCCACCAGTTTTCGAAGGATTCAGAGCTTTCCTAAGTGCTAATGATATCATACAGTGGCTAGTGTTGCTGATAATCCTGTTTTATTCAGTATTCAGAGATCAGGGGAGATTGGCTTGGATAACTACCCTGACTAGGAATGCTGCTCCAGAATCTGACCCTGCCTCACAGCTCACATCAGAAATGAACCACTCGGATTGGGTGAAGGAGATACGTGAGATGGGCCAGATGCTGAAGGAGTGCATTCTCTCAGCTGCTGGGAATCCCTCCTCCTGCCTTGAAGAGGGAGAGTCTAATGGTGCAGCAGTAGAACCCACAGACGTTACAACCGTCCAGGTTCCAGCTGAAACGCAAGGGCAGTCAGAGCCAGCAGCAGTCGCCCCTGTGGAAACGAGGAAATCTAAGATGAAATCAGACCACTCAGTTAAGAAAGGAGGGCCCTCAGAACCTGCAGGCGAGCCAGTGGTTGAGATACTCACCGAGTCCCTGACGTATGACAGTCTCCGTAATCTGCACAAAGACATCGTACGGCGGGGGCGTGAGGCTTTTACAACCTGGTTACTTCGGGTCTGGGAACTTATGGGTACGGGTGTGCAACTGGATGGCAGTGAGGCAAGGAATTTGGGACCCTTGACTCAGGACTCAGGTGTCAATCTGGTATTTGTAAGGGAGCCGGGGACCCTTTCCCTCTGGGAGCGGCTTTTAATGAGTGTGAGAGAGAGGTTTGTCCACAGAGAGAGAATGCAGGAGCACCATCATAGAATGCGCTGGAAGACCCTTGAGGAAGGGATCCAGCAGCTGAGAGAAGTGGCAGTATTGGAGGTAGTCTTTGGGAGGGATGGACAGCATGGTAACGACCCTGACAAAGTCAGGTGCACAGGGCAAATGTTGTGGAATCTGGCAAATCTAGGGCCATCCGAATACTCCACCTTCATTGCAATGATTAATGCAGATAACGACCGAGAGACAGTGGGTTCTGTCACGAGCAAGCTTAGAAATTTTGAAAGCATGATCAATGGCCCAATGCAGGCTAACGTTTCTGCTGTGATTAAGAGCCTACAAGAGGAGATGAGGGAAATAAAGGAGGAGGTGAGGAGGAGCAGTTCCCATTTGGCACCGGTACAAGTCACAGGCCCCAAAGTCGGAGCCCAACGTCCCCCAGCTAGAGGGAGAGGGTACACCCCACGAGCTGAGCTATGGTACTTCCTGCGCGACCATGGGGAAGACATGGGAAGGTGGGATGGGAAACCCACTTCTGTCCTGGCAGCACGGGTGCGTCAACTCAAGGAGGGAAACACTAACCGGGGGAGTAACACTAAAGTGAAGGTAGCCTCAACCTCCCAGGACCGAGCTGCCAGATATTACAGAAGGGAGGATGATCTGACAGATCCCCTTGAAGGAACCATTCCTGAGTACAGCCAGATTGTGAGCCCTCTGTACCTGGTTACCCGCAAGAAGAACGATTTCCACTGGGGCCCTGAACAGCAACAAGCTTTTGCCCAAATCAAGCGGGAGATCGCTCATGCGCTAGCCCTTGGCCCAGTCAGGACGGGACCAGAGGTGAGGAACGTGCTCTACTCTGCGGCCGGGAACAATGGTTTGTCCTGGAGCCTTTGGCAGAAGGTGCCTGGAGAGACTCGTGGCCGACCACTGGGATTCTGGAGTCGAAGTTATAGAGGGTCTGAGGCCAACTACACTCCCACAGAGAAGGAAATCCTAGCAGCCTATGAAGGAGTCCAAGCTGCCTCGGAAGTGATTGGCACCGAAGCACAACTCCTCCTGGCACCCCGACTACCGGTGCTGGGGTGGATGTTTAAAGGAAAGGTTCCCTCCACCCACCACGCCACTGACGCCACATGGAGCAAATGGATTGCCCTCATCACACAACGCGCCCGTATTGGAAACCCAAATCGCCCTGGGATTTTGGAGATCGTTACGAACTGGCCGGAAGGTGAAGACTTTGGCCTCACTGACGAAGAGGAGCAGGAACAAGTGACGCGGGCTGAAGAAGCTCCACCGTACAACCAACTACCAGCAGAGGAAACACGATATGCTCTTTTCACTGACGGTTCCTGTCGCATCGTAGGGATGAACCGGAAGTGGAAAGCAGCCGTATGGAGCCCCACACGACAGGTCGCACAAGCTACTGAAGGAGAAGGTGGATCAAGTCAACTTGCTGAACTCAAAGCCGTTCAACTAGCCCTGGACATTGCTGAAAGAGAGAAGTGGCCAAAGCTCTACCTTTATACTGATTCGTGGATGGTAGCCAATGCTCTGTGGGGCTGGCTGGAAAGGTGGAAAAAGGCCAACTGGCAGCGTAGGGGAAAACCAATTTGGGCTGCTGATGAGTGGAAAGATATTGCCACTCGGGTAAAGAAGCTACCTGTGAGGGTCCGTCATGTAGATGCTCATGTCCCCAGGAGTCGGGCTAATGAAGAACATCGTAACAATGAACAGGTAGATCAGGCTGCAAAAATAGAGGTGTCCCAGATAGACTTGGATTGGCAACATAAAGGAGAGTTGTTCTTAGCTCGATGGGCCCATGATGCCTCAGGCCATCAAGGCAGAGAGGCCACTTATAAATGGGCACGGGACCGAGGGGTGGATCTAACCATGAACAGTATCTCCCAGGTTATCCAAGACTGTGAGACCTGTGCTGCGATCAAGCAGGCCAAGCGGGTGAAGCCTCTGTGGTACGGCGGACGATGGTCGAAGTACAGGTATGGGGAAGCCTGGCAAATTGACTACATCACTCTTCCCCAAACCCGTCAAGGCAAGCGCTACGTGCTGACCATGGTGGAAGCAACCACTGGGTGGCTGGAGACCTACCCTGTGCCTCATGCTACCGCCCGGAACACCATCTTGGGCCTGGAAAAGCAAGTTCTTTGGAGACATGGCACCCCTGAGAGAATCGAGTCAGACAACGGGACACATTTCAAGAATAGCCTCATAAGCACTTGGGCCAGAGAACATGGAATCGAATGGATATATCATATCCCTTATCATGCACCAGCTGCCGGGAAAGTTGAACGGTGCAATGGGCTACTTAAGACTACCCTAAAAGCACTTGGAGGAGGGACTTTCAAAAATTGGGAACTGAACTTAGCAAAGGCCACCTGGATGGTCAATACCCGAGGGTCCATCAATCGAGCTGGTCCTGCCCAGTCTGGACCCTTGCACACAGTGGACGGAGATAAAGTCCCTGTGGTACACACGAGAGGTATGTTAGGAAAGACTGTTTGGATTAATCCCACATCAGGCAAAGGCACACCCCTCCGTGGGGTTGTTTTTGCTCAAGGACCTGGTTACACTTGGTGGGTAATGCAGAAAAATGGGGAAACCCGTTGTGTACCACAAGGAGACCTAATTTTAAGTGAGAACTCTGTGTAAGGTTTCATTGTGTATATATGTATATATGTATCTGTAAGGGGGCATTGGGTTGGGTACGGTGTAGACGGTAATAGAATAAGGGGTGGATTATGTCCTGGGTTACAGTGTAAAATGTGCCAAAAGAAAAAAAAATATATTCTATTACCATCTTCAGGAGCTGTTGAGACCAGGTGGGGCGGTGCTCCCTGCCTCCCCCCCTCTGGACTATCTCCTGTTACTGGGCACAACAATGCCTTATCGCCTGACCCATCGGTAACTCGCTCCTGGGCTATCTCCTGTTCATGGCCCATCAAGGAACTGCCTCACGACTCCCCATCCCACTGTGAGATGCTCCGCCCGGGGAGGGGGGGGGAAGGAGCCAAGCAGTCCATGCCAAATAAAAACGGAGATTTTGAACACCCTAGCAGCCTTTCTTCCACTGGATTCCCAGAGGAGCTTTTCCCCCCACTGGAGTTCCAGAGGACGAGAGCTACCTGCCGACCACTGGACCTTCGGAGGAAGACCAGACTCTTTTACCTGATTGCTGCTTCCACAGAACTACACCCATCGCTTCAGGAGGACTGCAGCCAGCATCTTATCGGACTGCTACTGCCACCCTAACAGGGTGTCAGGTTGTATTCCTGACTCTGTCAGTATAAACCAGTGGGTTGTTTGGTTTTTTCCCTGCCTTGTGTTATATATATATATATTAGTAAAGAACTGTTATTCCTATTCCCCATATCTTTGCCTGAAGGCCCGTTAATTTCAAAATTATAATAGTTTGGAGGGAAGGGGGTTGCACTCTCCATTTCAAGGGAGGCTCCTGCCTTCCTCCACAGACACCTGTCTTTTTCAAACCAAGACAGATTTTGGCGCCCAACGTGGGGCTCGAGGGCATCGAGAGATAAAGGAATAACGGTTTTTGTGCATTGGATATAGATTCCTTGTTAAGTGGCATCATGTGGGCTAGCTTATCCCGGTTCGTGTGGCATGTGGTGGTGGCTGTATTTCTCCCATTTGCAGGCCCTTATCTAAACATGGGTCCTATAACTAAGGCTACCGTGACTGTTATCCAGTTTGTTTTATGGATTAATAAGGTGAGGAATTCATGGCTTATTAACTTCCTCTGGAAGGTGGGCACATGGATTCGTAGCTATCAAACACTAAATGTATGCTTTTGGGGTTACTTTAATAATGGTACCTACTGTGAGGAAATGACACCGGGAGAAACTTTCTCCCAACCCCTAACCCAGCTCTTTGGGTCTACTCCACCAGTTTTCGAAGGATTCAGAGCTTTCCTAAGTGCTAATGATATCATACAGTGGCTAGTGTTGCTGATAATCCTGTTTTATTCAGTATTCAGAGATCAGGGGAGATTGGCTTGGATAACTACCCTGACTAGGAATGCTGCTCCAGAATCTGACCCTGCCTCACAGCTCACATCAGAAATGAACCACTCGGATTGGGTGAAGGAGATACGTGAGATGGGCCAGATGCTGAAGGAGTGCATTCTCTCAGCTGCTGGGAATCCCTCCTCCTGCCTTGAAGAGGGAGAGTCTAATGGTGCAGCAGTAGAACCCACAGACGTTACAACCGTCCAGGTTCCAGCTGAAACGCAAGGGCAGTCAGAGCCAGCAGCAGTCGCCCCTGTGGAAACGAGGAAATCTAAGATGAAATCAGACCACTCAGTTAAGAAAGGAGGGCCCTCAGAACCTGCAGGCGAGCCAGTGGTTGAGATACTCACCGAGTCCCTGACGTATGACAGTCTCCGTAATCTGCACAAAGACATCGTACGGCGGGGGCGTGAGGCTTTTACAACCTGGTTACTTCGGGTCTGGGATCTTATGGGTACGGGTGTGCAACTGGATGGCAGTGAGGCAAGGAATTTGGGACCCTTGACTCAGGACTCAGGTGTCAATCTGGTATTTGTAAGGGAGCCGGGGACCCTTTCCCTCTGGGAGCGGCTTTTAATGAGTGTGAGAGAGAGGTTTGTCCACAGAGAGAGAATGCAGGAGCACCATCATAGAATGCGCTGGAAGACCCTTGAGGAAGGGATCCAGCAGCTGAGAGAAGTGGCAGTATTGGAGGTACTCTTTGGGAGGGATGGACAGCATGGTAACGACCCTGACAAAGTCAGGTGCACAGGGCAAATGTTGTGGAATCTGGCAAATCTAGGGCCATCCGAATACTCCACCTTCATTGCAATGATTAATGCAGATAACGACCGAGAGACAGTGGGTTCTGTCACGAGCAAGCTTAGAAATTTTGAAAGCATGATCAATGGCCCAATGCAGGCTAACGTTTCTGCTGTGATTAAGAGCCTACAAGAGGAGATGAGGGAAATAAAGGAGGAGGTGAGGAGGAGCAGTTCCCATTTGGCACCGGTACAAGTCACAGGCCCCAAAGTCGGAGCCCAACGTCCCCCAGCTAGAGGGAGAGGGTACACCCCACGAGCTGAGCTATGGTACTTCCTGCGCGACCATGGGGAAGACATGGGAAGGTGGGATGGGAAACCCACTTCTGTCCTGGCAGCACGGGTGCGTCAACTCAAGGAGGGAAACACTAACCGGGGGAGTAACACTAAAGTGAAGGTAGCCTCAACCTCCCAGGACCGAGCTGCCAGATATTACAGAAGGGAGGATGATCTGACAGATCCCCTTGAAGGAACCTCTAGTATGTATGTCCAGGAAGGGAATGGTAACCAGTGCTAGAGGGGCCCTGCCTCTAGCCAGGGAGAGGCACGGGAAAACCGGATATTTTGGACGGTGTGGATCCGATGGCCTGGCACGTCAGAGCCACAAAAATACAAAGCGTTAGTTGATACTGGTGCGCAGTGTACCCTAATGCCATCGGGACATGTGGGGGCAGAACCTGTTTCCATTGCCGGGGTAACGGGGGGATCGCAGCAATTGACTCTGTTGGAAGCCGAGGTGAGCCTTACTGGGAAGGAGTGGCAGAAACATCCGATTGTGACTGGCCCAGAGGCCCCGTGCATTCTGGGCATAGACTTCCTCCGGAACGGCTATTACAAGGACCCAAAAGGTCTCAGGTGGGCATTTGGGATAGCTGCTGTGGAGGCAGAGAGCATTAGGCAATTGAACACCTTGCCCGGACTATCAGAAAACCCATCTGCAGTAGGACTCTTGAAGGTGGAAGAGCAACAAGTGCCAATTGCCACCTCGACAGTGCACCGCCGGCAGTATCGGACGAATCGAGATGCCGTGATCCCCATCCACAAAATGATCCGCGAGCTGGAGAGTCAAGGGGTGGTCAGCAAGACCCACTCACCCTTCAACAGCCCCATTTGGCCTGTGCGCAAGTCTGACGGAGAATGGAGATTGACTGTGGACTATCGTGGCTTGAATGAAGTGACTCCACCGTTGAGCGCTGCCGTGCCGGACATGCTGGAACTCCAGTACGAGCTGGAGTCCAAGGCAGCAAAGTGGTATGCCACTATTGACATTGCCAATGCTTTTTTCTCCATTCCTCTGGCAGCAGAATGTAGGCCTCAGTTTGCCTTCACCTGGAGGGGCGTACAGTACACCTGGAACCGACTGCCCCAGGGGTGGAAGCACAGTCCCACCATCTGCCATGGACTGATCCAGGCTGCACTGGAAAAGGGTGAAGCTCCGGAACATCTGCAGTACATCGATGACATCATTGTGGGGGGGGAGAACACAGCAAAGGAAGTATTTGGGAAAGGAGAGAAGATCATCCAGATTCTCCTGGAAGCTGGTTTTGCCATCAAGAAGAGCAAAGTCAAGGGACCTGCCCGAGAGATCCAGTTCCTGGGGGTAAAGTGGCAAGACGGACGGCGTCAGATCCCCACCGAGGTCATCAATAAGATCGCTGCGATGTCTCCACCAACCAGCAAGAAGGAAACACAGGCTTTCCTAGGCGCCATAGGTTTTTGGAGAATGCACATTCCTGAGTACAGCCAGATTGTGAGCCCTCTGTACCTGGTTACCCGCAAGAAGAACGATTTCCACTGGGGCCCTGAACAGCAACAAGCTTTTGCCCAAATCAAGCGGGAGATCGCTCATGCGCTAGCCCTTGGCCCAGTCAGGACGGGACCAGAGGTGAGGAACGTGCTCTACTCTGCGGCCGGGAACAATGGTTTGTCCTGGAGCCTTTGGCAGAAGGTGCCTGGAGAGACTCGTGGCCGACCACTGGGATTCTGGAGTCGAAGTTATAGAGGGTCTGAGGCCAACTACACTCCCACAGAGAAGGAAATCCTAGCAGCCTATGAAGGAGTCCAAGCTGCCTCGGAAGTGATTGGCACCGAAGCACAACTCCTCCTGGCACCCCGACTACCGGTGCTGGGGTGGATGTTTAAAGGAAAGGTTCCCTCCACCCACCACGCCACTGACGCCACATGGAGCAAATGGATTGCCCTCATCACACAACGCGCCCGTATTGGAAACCCAAATCGCCCTGGGATTTTGGAGATCATTACGAACTGGCCGGAAGGTGAAGACTTTGGCCTCACTGACGAAGAGGAGCAGGAACAAGTGACGCGGGCTGAAGAAGCTCCACCGTACAACCAACTACCAGCAGAGGAAACACGATATGCTCTTTTCACTGCCGGTTCCTGTCGCATCGTAGGGATGAACCGGAAGTGGAAAGCAGCCGTATGGAGCCCCACACGACAGGTCGCACAAGCTACTGAAGGAGAAGGTGGATCAAGTCAACTTGCTGAACTCAAAGCCGTTCAACTAGCCCTGGACATTGCTGAAAGAGAGAAGTGGCCAAAGCTCTACCTTTATACTGATTCGTGGATGGTAGCCAATGCTCTGTGGGGCTGGCTGGAAAGGTGGAAAAAGGCCAACTGGCAGCGTAGGGGAAAACCAATTTGGGCTGCTGATGAGTGGAAAGATATTGCCACTCGGGTAAAGAAGCTACCTGTGAGGGTCCGTCATGTAGATGCTCATGTCCCCAGGAGTCGGGCTAATGAAGAACATCGTAACAATGAACAGGTAGATCAGGCTGCAAAAATAGAGGTGTCCCAGATAGACTTGGATTGGCAACATAAAGGAGAGTTGTTCTTAGCTCGATGGGCCCATGATGCCTCAGGCCATCAAGGCAGAGAGGCCGCTTATAAATGGGCACGGGACCGAGGGGTGGATCTAACCATGAACAGTATCTCCCAGGTTATCCAAGACTGTGAGACCTGTGCTGCGATCAAGCAGGCCAAGCGGGTGAAGCCTCTGTGGTACGGCGGACGATGGTCGAAGTACAGGTATGGGGAAGCCTGGCAAATTGACTACATCACTCTTCCCCAAACCCGTCAAGGCAAGCGCTACGTGCTGACCATGGTGGAAGCAACCACTGGGTGGCTGGAGACCTACCCTGTGCCTCATGCTACCGCCCGGAACACCATCTTGGGCCTGGAAAAGCAAGTTCTTTGGAGACATGGCACCCCTGAGAGAATCGAGTCAGACAACGGGACACATTTCAAGAATAGCCTCATAAGCACTTGGGCCAGAGAACATGGAATCGAATGGATATATCATATCCCTTATCATGCACCAGCTGCCGGGAAAGTTGAACGGTGCAATGGGCTACTTAAGACTAGCCTAAAAGCACTTGGAGGAGGGACTTTCAAAAATTGGGAACTGAACTTAGCAAAGGCCACCTGGATGGTCAATACCCGAGGGTCCATCAATCGAGCTGGTCCCGCCCAGTCTGGACCCTTGCACACAGTGGACGGAGATAAAGTCCCTGTGGTACACACGAGAGGTATGTTAGGAAAGACTGTTTGGATTAATCCCACATCAGGCAAAGGCACACCCCTCCGTGGGGTTGTTTTTGCTCAAGGACCTGGTTACACTTGGTGGGTAATGCAGAAAAATGGGGAAACCCGTTGTGTACCACAAGGAGACCTAATTTTAAGTGAGAACTCTGTGTAAGGTTTCATTGTGTATATATGTATATATGTATCTGTAAGGGGGCATTGGGTTGGGTACGGTGTAGATGGTAATAGAATAAGGGGTGGATTATGTCCTGGGTTACAGTGTAAAATGTGCCAAAAGAAAAAAAAAAAATATTCTATTACCATCTTCAGGAGCTGTTGAGACCAGGTGGGGCGGTGCTCCCTGCCTCCCCCCCTCTGGACTATCTCCTGTTACTGGGCACAACAATGCCTTATCGCCTGACCCATCGGTAACTCGCTCCTGGGCTATCTCCTGTTCATGGCCCATCAAGGAACTGCCTCACGACTCCCCATCCCATTGTGAGATGCTCCGCCCGGGGAGGGGGGGGGAAGGAGCCAAGCAGTCCATGCCAAATAAAAACGGAGATTTTGAACACCCTAGCAGCCTTTCTTCCACTGGATTCCCAGAGGAGCTTTTCCCCCCACTGGAGTTCCAGAGGACGAGAGCTACCTGCCGACCACTGGACCTTCGGAGGAAGACCAGACTCTTTTACCTGATTGCTGCTTCCACAGAACTACACCCATCGCTTCAGGAGGACTGCAGCCAGCATCTTATCGGACTGCTACTGCCACCCTAACAGGGTGTCAGGTTGTATTCCTGACTCTGTCAGTATAAACCAGTGGGTTGTTTGTTTTTTCCCTGCCTTGTGTTTTATATATATATATATAATAGTAAAGAACTGTTATTCCTATTCCCCATATCTTTGCCTGAAGGCCCGTTAATTTCAAAATTATAATAGTTTGGAGGGAAGGGGGTTGCACTCTCCATTTCAAGGGAGGCTCCTGCCTTCCTCCACAGACACCTGTCTTTTTCAAACCAAGACACGGACGTAGAGCCAAAAGCGAGCTCAACCCAGACATCCCGACGTAGAGCCCAACAGACGTCCTGAAGTAGAGCACAACAGATGTCCCGAGTTAAAGCCTAACAGACCTCCCGAAGTAGAGCCGAAAGCGAGCTCAAGCCAGACGTCCCGACATAGAATTCAACAGACGTCCGGACGTAGTGCCCAACAGATGTTCAGACGTAGAGATGAAACGTAGTTAACAACAAAATTAGAGCCCAACAGACGTCCCGACGTACAGCCCTAAACAAGTCCCGAGGTAAATCCCAACAGATGTTTCGACGTAGAGCTGAAAGTTAGCCAACTGCAGCCGTAGAGCCCAACACACGTCCGACGTAGAGACCAACAGATGTCCCGAGTTAAAGCCTAACAGACCTCCCGAAGTAGAGCCGAAAGCGAACTCAAGCCAGACGTCCCGACATAGAATTCAACAGACGTCCGGACGTAGTGCCCAACGGATGTTCAGACGTAGAGATGAAAGTTAGTTAACAACAAAACTAGAGCCCAACAGGCATCGCAGAGTAGAGCCCAACAGACGTCCCGACGTACAGCACAACAGATGTTCCGATGTAGAGCCCAAGAGACGTCCCGACAAAGAGCTCAACAGACTTCCCGACATAGAGCCAAAAGCGACATCAAGCCAGAAATCCCACGAAGAGCTCAACAGACATCCCAACGTAGAGCCTAACAGATGTTCCGACGTAGAGCTGAAAGTAAGCTAAATCCTGTTGTAGAGCCCAATAGACATCCCGACATAGAGCCCAACACACGTCCCGACGTAGACCCAACAGACGTCCCGAAGTAGATCCGAAAGCGAGCTCAAGCCAGACGTCCCGACATAGAGCTCAACAGACGTCCGGTTGTAGTGCCCAACAGATGTTCAGATGTAGAGCTGAAAGAAAGATAACAACAAAATTAGAGCCCAAGAGACATCCCGACGTACAGCCCTAAACAAGTCCCGAGGTAAATCCCAACAGATGTTTCGACGTAGAGCTGAAAATTAGCCCACTGCAGCCTTAGAGCCCAACACACGGCCGACGTAGAGATCAACAGATGTCCCGACATAAAGCCCAACAGATGTCCAGACGTAGAGCCAAAAGCGAGCTCAAGCCAGACAGCCCGACGTAGAGCCCAACACACTTCCCGACGTGCAGCCCAACAGATGTTCAGATGTAGAGCTGAAAGTTAGCTAACTACTGACTTAGAGCCCAACACACGTCCCGACGTAGAGATCAACAGATGTCCCGACATAAAGCCCAACAGACGTCCCAAAGTAGAGCCAAAAGAAGCTAAAGCTAGTAATCCCGACGTAGAGCTCAACAGATGTACCAACGTAGAGTACAACAGACGTTTCGACGTAGAGCTGAAAGTAAGCTAAATCCAGATGTAGAGCCCAACAGACATCCCGACGTAGAGCCTAACTCACGTCCCGACGTAGAGCCCAAAAGACGTTCCGACGTAGAGCCCATAAGAGATCCCGACGTAGAGGACAACAGATGTTGTGAGTTAAAGCCTAACAGACCTCCCGAAGTAGAGCCGAAAGCGAGCTCAAGCCAGACGTCCCGACATAGAGCTCAACAGATGTCCGGATGTAGTGCCCAACAGATGTTCAGATGTAGAGATGAAAGAAAGCTAACAACAAAATTAGAGCCCAATAGGCGTCCCGACGTACAGCCCTAAACAAGTCCCGAGGTAAATCCCAACGGATGTTTCGACGTAGAGCTGAAATTTTGCCAACTGCAGCCGTAGAGCCCAACACACGTCCGACGTAGAGACCAACAGATGTCCCGACATAAAGCCAAAGAGACTTCCCGACGTAGAGCCAAAAGCGAGCTCAAGCCAGACATCCCGACGTAGAGCCCAACAGACGTCCTGAAGTAGAGCACAACAGATGTCCCGAGTTAAAGCCTACCAGACCTCCCGAAGTAGAGCCGAAAGCGAACTCAAGCCAGACGTCCCGACATAGAATTCAACAGACGTCCGGACGTAGTGCCCAACGGATGTTCAGACGTAGAGATGAAAGTTAGTTAACAACAAAACTAGAGCCCAACAGGCATCGCGGAGTAGAGCCCAACAGACGTCCCGACGTACAGCACAACAGATGTTCCGATGTAGAGCCCAAGAGACGTCCCGACAAAGAGCTCAACAGACTTCCCGACATAGAGCCAAAAGCGACATCAAGCCAGAAATCCCACGAAGAGCTCAACAGACATCCCAACGTAGAGCCCAACAGATGTTCCGACGTAGAGCTGAAAGTAAGCTAAATCCTGATGTAGAGCCCAATAGACATCCCGACATAGAGCCCAACACACGTCCCGACGTAGACCCAACAGACGTCCCGAAGTAGAGCCGAAAGCGAGCTCAAGCCAGACGTCCCGACATAGAGCTCAACAGACGTCCGGTTGTAGTGCCCAACAGATGTTCAGATGTAGAGCTGAAAGAAAGCTAACAACAAAATTAGAGCCCAACAGACGTCCCGACGTACAGCCCTAAACAAGTCCCGAGGTAAATACCAACAGATGTTTCGACGTAGAGGTGAAAATTAGCCAACTGCAGCCGTAGAGCCCAACACACGTCCGACGTAGAGATCAACAGATGTCCCGACATAAAGCCCAACAGACGTCCCGACGTAGAGCCCAACACACGTCCCGACGTAGAGCCGAACACACGTCCCGACGTAGACCCGAACAGACGTCCCGACGTAGAGCCCAACAGACGTCCCGACGTAGAGCCGAAAGCGAGCTCAAGGCAGAAATCCCAACGTAGAGCTCAACAGACGTTCCAACGTAGAGCCCAACAGACGTCCCAACGTAGAGCTGATAGTAAGCTAAAGCCTGATGTAAAGCGCAACACACGTGCCGACGTAGAGCCGAACACACGTCCCGACGTAGAGCCCAACACACGTCCCGACGTAGAGCCCAACAGACGTTCCGACATAGAGCTGAAAGTAAGCTAAATCCTGATGTAGAGCCCAACAGACATCCCGACGTAGAGCCCAACACACGTCCCGACGTAGAGCCCAACAGACGTTCCGACATAGAGCTGAAAGTAAGCTAAATCCAGATGTAGAGCGCAACAGACATCTCGACGTAGAGCCCAACAGACGTCCCAAAGTAGAGCCCAAGAGACGTCCCGACGTAGAGCCAAACAGATGTTCCGATGCAGAGCTGAAAGTTAGCTAACTACAGACATGGAGCCCAACACACGTCCCAACGTAGAGATCAAAAGATGTCCCGACATAAAGTCCAACAGACGTACCGACGTAGAGCCAAAAGCGAGCTCACGCCAGACATCCCCACGTAGAGCCCAACAGACTTCCCGACGTAGAGCTGAAAGTAAGCTGCATCCTGATGTAGAGCCCAACAGACATCCCGACCTAGAGCCCAAGACACGTCCCGACGTAGAGCTGAACAGACGTCCCGACGCAGAGCCCAACACACGTCCCGACGTAGAGCCGAACACACGTCCCGACGTAGAGCCCAACAGACATCCCGATGTAGAGCCCAACCTACGTTCCGATGTAGAGGTGAATGTGTGCTAACAACAGACGTAGAGCCCAACAGACGTGCCGACATAGAGCCGAACAGATGTCCCGAAGTAAAGCACAACAGATGTTCCGAAGTAGAGCCGAAAGCGAGCTCAAGCCAGACATCCCGACGTAGATCCCAACAGACGTCATGACGTAGAGCTCAACAGACGTCCCAACGTAGAGCCCAACAGACGTCCCGATGTAGAGCCGAAAGTGAGCTCAAGCCAGAAATCCCGACATAGAGCTCAACAGACGTCCGGACGTAGTGCCCAACAGATGTTCAGATGTAGAGACGAAAGTTAGCTAACAACAAAATTAGAGCCCAACAGATGTCCCAACGTAGAGCCCAACAGACGTTCCGACGTAGAGCTGAAAGTAAGCTAAATATTGATGTAGAGCCCAACAGACATCCTGACGTAGAGTCCAACAGACGTCCCGACGTAGAGTCCAACAGACGTTCCGACGTAGAGCCGAACACACGTCCCGACGTAGACCCGAACAGACGTCCCGACGTAGAGCCCAACAGATGTCCCGACGTAGAGCCGAAAGCGAGCTCAAGGCAGAAATCCCGACGTAGAGCTCAACAGACGTTCCAACGTAGAGCCCAACAGACGTCCCAACGTAGAGCTGATAGTAAGCTAAAGCCTGATGTAAAGCGCAACACACGTGCCGACGTAGGGCCGAACACATGTCCCGACGTAGAGCCCAAGATTCGTCCAGATGTAGAGCCCAACAGACGTTCCGACATAGAGCTGAAAGTAAGCTAAATCCTGAAGTAGAGCCCAACAGACATCCCGACGTAGAGCCCAACACTCGTCCCGACGTAGACCCGAACACACGTCCCGACGTAGAGCCCAACAGACGTCCCGATGTAGAGCCCAACAGACGTCCGGACGTAGTGCCCAACAGATGTTCTGATGTAGAGCTGAAAGTGAGCTAACTACTGACGTAGAGACCAACACACGTCCTGACGTAGAGATCAACATATGTCCTGACATAAAGCCCAACAGACGTCCCGACGTAGAGCCCAACAGACGTTCCGACGTAGAGCTGAAAGTAAGCTAAATCCAGATGTAGAGCGCAACAGACATCTCGACGTAGAGCCCAACAGACGTCCCGAAGTAGAGCCCAACAGATGTTCCGATGCAGAGCTGAAAGTTAGCTAACTACAGACGTAGAGCCCAACACACGTCCCGAAGTAGAGATCAACAGATGTCCCGACATAAAGTCCAACAGACGTTCCGAAGTAGAGCCAAAAGCGAGCTCACGCCAGACATCCCGACGTAGAGCTCAACAGATGTTCTGATGTAGAGCCCAATAGACGTCCCAATGTAGAGCTGAAAGTAAGCTAAATCCTGATGTAGAGCCCAACAGACGTCCCGACGTAGAGCCCAACAGTCGTTCCGACGTAGATCCGAAAGTGAGCTAAAGCCAGACATCCTGACGTAGAGCCCAACAGACTTCCCGACGTAGAGCTCAACAGATGTCCCAACGTAGAGCCCAACAGACGTTCCGATGTAGAGTTGAAAGTAAGCTAAATCCTGATGTAGAGCCCAACAGACATCCCGACGTAGAGCCGAACACACGTCCTGACGTAGAGCCGAACACACATCCCGACTTAGAGCCCAACAGACGTCCCGACGTAGAGCCCAACAGACGTCCCGACGTAGAGCCGAAAGCGAGCCCAAGCCAGAAATCCCGACATAGAGCTCACAGACGTCCGGACGTAGTGCCCAACAGATGTTCAATGTAGAGATGAAAGTTAGCTAACAACAAAATTAGAGCCCAACAGATGTCCCGACGTAGAGCCCAACACAAGTCCCGAGGTAAATCCCAACAGATGTTCCGACGTAGAGCTGAAATTTAGCTAACTACAGACGTAGAACCCAACACACGTCCCGACGTAGAGATCAACAGATGTCCCGACATAAAGCCCAACAGACATCCCAACGTAGAGCCAAAAGAGAGCTCAAGCCAGAAATCCCGATGTAGAGCTCAACAGCCGTCCCAACGTAGAGCCCAACAGACGTTCCGACGTAGATCCGAAAGCGAGCTCAAGACACACTTCCCAAACTGGAGCCCAAGACACGTCCCGACTTAGAGCCCAACAGTCGTTCCGACGTACATCCGAAAGTGAGCTAAAGCCAGACATCCTGACGTAGAGCCCAACAGACGTCCCGACCTAGAGCTCAACAGATGTCCCAACGTAGAGCCCAACAGACGTTCTGACGTAGAGTTGAAAGTAAGCTAAATCCCGATGTAGAGCCCAACAGACATCCCGACGTAGAGCCGAACACACGTCCTGACGTAGAGCCCAACAGACGTCCCGACGTAGAGCACAACAGACGTCCCGACGTAGAGCCCAACAGACGTCCCGACGTAGAGCCGAAAGCGAGCTCAAGCCAGAAATCCTGACATAGAGCTCACAGACGTCCGGACGTAGTGCCCAACAGATGTTCAGATGTAGAGATGAAAGTTAGCTAACAACAAAATTAGAGCCCAACAGATGTCCCGACGTAGAGCCCAACACAAGTCCCGAGGTAAATCCCAACAGATGTTCCTACGTAGAGCTGAAATTTAGCTAACTACAGACGTAGAGCCCAACACACGTCCCGACGTAGAGATCAACAGATGTCCCGACATAAAGCCCAACAGTCATCCCAACGTAGAGCCAAAAGAGAGGTCAAGCCAGAAATCCCGATGTAGAGCTCAACAGCCGTCCCAACGTAGAGCCCAACAGCCGTCCCAATGTAGAGCCGAACAGACGTTCCGACGTAGATCCGAAAGCGAGCTCAAGACACACTTCCCAAACTGGAGCCCAAGACACGTCCCGACTTAGAGCCCAACAGTCGTTCCGACGTAGATCTGAAAGTGAGCTAAAGCCAGACATCCTGACGTAGAGCCCAACAGACGTCCCGACGTAGAGCTCAACAGATGTCCCAACGAAGAGCCCAACAGACGTTCCGACGTAGAGTTGAAAGTAAGCTAAATCCTGATGTAGAGCCCAACAGACATCCCGACGTAGAGCCGAACACACGTCCTGACGTAGAGCCGAACACACATCCCGACGTTAACCCAACAGACGTCCCGACGTAGAGCCCAACAGACGTCCCGACGTAGAGCCGAAAGCGAGCCCAAGCCAGAAATCCCGACATAGAGCTCACAGACGTCCGGACATAGTGCCCAACAGATGTTCAGATGTAGAGATGAAAGTTAGCTAACAACAAAATTAGAGCCCAACAGATGTCCCGACGTAGAGCCCAACACAAGTCCCGAGGTAAATCCCAACAGATGTTCCGACGTAGAGCTGAAATTTAGCTAACTACAGACGTAGAGCCCAACACACGTCCCGACGTAGAGATCAACAGATGTCCCGACATAAAGCCCAACAGACGTCCCAACGTAGAGCCAAAAGAGAGTTCAAGACAGAAATCCCGATGTAGAGCTCAACAGCCGTCCCAACGTAGAGCCCAACAGCCGTCTGAATGTAGAGCCCAACAGACATTCCGACGTAGAGCTGAAAGTAAGCTAAATCCTGATGTAGAGCCCAACAGACCTCCCGATGTAGAGCCCAACACATGTCCCGACGTTGAGCCCAACTGACGTCCCGATGTAGAGCCCAACAGACGTTCCGACGTAGAGCTGAATGTGAGCTAACAACAAAATTAGAGCCCAACAGACGTCCCGACGTAGAGCACAACAGATGTCCGGAGTTAAAGCCCAACAGATGTCCCGAAGTAGAGCCGAAAGCAAGCTCAAGCCAGACGTCCCGACATAGAGCTCAACAGACGTCCGGACGTAGTGTCCAACAGATGTTCTGATGTAGAGCTGAAAGTTAGCTAACTACAGACGTAGAGCCCAACACACGTCCCGACATAGAGATCAACAGATGTCCAAACATAAAGCCCAACAGACGTTCCGACATAGAGCCAAAAGTGAGCTCAAGCCAGAAATCCCGAAGTAGAGCTCAACAGCCGTCCCAACGTAGAGCCCAACAGACGTCCCAACGTAGAGCCCAAGAGATGTTCTGACGTAGAGCTGAAAGTAAGCTAAATCCTGAGGTAGAGCCCAACAGACGTCCCGACGTAGAGCCCAACAGACGTCCCGACATAGAGCCCAACAGATGTCCCAACGTAGAGCCGAAAGCGAGCTCAAGCCAGACATATCGAAGTAGAGACCAACAGACATCCCAACGTATAGCCCAACACATGTCCCGTTGTAGAGCCCAACATACGTCCCGACTTAGAGCCCAACAGTCGTCCCGACGTAGATCCGAAAGCGAGCTCAAGACACACTTCCCAAACCAGAGCCCAAGACACGTCCCGACTTAGAGCCCAACAGTCGTTCCGACGTGGATCCGAAAGCGAGCTCAAGCCAGACATCCCGACGTAGAGCCCAACAGACGTCCTGACGTAGAGCTCAAGAGATGTCCCAAAGTAGAGCCTAACAGACGTTGCGACGTAGAGTTGAAAGTAAGCTAAATCCTGATGTAGAGCCCAACAGACATCCCGACGTAGAGCCCAATACACGTCCCGACGTAGAGCCGAACACACGTCCCGACGTTAACCCAACAGACGTCCCGACGTAGAACCCAACAGACGTCCCGACGTAGAGCCAAAAGCGAGCTCAAGCCAGAAATCCCGACATAGAGCTCACAGACGTCCGGACGTAGTACCCAACAGATGTTCAGATGTAGAGATGAAAGTTAGCTAACAACAAAATTAGAGCCCAACAGATGTCCCGACGTAGAGCTCAACACAAGTCCCGAGGTAAATCCCAACACATGTTCCGACGTAGAGCCGAAAGTGAGCAAAAGTCAAACGTAGAGCCCAAGAGAAGTCCCGACGTAGAGCCCAACAGTCATCGCGACGTAGATCCAAAAGCGAGCTCCAGACACACTTCCTAAACTAGAGCCCAAGACACGTCCCTACGTAGAGCCCAACAGACGTCCTGACATTGAGACCAACAGACATCCCAACGTAGAGCAGAAAGCAAGCTCAAGCCAGACGTAGAGCCCAAGAGAAGTCCCGACGTAGAGCCCAACAGAAGTCCCGACGTAGAGCCCAACACACGGCCCGACGTAGAGCCCAACAGACGGTCCGACGTAGAGCTGAAATTAACCTCAAGCCAGACGTAGAAACCAACGTACATTCCGACATAGAGATCAACAGACATCCCGACGTGGAGCTGAAAGTGAGCTACAGCCAGACGTAGAGCCCAAGCGGCGTCCGGACGTAGAGCCCAACAGACGTCCCGACGTAGAGCCCAACACATGTCTCGTTGTAGAGCCCAACATACGTCCCGACATAGAGCCCAACAGTCGTCCAACGTAGATCCGAAAGCGAGCTCAAGAAACACTTCCCAAACTGAAGCACAAGACACGTCCTGACTTAGAGCCCAACAGACGTCCCGATGTAGAGCCCAACAGACGTCCCAACGTAGAGCCCAACATATGTCCCGACGTACAGCCCAACACACGTCCCGACGTAGAGCCGAAAGCAAGCTCAAACCAGATGTACAGCCCAAGAGACGTCCCGACTTAGAGCTCTAAAGACGTCCTGACTTAGAGCCGAACAGACGTCCCGACGTAGAGCCCAACAGACGTTCCGACATAGAGCCGGAAGCAAGCTCAAGCCAGACATATTGAAGTAGAGACCAACAGACATCCCGACGTAGAGAGTAACAGATGTTTCGACGTAGAGCAGAAAGTGAGCTACAGCCAGACGTAGAGCCCAACACACGTCCCGACGTATAGCCCGAGAGACGTTCCGACGTAGAGCTGAAATTAACCTCAAGCCAGACGTAGAAACCAACGTAATTGCCGACATATCGCCCAACACACGTCCCGACGTAGAGCTCAAAAGACGTTCCGACGTAGAGCCGAAAGTGAGCTACAGCCAGACGTAGAGCCCAAAAGACGTCCCGACGTAGAGCCCGAGAGACGTCCCAACGTAGAGCCCAACAGACGTTCTGACGTAGAGCCGAAATTAACCTCAAGCCAGACGTAGACAACAACGTACATTCTGACGTAGCGCCCAACACACGTCCCGTTGTAGAGCTCAGAAGACGTCCGGACGTATAGCCACAAATGAGCTAAAGCCAGACGTAGAGCCCAAGAGACGTCCCGACTTAGAGCCAAAAGTGAGCAAAAGCCAAACGTAGAGCCCAAGAGACATCCGAACGTAGATCCGAAAGCGAGCTAAAGACACACTTCCCAAACTAGAGTCCACAACACGTCCTGACTTAGAGACCAGCAGACGTCCCGATGTAGAGCCCAACAGACGTCCCGACGTGGAGCCGAAAGCGAGCTCAAGCCAGACTTCTTAAAGTAGAACCCAACACACGTCCCGACGTATAGCCCGAGAGACGTCCCGACGTAGAGCTGAAATTAACCTCAAGCCAGACGTAGAAACCAACGTACGTTCCGACGTATAGACCAACAGACGTCCCGACGTAGAGCTCAGAAGACGTCCTGACGTATAGCCGCAAATGAGCTAAAGCCAAACGTAGAGCCCAAGAGACGTCCGGACGTCGAGCTCAACAGACGTCCCGACGCAGAGCCCGAAAGACGTTCCGACGTAAAGCCGAAAGTGAGCTACAGCCAGACATAGAGCCCAAAAGACGTCCTGATGTAGAGCCCGAGATACGTCCCGACGTAGAGTCCAACAGACGTCCCGACGTAGAGCCCAACACATGTCCCGTTGTAGAGCCCAAAATACGTCCCGACGTAGAGCCCAACAGACGTTCCAACGTAGAGACGAAAGTGAGCTACAGCCAGACGTAGAGCCCAAGATTCGCCCGGACGTAGAGCCCAACAGATGTCCCGACGTTGAGCCCAACAGTCGTCCCGACGTAGATCCGAAAGCGAGCTCAAGACACACTTCCCAAACTAGAGCCCAAGACACGTCCCGACTTAGAGCCCTACAGATGTCCCGACGTAGAGCCCAACAGACATCCCGACGTAGAGGCCAACAGACGTCCCGACGTAGATCCGAATGCGAGCTCAGAACACACTTCCCAAACTAGAGCCCAAGACACGTCCCTACGTAGAGCCCAACAGACGTCCCGACGTTGAGACCAACAGACATCCCAACTTAGAGCAGAAAGCGAGCTCAAGCCAGACGTAGAGCCCAAGAGACGTCCCGACTTAGAGCCCAACACACGTCCAGACGTAAAGCCCAACACACGTCCCGACGTAGAGCCGAAATTAACCTCAAGCCAGACGTAGAAACCAATGTACCTCCCGACCTAGGGCACAACAGACGTCCTGACGTAGAGCCAAAAGCGAACTCAAGCTAGACGTACAGCCCAAGAGACGTCCCAACTTAGAGCTCTAAAGACGTCCTGATTTAGAGCCGAACAGACATCCCGACGTAGAGCCCAACAGAAGTCCCGACGTAGAGCCGAAAGCGAGCTCAAGCCAGACATATCGAAGTAGAGACCAACAGACTTTCCGACGTAGAGACCAACAGATATTTCGACGTAGAGCAGAAAGTGAGCTACAGCCAGACGTAGAGCCCAACACACGTCCCGACGTATAGCCCGAGAGACGTTCCGATGTAGAGCTGAAATTAACCTCAAGCCAGACGTAGAAACCAACGTACGTTCCGACGTAGAGACCAACAGACGTCCCGATGTAGAGCTCAGAAGACGTCCTGACGTATATCCGCAAATGAGCTAAAGCCAGACGTAGAGCCCGAGAGACGTCCCGACTTAGAGCTCAACAGACGTCCCGACGCAGAGCCCAACAGGCGTTCCGACGCAGAGCCGAAAGTGAGCTACAGCCAGACGTAGAGCCCGAGAGACGTCCCAACGTAGAGCCCGAGAGACCTCCCGACGTAGAGCCGAAATTAACCTCAAGGCAGACGTAGACACCAACATACATTCCGACGTAGCGCCCAACACACGTCCCGTTGTAGAGCTCAGAAGATGTCCTGACGTATAGCCGCAAATGAGCTAAAACCAGACGTAGAGCCCAAGAGACGTCCCGATGTAGAGCCCAACAGATGTTCCGACGTCTCTACAGCTTGCAACAGTCTGGCCATTGTTTTTTGGAAAGTTTCTGGATATAATGCAGGTCAGTTCTTGGAATGTGAAACCTAAAAATGGGAATAGTATTGTATTTGGCTGCAGAAGCAAGAAGGGGAGAAGACAGGTCTATGAGGGTGAGAAAAATTCTTGCCCCTTTTACCTGCAAAATGACACAGTATGAAAAGACTTCTTGTTCAAGGCTTCCCAAGAATTTGCTAAGGTGCGAGGGAGAGAGTTTGAAGTGGGAGAAGGAAGAAACAGAAGAATTTGGGAATGGAAGCTAGGAGGAGAGAGGGTAAGAGGCTTGAAAGTGGAACTGAGAGGAAAAGATGGGCTGTCTGCAATCGGAGGGAGATGAGAAAGAAAAGGAGACCTGTGAGGAAGGATGGAATTAGTAAATGGACAGTCAGAAAAATGAGAAGTGAACAAATATGAAATATAAATATTCTCTCATAGGTTGGAGAAGTAAACACCTTTTAAAAATATGGCTGGAGAGGTGGATGAACTCTAGGTTGTAAAAAAGAAATGTAATGGTCATTAGAAAAATAAAAAAGAGAGAGAAAACAGCACCTGAAAAGCTGAAGGAGGAAATACAGCAGGTAAATGAGGAAATGGAAAAGCCTAGGAAGGACTGAAGCAGAACAAAGAACAAAGCACATTCGGGATAATGGTTTAATGTAGGGTGAAACCAATGCCCAAAATATGTGCAAAGTCACAGCAGTTTGGTTGTCAATTTTCCTATTCTCACACTACGCTCATGCAGTCTTCTGAGACAAATCCTCACCCCAAATGCACACAGCTGGTCCTCAGCAACACACAGCTCTGTCCACACTCCAGCACAGGTACCCTTAAAACCATCCCCCTTCTCCCTCACACACCTCTCGCTGATGCTGCTCCCAAGGCCTAACTCTGGCTAATGGCCACGTCCTCTGTTCCCCTTCAGGGAGGGGCGTTGCTCTCAGCCGTGTCCCAGCTTCAATCTCCACAGCAGTAGCACATCATTTCTTTCTAAATGTGCGACGAAGTGTTCCGGAAGGGGCCCAGGACAGCGCGGAAGGCAAACAGACCAGCTGCCACGGGAACGCAGACCGGCTGCGGCGGGAAGGGCAGCGCCGCCTCCGGCAGCCTCCTGCCGCGGCACCGGCGGCGGGCAGCACACCTGCGCAGCCACGGTGCTTCCTTCCAGCCGTTCCCGGTTAAGATCTGCCTGGAAAGAAAAACGTATTCTTTGTACATTAATTGAGATAGTTCCCACAGCTTCGGGCAGTAATTTTTGATCGATTTATTGCAGAAATGCGTAAAGATAGCGAAAGCAAATGAAAGGTGTGTTAAGTACACCTAGCTATCCAAAATGTCAGCCATAAAATATCCTTGGCAGTATGCTCCACCTTTGTGGCAACTATAAGCTTTCCTGGGACAAAAGAGATTAGGAGCCAGGCAGAAGAAACGAGGGAGACAAAAAGAGTAGCACGCCAGATGGTACAGTTGTGCCCCCTCCTACCAGTTTAGATCAGAGCAGGGTTGCTCAGAGTTCCCAACAAGCTTCAAAGAGCTATCAACGTGATAAAGCAGCAAGTAGCATTGGTCAAAAGATCTTCAGCTGATCCAAGACAGAAAAGTGGGAAGCAACTGCAATTGCTGCAAATACAGCACGGTGAAAGCTAGAAAGCTGTTAATGATGATCTTTAATTTCAAACGGTACCTAAATTCTGTCAGTGATCATTAAAACTGGTAACTACAGTGCCTGTCATGCCAGCTGCTGTGCAAAAAGAAATCTGCATGTACTCCAGAGGAGCAAAAAAGAGGTTGCAGATGAAGAAACACCGTCTTAAAGAAAAATGCAGCTATTTCAGAGTTAGACAAAGAAAAATACAAGCTTCAGAAAACAGGGTTGACATTACTGATGCCATTAGCCTCAGAGAAGGACCTAGAGACTCCAGAAGCAGCAAAGAATGGGGCGCAAGGCAAGCAAGGAAAGTGAATGATTCATGCTAACTGACGCAGGAGGATGGAAAGCTGTGATCACAGACACTCAGCATGCTCCCAATTCATGAGGCAAAGCAAAACTATGACTAGGCTGAACACTGATTAGTATCAATTACATAGACCACTACTGGGGCAGACCTGTAAATCCATTTATATGGTACTGCACACATGAAGTCTGCAACTATTTGTACAAGAGAGCAATGCTCCTGTGGGCTGACCCTTGATTTCTACATTCTGGCCCCCTTTGGACTAGATGTACTTTTTTTGTTTTTCCCCTCTAATGAGTACTTTTTAACAGCTTCTTAACATAACATGCTAAAAAGAGCTAGTTGAAAGCAGTAATTTTTGTCACATGAACAGCTGGAGCAGGAACTGGAGCCATTTCCATAACAACTGAAAGTTTTCCAATGACTTAGGTAGATCTGAACTCAAAAACTAGTTTGAACTTTGTTTACTTTGACCAGTGCAAGTCACAGAATAAGTTATCAGGCTGCATATTAGTCATGTTCCACAACATTTTATTATCTGTACTCTCAGTAACATTCCAAGGCTTTTAGAAATCTGACCAAATTAAAGAGCGATGACAAAATGGTTTCTAATAAACTGAAATGCTGAGATAGCTGAATGGTGGTTGAGAACAATTAATGTGTTAGGTTTCTGAAAATGTGCTCAGTCACGTAATAAAGAGCATCTGCCATTCGTTTGTGGCCAGCCCAACCCTAATCCATGACACTTTGAAAGGTGAGGAATCGCTGAATGACGGTCCTCCAAGACATTGTTGTGAGACCCATGGGACTCCATGCAGTTTCATTCTGAAAACCCAGTATCTGGTGCTGTCCTGACCCAACTTGTGAGCAACACCATCATAAAGTATTTAATTTGTAGTTACCCACCCTGAATCTGTTCCTCATGGTTAACTTACCATAAAAAGGTTATTTCCTTTTAATCCGTTAATACGAAACTTACAACTGATCCTTCAATATGAACTATATGACATAAGAAATTTTTATTTTTACCTTAGATGGTTTTCAGGGGTTAAATCATTGTAGACTTCCGAGGCTGACAACAGTGCGCTATTCTTCAAATAACACAGGTAAAACCAACTTAGCAGTGAGGACAGGTTGGAAAAGAATGAAAACGAATAGGCTTGTTAATTCCTGAGAACCTCTAGCGGTTTATAAGGGAGAAAACGACCCCGCGGCAGACGGGGCTCCGCCACGCGCCGCGCCGGCCCAGGTCCCTCACGGGCAGCACAACGCCTCCAACAGCCCGCCCAGCTCCCGCCCCCTGCCCCCTCACCTCCCCCCGCCCCCCCAGCTCCCTCCTCCGCCCCCGGCCCCACCTGCTCGCAGCCAACCGCTGTCCCCGCAGCCACGCTTCCCGCCAACGGCCACAGGCCGGCACGCGCGGCGGGGGCGGGCCCGCGGGCAGGGCCGAGCGCGGCGCTGGGAGACACTTCGCGCTGCGACCTGCGAGCGGGCAGCGGGCACAGGGGCGGGAAAGCGACCCCTCCTCGGCGGGAAGTGCTGGTGAGCGACTGCCGGCCTCGGCGCTGCCGAAATACGGCTAACCTCCCACAGCCCGTACTGGCGCTTTTACAAAGGATTTTTGCAAAGGAGCAGGTCTTCACCTTGGCAATTTGTGTCTGGATATAGAAACCGGGTTCGTTATTTATAAAGTGGCCCAAGTCTTCAGTGTGGAAAAATAGGTTTTCTGTGGACAAGTCTAAATAACCAGCATTCACGAGACTAGATCTAAATTAAATATGTTGCCGTGTTCCTTATTAGATGCCTTCAAAATAACACAGATAGTCTCAGTCTTCAGAGGATTAGACTGTCACCCAAACTGCTGTGGCAGCATCGAAGTGGGGAAAGTCTCTAGGCTGAGCTGATGCTGCAGCATCAACTGCTTGCTTTCAATGTTGCTGAAATTGCAAAGCAGGCTAACGTAAGAGGTCTGAATTCTGGTGTTCCACTAGTGCCCAGAATATTCCCCTCTGAGGACAGGCTGAGAGGGTTGGGGTTGTTCAGCCTGGAGAAGGCACCGGGGTAGACCTTATAGCCGCCTCCCAGTGCTTAAAGGGGGCCTGCAGGAAAGGTGGGGAGGGACTCTTGATCGGGAAGGGTGGTGATAGGACAAGGGGTAAGGGTTGCAAACTGAAAGAGGGTAGGTTTAGACTAGATAGTGGGAAGAAAATTTAGGGTGAGGGTGGTGAGACACTGGCACAGGCTGCCCGGAGAGGTGGTTGATGCCCCAGTCCTGGGAACATTCAAGGCCAAGGCAGACGGGGCTCTGAGCAGCCTGATCCAGCTAAAGATGTCCCTGCTCCTGGTGGGGGTTGTTGGGCTAGATGGTCTTTAAAGGTCCCTTCCAGCCCAAACTCTTCTGATTCCGCATTACTAACTCCACTGAGGCTTTATCTAGACATAGAGCTATTTTAGCATAACCAAAAGTGCCTTTTAGGCGCACCTTACCTAAAGCAATGCCAATTTTTGTTCTGGACACTTTAAAACTATCTGTGTAAGCCAGGCCAGGTTTAAGTTAGTGACACATGTTGAACCATGTAGGCTGATTTTATACCTAACGACGTGTATCCAAGAGTTTGCACTGGTTTGAGCATATGTTTAGATTAAACGCTTTATTGGAAATGTCACACAAAGGGAGAAGCGATGAAAGTCATCCACCCAATTACTGTACTTTCAAGGAGGAGGACTTCCCTGCTGTGGGAAGCTATATGCAAACATAATTTTAAAAACTAGGTGATGTCTCTGCTGAGATTATTTGGAAAATCTTGCACAGAACAAATTAATCTAGCCTTTACAAGTAGGATCAAGTTGCCAGTAAACCACCTTTGACAGTACTGAATTTTAGACACAGTGCAGAAACATTGGAAAAGCTGGCAACAGTCCATCTGTGTAAAATACACACTATGGCAACTTAATATATTGTTCTCACTCATGCTAACACATTTTCTATCATATATACACAAACTCTGCTTTTTTTTAAAATTAAAAATACTAAAAAACCCAGCAGGGGGCATAGATTACATACTTTAATTTAATCATACAATCTAATAGTCAAGGTCATTCATATTCTCTTAATGCACAAAGCTGTAGTTTTTTTTTTTCTAAAATTGTGTCATAGCACCATCTCCCTCATCTACTTACACGCAAACCACCAGAAGCTGAAATCAGCTTACAGTCTTCCATTCCTCTGCAATCAGTTTGCTGGCAAGTACCAGTTATCTTTACCTTCACCTCTCTGAAGTGGGAAGACTTTAGAAAACCTGTACAAATAGCTTCTGGGTAGCTATGAAAACAAGCTAAATTAGAAAAGACGTAAACCCCCCTCTGGTGACTTGGCAGTAATCTTGCAGTCTACAACTTCTTTTACATAATTATTTGCTACTAGGCCTAAACTGGCCAAGCATTTACCTCTGTCTTTAGCACTCACATCACACAGGAATAACATCCATGACCTGGGACTGTGAAGGAATGTGAATATAAAGCCATATTGTCCCTTTTCTTGTAGTTAGGATGGAACTTTGCTCTGCTAGTCAATGAGAGGTATTCTGCTCTGAGAATGTAAATATGTGTATCGTGTGTGCCAGTTGTGGACAGATTTCTCATCATGCTTACTCTAATCGCTTCTCCAAAACACAAGTACAGTGTGTTTATCCTTACAGAGCATTTGGTAGAGCAACAGGCACGCATTTACTACTCAGAATTATGGTCATCCAAGACAAAGTCAAAAACTGAATACAATGGCAGTCATATGACAAATATGAACAATCCACCCAACCTCTGTCCACTTGCATTAAAGCTGTGAGATTAGCAATATCAAGGATCCTGCTAGTTTGACCAAGTATCTTTTGGCTACTTATATTAAGATGTATATTTAAAAGTCTTTCAAACTGTTTCCATAGTGTCAATAGCAACAGCCTAGCTACACTTCAAACAGAACTTCATGATCCAGACCTTCAGCAGTTAACTTATACTTCACCTTTGTACACTTTCGGTGTTCGTTCATTTGTTTTTCTGAGACTGCTAACAAAGTGGTTGCTTCATTCATGGTTTCTTAAGTAAACTTCACTAGAAAGGGTGGCTGAACTAAAATCCTATTCCAAATGCCACTGAACATCTATAGGTTTTAAAACTGAATTCAGAGCACACAGCATCACGACTAGAACAAAAATCTTCTAAGGAAAAGCTCTGGGTTCTTTTCACTGATTTTACTTTGTTATTTGTCACTTCACTTTAAGGAGAAGCAGTAAATCTGAAGAGCATTTGACATATTTTATTATAAATGGTCATGAATACAGAACCAAAGTAATCTTTATAAATAGCTACAAAAAGCACAAATGCAGGTTAAAAAACATTCTCTAGAGTGAGCAGAGGGCTTGTGGCGCCTTTTTTTTTTTTTTTTTTTTACTTTCTATGAGCCTGTTCTTAGGAAAGAAATAATTTTAATAGGCTTTTTTTTTTTTCCAAGTATGCTTTTTTATTGGTTTTGTTTTTAACTTTCAATGTGAAAACAAAGCTCTGTTGATTTATCCAAGAGAAAACCAGAAAGGGTGACACATGACATTTTTGTCCAGTAAATCTGGAATAATCCCACTGTACTGTGGGTTTAATGCTAATTTAACTGAAAACAGAAGCTAGTCCAAAGCATTTCAAAACCCCATCTTCCATACTTTTTTTAGCATATTGCCTGTCCGCCTCAGTGTCAGCATGAGGACCCAGCAAATCATAAAGGCTTCATTCCTGTCCACACTGGAGAGTTGCTGTCACCCAGAGTCTGGATGAAAGCATGCTACAGTCTTGCTTCTATGCAACTGTTAAAACGATTTTGTACCTTGCTAGCTGCCCCCCTTTCCTGTAATCTTCAATCGCGCAAACACACAATGTCATATACAGAACAGCCCCACCTGTTGCTATCCTTTGTGATCAAGAAATTAATCCAGTACTGCCAGTAGAGGCTTTAGCAAGCCTCTAAGCAAATCACTTCAGATTTAATCATTACAGATGAACAATGTTATGTAACATGGTAGTTATCTGTCCCCCCAGTCTGCACAGTAAGAGCTCGTGTTCTCTTTCTGCTTTAAAAGAACAGAACAATGCCTGTTTGAGGAATGTGTGTGTGTGCATATACGGTGGAGTGGGGTGCAGGGTTGGAGGAGAGGCAGTATTGCCCTAGTGGTTGAGTACTTCAGGTTATTATTTGTGAAATGGAAATTTCCTTGTCCATATGCCATTTCTTTTGTGCTATGCTCAATGGACAAGTGGAATTGAAGGTGCTACCTTCTGGAGTTTCACCTGCATTTTAAGAGGGAACACCTTCATAGCAGAGTTGCCTGTCACTGCATAAAACTGTGTCCCCAGCCTAACAGATATACGAGCAGCAAATTAGGTTCCTGGGACCTTTAAACACAGTAATATTAAAAGTCCAACCTACTACTAGCACCAAAATGACAGCGTTTACCTTTCCCTATGTTTTTGTCTTTTTTTCCAAACATATTTCTGTCTTACTGACATGCTGATGTGATCAACACTTTGGGCGCTGCTCAGCAACACTTCAGTCAGCCAGCCATGCAGTTGAATGTAAGCAAAGGGACAGTAAAAAGCAAGAAATAACACTGCGTTCCATTTGCAAAATGTCACTCTTCCCACTAGCACACTGTACTTGACCCTTCTGGCTGGAGAGGTGTCAATGATTTTATTCAAAGCGTCGCAGATGATTGTATAAAGACTGGACATAGGTGAAGACACGCATGGGATCCGGCTTATGACCCATCACCATCATGTCATCCACTTCTATCAGACGATCGCAGTGAGCCATTTTCCTGTAGCAATAATAAAACAGACACAGTGAATCAAGAGTTAAATCTAAGGCCTGTAACTACTTCCAAGACTCATTTGCCGCTCTGATCACGCTGAGCATCACTGAGGCATTAGAGAAATCCTGAGGTTTAGCAGCAAGATTTCATTTCACAATGAAATGGTCAGGCTCAGGTTGGAGATTATTTTTGTGACCATGGAATATTCCTATTCTTTCTCCTCCTTCCTCTATACTGGGATCTGATCCACAGCCCTGTAGGTCATTGGGTTTTTTTCATCTACTGACTCCCATTCACATCCCTGATATCTGTAGCATGTAGCCCAATCTCACATTCCCCTGTCCAAGTCTCAGTAAGCAAGGTCATGCGAGTTCGCAAATCACGAGTTTTTCTGGTTATTACACAGGAAGCTCCAAAAGAATGGCAAAACATGAGAAGAGATGATATGTGCCAATGAAGGCCCACGTGGCTGTGGGCTGTTTCTTCTCCACCACTCCATATCTTCAAGGTGTGTGTGACTTGGACAACAGTCTCAGATGATCAGGTTGGAGAGCAGAAGCCTGACTGAGATCTGGCCCAACAGAAAGGAACAGATCTGCTGAGGCCCAAGATGAAAAATCACAAGAGCAGGAAGCAATTTGATCAGCAGAGCTCACACTGAGGTGAACAGCAATAACAGAGAAAAGCCTTTTCTGGCACTAGAAGAGAACAGTTAGTTTAAAGGCAATCACACCTATGAAGTAGTAATTTCTGTAGATACTCTTACCTAATGTTTCTTACTGTTGTGCGCATGCTGTCTTTTGTTCTCCCCTATACTTACTGAGATAGAAAAACACTGCAACTTTCCTTTGAGAGTTATGGATAGTTTTACTTTAGAGATCAACCACCTAAAAGTGTCATAGAATCTCTTTCAACTCACTGACAAGCAACAAAATTTTTTTATATATACGTATAGATATGTGTGTATTAACACCTTGTAATTCCCAAATGAATTCCTTTGCTAGGGGCTGTAATAAGGAGAGCCAACATTACGCTAAGAATTTTCAAAGCTTTTCTTTGGAATGGCAAATGGCAAATCCAGTTCTGTAAGTTATTACTTGAAAAAAAGAAAAAAACCACTCTGAATGAACCCCAGAGCTTCAGTGTGGTGGTACCAATGTTTGAAGCTGTATGAGAAGCTGCAGGAAACTAGCCATGTATTCCCACATCCTGTTAGTATTTGGAAAGTGTACCAAACCCAGCTGCATACCACATGGAGTGTTTACTGTTACACAAGTCAAATAAAACAGTAAGTAAGAATCATGTTGATACTGGGCTCAGAAAGTTACTATTTCTAGCTGACAAGTTCACACTCATGATGAATTTAATAAACAAGTTACCATTTAATTGCCTGGTATACTGCATCAGAAAGGATCAGGTCAGTGTGACTGAGGGTATTAGCTCTGTTTTACAAAAATGCAGTTACCAGGTTGAGCAGCTCTCAGCCTTGATCTAACTCTACTTACACTGAATTCAACCTTTATTCTTGTTTAACCAAAGAAACGGAGAGAGAGATGTGAACCCTGCCACAAAACCCAATTCCAAAAGTTAATCTACTTGCTCCCTGCCGTTCAGGGCGTCACAGTTTTTCCAGAGAGACTGGATGGATATATTAACATGCCTCAAGTTGAAATTTGGTATCAAGCAGGTGGGATTGGCTAAGAAAATACCAGTTGTATATCCGGTTTCTATGGACTGTTGGTTAGTAAACATTGGATGCCTTGTGCTCTATGAACTCAAACGTCTTTTTTAACAATTAATATTGGCAAAATCATTAAGAATCATTCATTACTTGAATAAAATAATTAAAAAAACAAAACAAAAACCAGAAAGAAGTAGCATTTTTTCCTCTTCTGTCCAAGTATAACTCATGAGGCCGATTTCTCAAGTGTCAGTGCTAAGACTAGTGAGAATCACAGAGGTGAGAAAGCAGAATTCAAGTACTGCCTGAAGACGATGAATGACCTGAACCCAGGACTCCATGAACTATCCTGTGCCTCATAAAACCACCTCTGATTTTAGACTGCCGAGTCACCTGTTCTATGCCTTCTCTATGCAGAGCTTTATTATCTTTTTTTTGGCATGACACGTGTAAGCTGGTGATACAGGATCTACAAGAAGAATGATTAAACTTTTTACTGCTGCCCAGCCACATTAGACTTGAACTGGAAGTACTTCACAGAGATCTAATGTGATACTCACTCAGCCATGGTGAAGGCCAGCTCAAAGTTCTGCTTGCGATTGGCTGGGTCAAGCTTATTATAATCAAAAGCTTCAGGAAAGAAAGAATGCACAAGAGCACAGAATGCCATCCCATCATTCCAGCTTGAGGAGAAGTTTTGGAGATCAATGTGCTGTCATGATGAAAAAAATATGCATGTTAATGCAGCATGGGGGAACAGGGAAGAGCTGGTTTTGCTCACTGCAGTTTTCTGTCCTTCTATCCCACTAACCAAAGCAACAGAGCATAGGTTTTATGTTTCTCTTCCCCTCTTTGTAGATCCATTATATTACTTGTATTCTGAGAAAAAAAAAAACCAAAACAGCACACTCAGCAATTAAAGCCTTTTTGCCTGAAATGACCAGATGCAAAGCAGACATACAGTCAAGGACCCTGATCTAAAGCCCAGGAAGAAAATACTGGGAAGAATCTTGTCGATGTCAGTGAGCTCTGGAGCAGGCCCAAAGCACCAGTATCTGCAGAAACCAAGGACACCGCTTATCCCTGTGAGGTATTTATAATGGAAGAATGGTTCATTTTGTGGCTGTGAATAACACTAGATAAGGACTACGTTTGCTTGCTTTGCTTTTCAGTAAGGCCCAATTCAATGCCTGTTTACACAGATCAGTAGAAATATAGGAAGAACTAACGCCTACTGCAAAATCAGATTCTTAGAACAAACGCTTATTGTTACTTTCTACCACCACATTCAAAAGAAACGTACTCGGGCTTTTGTCTCACGCTGCTTTTCCGTCATATAAAATTCAAGCCCCAGCTTTTCTGGTAAGCAACTAACAGTAATTTTCACTAGTTCTGCTTGTGAATACTATAATTTAGAGTTTAGCAATAATAATGCACATTTTAAAATAATGTTGTGAAACATATTACAGAAAAAAAGCCTGTACTATTTTCTTTCTCCTGGAAATTGCTTTGGCACCTGCAGTTTAAGGCCAGGTAAAAATCACAAAAATCTCAACTGCTGAATTCTTTTAGCTACACTGATGTTACCTCATAGAAATTAGGTCATTAACACCATGGGATTCAACCTCAACCATTTACTACAAATTCCCTTGTCTAATACCAGTAGAGAGTATTTTGGTCTGCTGTGTAGAAAAAGGGCCATAGTCTCCTTGTACTGGCAAAATGTTATTCAGATCTTGCCCTATATAATAAGAATGCAAAAATAATAGCCTGAAACTAAGAAAAAAAAATGTGAGCTTATACTGAAGTCTACATCCATAAGCACAAAAATGTAGGCTTTCAGACAAACACTAATGCATTGCTTTGACAGACATACAGAATCTCATTCATGCAATCACTGACTGTCTTGAAGTGCTGCCCATACAAACCATGATGTTTGTGTTACCCACACAGAACTTGATGATCTTGAGGAAGTTAGCTCATTGTCTAGCATGTTTTACATTCACTTTGAGTATATTTTTTTGGAAAATTCTCCCAAAAAAAGCACACTGAAAATGCTAACACGTCTTCACCTTGTATCCTATATATATATATATATATATATATATCTATCTATCTAACAGAATTAGTTTAATGCTGCTAGCGCTGGCAACCCCAAAACTCTGCGACCTCTTCAGCTTAGCTCTGGATTCTCCTTTTCCTCTGGAAAATTAACAGAGATGAGATTAAATTAAATTCTAGAAAAACTTAAACTTATTTGTCAGCAACATCTATGCAACCTTGCCCAAGTCAGCACCTGTCCAGGTGATCTTTGAGAAACACGTTGCTGAAACTTCAACTTGCTGGTCCTCCAAGAAAAACTCATTTTCATTTCACTAAAGCCAGTATTCCAAGCCCTCTTCTATTTAAATCATACCCCCATCGCTGTGCATAAGGAATAGTCCATGCTTTTGTTCCTTAATAAGTGGCAACAGAAAGTCGCTATATTCCCAGTCTTTTATAATAACGGAGAAGGCAGCTTTCACAGCACTCTTTCCTGATAAAACATACCTGCTTCTTCAGCTGAAGAACTCCAAAGCCAGAGGAATCTGTAGCGGTGAATTTCCAGGGGAAAGTCAGCGGTGAAGTTCCTGGGAAGTCAGTGAAGCTATCCACACATGACCACATATTGTCTCTTAGCTCAAAATCCTACACTGAGAGAGTCCTCCCACCCAGCTGTCCTCTGCTGGTAATAATTGACAAATTAGTTTCCCATTAGCCAACCCATTCTGGAGACAAGGTGTGTGACATACTTTCCACCATCCTGTTCAAATTTCTCAAAAAGCGCTTTCCTGGCCTGTGTTCCTGTAGTCCGTGGGAGTGTCTGAGACCGCACCAGTTCTCTCCTCCTTTCAACTCAGCGATGTACAGTGGGAGGAGACGAGCGAGAGCTGGGGGTCACATCACAGCAGCTGCCAGTGGCACTGGAGAAACAAAACATGAAAAGTATGTGGTTAAAGAAAAAAAATAACTCTCTGCAGTGCCAGGAATCAGCATAAAAGTCCAACTGTTGCCTACTCCAAACCTCCCACAACCTCAAGAGTACCTGAATGAGTCAAAAGCAATTTAAGTAAAAGTCAGAGTTTTATTGACAAACAACAGCACTTAAGTATAGAAGAGTCTAAGGTACTTTTACAAATGAGACACAGCTGGCCAAGTCACAAATGCTTTGTGACAAAGCACTAAGTAGAACAACACTTAAACATTTTTAAGAAAAAAACAGAAAAGAAAAATAATAATAATTAAAAAAAAAAAAAAAAGACATGGCCACACAGGAGCTCTGAATCCCTTTAATTTACAACTGTGGGGTTCCTGGAGGGTAAGTCACATTTTAAAAAATGTAACTTGAAGAGTAATTCAGGCAGCATTGCCCTCGTGAGACCCCATCTGGGATACTGCATCCAGCTCTGGAGCCCCCAACACAAAACAGATATGGAGCTGTTGGAGCGAGTCCAGAGGAGGGCTACCGAGATGGTCAGAGGGTTGGAACACCTTTCCTATGAGGACAGGCTGAGACAGTTGGGCTTGTTCAGCCTGGAAAAGAGAAGGCTCTGGGAAGACCTCTTAGTGGCCTTCCAGTACCTGAAGGGGGCCTACAAGAAGGCCGAGGAGGGACTTTGTGCCAGGGCCTGCAGTGACAGGACGAGGGGTAATGGTTGGAAGCTGGGAGAAGGCAGGTTTAGACTATATACAAGGAAGAAGTTCTTCACCCTGAAGTGGTGAGACACTGCAACAGGTTGCCTAAAGAAGCTGTGCATGCTCCATCTCTGGAAGTGTTCAAGGCCAGGCTGGATGAAGCCTTGAGCAACCTGGTCTAGTGGGAGGTGTCCCTGCCATGGCAGGGGTGTTGAAACTAGATGATCTTTGAGGTCCCTTCCAACCCAAACCATTCAATGATTCGATGAAGTACCTTTGAAATTTTTACTTCTAGTATGCATAATTTTGAGCTCATGTCAGTGTTGCTTCACTGACCGCAAACTGGTAATTTGATCCAGAAATACAGAATTATCTTCTAATTTGTGTTTATTTGAGCCATAAACCACTTAATCAGCATTAATGAAGTAAGGCACACATAGCATTTGGAAATGTTCCCCATGACAGAGCTGGGGAAACTGAGGCAAAGAGCAATGACACCACTGTCACACATTAATTTCTGGTACAGCTGGAGGTCAAATCTGACAGCAAGTTCTCTAAGGTGCTCAGTATATCATGACTCAAATATCAAAATGCTGATGTTGGAACTAAATCAGAAGAAACATAATGGCAAATTTGGGATAATTTTCAGGGCAGATGCAAGCCCAAGTTAAGAGATTTAAATTGGCTGCCCTCCTATTTTTCTTGATGGATATTTTGCATGCTGAGGATGCCTGGATATGCCAGTAATAATTGTGATACCATGTAATCCTATACTAAGCAACTGCATCTTTGAGTTAATCAAGAATGCGTAACAGTCTTCTGTCCTCAGCAAGGCATTTATCTACCAACCAAACTCTAGGCTAGACAAACAAAGGATATTTGATGGCAGTCATATGTTGGGCCTACAAAAATAAGCCCAAACTACAAATTTCACACAGCTGAGTATTTTTACAAGTGTTTTCAAAGGGCCTGACAACTTGCTCCTCCTAACAAAAATCCACTGCTGGCACTGAGAGTTTTACTGACTAACACTGTAACCACGCTGAAATCCACAATTAGATCTGCTTTAAACTGCTCTACAAAAGATATTTATCCCTTCCCATCTCTGTTCCACTTAGCCCTGAGGAAAGCTCACAACCTTTAATGGGCTTAAACCACAGCATCTGGGACTCACCTGTTCTCCAAGCCATTAGAACACCTGTCCCTTGAGACCATACTGACCACAACAGCCTAACAAAATGTCAAGAAAAAGTGTACCTTTCACCAGTTTTGGTTCCACTACTCATCCCATAGCTCACAGTCGAGACAGACTCAGTGACAGAAGTGGTGTTCTCTGTACAACAGCAGGAAAAACAAGATATATCAGGGCAGAAACTTCTTTTATCTCCTTTTCTCATACATTTTCAAACTATTTCCTGATAGCTACAACTGATTTTTACTCACCACACTGAAAAGCTGCAGGTCTCTGTCTAATTTCCAGCATGAGCTAACAAGCTGGGCAGGGATTTTCTCCAGGGGTTCAATCCCTCTGCAAAATTGCTGCACTGCAGCGAGGATGGTGTAAACATACTAGAAAGGGCTGTGAGAGGATGCCTTTGATAAAACTGCATTGAGAAGGCTGGATCATTCCAGGCCCTTGTGCAGACCTCAGACGAGGGCACGCTGTCATGGACATTTCAGTGAAAGGAAGAAGTGGTGATAGAGCTCAGCTTGCAACAATCATTCTGGCAGACATAAGGAGTCTGGGAAGTCTGCTATGACTGACAGCATAATTTAAATGACCCGATTTCCACCAGGAAACATTTTAGTTTGTAAAGTAGAACAGATTCCAAAGGTTGCAAAGGTAGCTTAAAACTAGCTTTGCATCTTCCTCCCCCTACCCCTGAGGTTCTACCTTTAGTACTTTGCCTTTTAAGAGCTGAGCTCTGGACTCCAGCTATACCCTCTAAACGCAACGGAGTGGCTTGCCCAGTTTTAACACACTAAAACCAAAACTTGTTGCAAAAGCCAGCAACTCATTTATTGAAGGCTTCTTCTATAAACAAAGAAGAAAGACTGGCATCTTAGAAACAATCCAACCTCATAACTGTCCTGAACTTATAGAAGGGATCCAGATCAACTAGACTTCTCACATAAAACACCCTGGTAAATGCCAGCATACGGATGTCACAAATTTGGGACCACAAACAACTGCCAGATATATGTACAAATCTCAGTGGTTTTAAGCTGAGAAAGAGTGTGATCCCTACTCTGGATGAGCTACATCTTCACTAAACTGACACTTGAGACCACTGTGAAATACCAGTACACTGTATAGACAGTAACAGCTTGGTGACATCAATCAGAAGTACTTTTGCATAGAGCTCAACCCATCGATTTTGACTGAAATCAGAAGTCCTTAAGGCATTTAATCCTTTGACACATTCATATATGAAGGAGACTACTTACTGCTATTCTGCTCAAAGGAATTTGCTTCAACATCCATAGGGTGGGCGCACCACTTTCCAACTGCCATTACCTTGCATTCAGTCACAGTTTTCACTTGGTTAGCTGAAATACTCACTGCTCAAGCTGTCTGTTCTGCCACACTTTTCTGGCATCTATTGTTTCTACTGCAGAGATTGCCTAACAGTACACATGTACACCACTGTGCAGACAAGGATAACTACCCCTTGCTTTTTGAACTGATTGAGAATCTGATACAGCAGAACAAGTTTCTGTGATACCTGGGAAACTGAATCTGCATGCAGTCTTGTTAGCAATTTTAATATTACCATGTACCTACCAATTGGAACTACATGCTCAGATCTGAATCCCCCAGACATTGAGCACGGAATCCCTCTCAATTTATGTTGCATAAGGACATGCGGATAGGAACACTCACCTCCAGTGGCAGGTGAACCCACAGATGTTCTCACTGTACTTGAATTCCAGGTCTTCACTGAAAGAGCAGAAAAAAAGACAAAGGAAGGCTTTGCTCCATTCTTAGCTTTAAGATGAAAGTTGAAAGAATAATCTGCAAATAATCTCTATCTCTTGCTGGCAATTGCATCTGGTCTCTCTCTAATTTCTGATCTCTATACATAGTCTGATCTGTAAGCATCGCTATCACTAAATGTATATGAAATACAGCTCAAAGATGAATGACTTCAATAGGAATGAAATAAGGGGTTTTTTTAAACTCAATTTAGATATAAATAAGATTCTGCAATCATTCTGACTTGTGTATATGTGTCAGTCTGCTGTCAGTCAGTCCTCCCCCCAAATGACTGTTGAATCCGTTTGACAAATATCTGTCTAGCCTCTCAAGGGGCCTCAGGTCTCAAAGCACTAAAAACTCCTGCATAGTTTATTAAAATAGCTGGACACATTGAAGAGATACAGTAACTGTGCTAGAAGTTAGGCTGCACTATGCACTCAACTATACTAGGCAGCAAAAATTCTCAGCAGATGTGACATCATAGCCTGAAGCTCCACCTAAGACCCAGAATATTCTAAATCAGTGTCCCACCATGGGATATGGAGCCGTAGAAGGGAGGTTTCATAATTACCACAGGACAAACCCCGTAGCACCAGTTTCTTGAAGTAAAGAAACGGGACACAGCTTCAGCAAACAAGTTACTTCTGTCTCTTTTACCTGACTGGTTGGAAGTTTTCACTGCCATTCCATTTTTGCTCTTGCTCTGTTCCAGCAGGCCAGCAGATGCATTAGTTGTTCCTGTTGAACTGATGGTCTCTCCTGAAAACTTCTCCGATATCCTGGTTACTGCAGTAACAGGAAGATGGGGCATCTGCAAGGTCACTGCAGGGGCATGGGCTTCAGGGGAAGAGTCTGAAAAGAGTCTGAAAAGAGGTCAGTTCACGGGAGACTTTTGCCTGACCTAGCGAATAAAAAGAAAAAGGAGAGAGGAAGTAAGTTTATTTGAAGATTTGTAACAAAGTTACTAACAAACCAATTTCCATGCAACAACTTTATTTTTCAATATTCTATTTTGTTCGGATTATTCCACCTAGTTCTCCCTGTGGGGCATTATACCATTTACAGCACGCGGCAGAAACAACTCTAGTGTAAGTGATCCTTGCAGCGATCATACCTGTCCTACACGAATCTCAGCAAGAACAACTTCTTCAGATCATTAATCCGCTATCATCTGCATTCGGTAAGCTACGCCTCTTCCTCTGTGCAGCCCCCGCCCCCAATCTCCTGCCATGGGTTAGAAGCCAGCATTCTTGCTCTTCTCATGGTTTTATGAAACGCTTCCTCAGTTTTCTCTAAAATGGAGAGAGTAAGTCCTTCCTCCACTGAAGGAGGATGGAAGCACACAGGTAATCTGCAAAATGTTTGGGGATGCAGGGCTACAATGGCATCCAGAATAGCAGGCCTTATTATCACTAGTGCTCCAAGATAATGTGACAGTAATAGTTTCTAATTTATGAAACACTATAGTGCAAGCTTAACAATAAACGTAAAATTTAAAAGTTAAACTCCTAAGTAGGAAATAAACTTAAATGGCATTAGTGCCACAGCACAATATCCATGCTGAAACCATAGCAGATTCCAATGCTTCCAACACGTGAGAGCTGCTCTGTGAATGCCAGGATCAGGTATTTTACAAGGAGTGCTACGTCATTTCATGCTCTGTTCCTACCTGATGAAGACTGACGCCCATTTTCAATGACTGAAGAACTAAAAACTCTTCTAAACTCAGGTTTGTGGTAGACTGACTCCAGGTCTACACTCTGTCAGAACAGACAATAGACACAACAGCTAAATTTTAAACAGCAGCAAGATTTAGAAGACTATCGAGAAATACCTGCCAAGAACAGGTCTTCCTTGTGTTAGTGACCACAACACAAGGTGGGAACAGTTATCTAACCCCAAGAGCCAAAACTGCAAACCGAGCACTGGCAACGCAGGACTTGCATCAATATTTACATACTTGTCCTCACAGACCCCATGCACCTAGGGAGGGTCTTCCACTTCTGTTAGATAAAGGTATCACCATCCACTGTGAAGGTGATAATCAGGAGACTCCACGGAATAGTGGGGAGATTGATTGAGATTGCATAAACCCTTAATGCTCTGCAGGTTTTTTTTTCCTGTTTGCTACAGAAAAACAAAACCAAAAACATTCTGATAACATATTGTAACAGCATTACATAAAGCAAGTATGACCCTAGAACTTTACCGCTACATTATAATCTGCAACTTCTGTAAGGGTAGTTTTTTCCTGGGAAAAGCACCAATTTTCCCCATAATGTTTGCCAACATAATTCCAGAAAAATCAGCCAAGAATTTTTTTGGCTTTTTTTTTTTGTGTGTGTGCGCACATGCAAAAAAAATCACAAGGACTCTGCGATTTAGCAGGAACTAGAGAAAGTAGAAACTGCTTCACAGACACACAATTACATCAATTAAAAAAGTGTAGCTTCCAAGAAGCAGCATATAGAAGCAGTAGAGTGAAATTCCTCAACACAAAGTTCAAGAAAAAGTTTTAATTGATTCCAGACAAGTATCTAACTACTAGATTGGCCAAAAAAATGATGAATAAAAAAAAATTCTACCGTGCCATTATAAACGTAATTCAAAATTCTCATAAACTCAATCGAAACAAGTTCTGGGTTGTTTTGTTTTTAAAGACAGACAGAAAGACTGAAGATAGATACTGAAGAAGATTTTTACACTGCAGGTAAGTACAGAAACAACAGAACATAACAGGAAAGGAAAGAGGCAGGGCGTATGCATGTAATAACTTAATTTGTCTCTGCTTTTCCATACACAGGAAATATGAGGCAAACCAATGGTTTGATTTTACTTATTTATTCCATAGCTTCATCACAAATTATTAGAATAATTTATTTATAGGGTGTAAAACTACATCTCATGTAAGACACAAAAACCCTATGATCAATTCAAGATAAATCAACAGAAAGAGTTTCTTGGAACTTGTCTGCTGTTTACCATGCATCTGTTTACACTCATCCAAACTTAATTAAGAACACCAGATAACAACATTAACCACCTTTGAGATTTTTTAAAAGCATTCAATCTTGTCAGATGCTGCAGAGTTCATAGACTGTTTTAATATCTGTTACTTGAGATACTAGAACTTTTACTACCTCAAGTAGTCCAATCCCAGTCAACTCCTGGTAACTACAGTCTGAGATCTTGCTCAGAATTTGTTAACTAGTATTAGATTACAGTAAGGTAGCCTAAACACAATTTTGTCATAGACTATTCAGTTGTGGGCTTAGATTCTGATCCTCCTAGGTATTTAAGTGTCAACTTTCAACTGATTCCAACAGAACACAGGTGTACAGAGCAGAATTTGAGGTAAACGCCTACACTACTAAAGTTGAGAAATATCTCCCTCCTTAAGGTTGGGCCCTACATTCTCAGATCACAATAGGTATCCAGGCTTTTCAAGACTACAGCGTAATTTGGAGAAACCATTAAAGTGTGGTAAAACTCCATTAATCTGACTTCAAGATGAGGACCTACTGCCTTGTAAGGAAGCATCTTACAAAGATGAATTACAATAAAACACAGAAAGGAATGGCAGGAAGACATTGAGATACCATGAACTGTCTTTAAGGCTCAGCTTGGATGGTGTATTTTATTATATTGAGGTTTACACTATTTTTTTAACCAAAAAAATTCAGATTCTCAGGTCAATTTTTTTCATGCTAGGTGACGAAAAGAGATAGCATCACCTGAATATGATTTTCAAACCAAACAATACAAAATTCTCCAGAAAAGGACTGGAGACTTTCCAAAAATGTGGAAGATGTACTCTCAGAAAAGACGACTTTTAAAGGTTTCTCAGCCAGGAGCTTTCATTTAATTCTCTTGCCAAGTTTTCAATGATCTTCCTGGGGTTATATAGGCACTTATGTGCTCTGCTAGATAAGAGTGCAGATGTTATACGATGAGCCAAGACATTCCTTAGTCTGTTTACCATGAAAATGCACAAGAGGCTGCTTTTTTTTTTAAAAAATTTATTATTTTTTAAAAGCAACCACCACTCAAACAAGCAAAGACGCACAACACCATGTTCTAGCACAATGTTGGTTAATAAGACTGACAAATTTCCACTGGTGCCCAACGAAGGCTGCAGGTGCACCTAAGACAGCTGGGAGTTAGAATGTCCATTCCACAACTAGGTTAGCCTGCCTTAAGACACACTGCAAGTGCTACAAATCAAACCCGTAATGAAGTTTAGTGTATCAATCTGAACAAGGAGAACTTTTCCTTCATTTTAACTTTCCTCTATCTTTCTTATTTAAAAAGAAAGGAACATAAACTAGATTGGGGAATTGGGAACCCTCATAATTCTCACTCTTTCCCAATATCTAAAACTTTCTTACAAGCGGAAGCATTACAATTCAGGTATCTAGGCTCCACTGATTTTTGTGGGACCTCTTGCATTTGGCGGCCTCATTACAGACAGGTTATCAGAAGAAGTCACATCCAACAAAGCCGCACTCTTTAGATAGTTACTCAGCTTAGGCCCAAAAGGAGTGACAAGTTCTTTTGCAAAGCTAGTCTCCAAACTTCTTTCACAACAGATCACCAGAAGAACAGCTTCTTTAAAATAACATTTGTCTCTCCAATAATCAAAAATATTTTTCATTTTTATACCATCTGCTACCCCACAAAGAATGCTTCCATTCCACACAGTCTGACTTACTGCTGCTAAACTGGATTTGTGTCCTTATATGCAGATCTTTTAATTTGAGATAATAAAATTATTTTAAAACTTTTATACTTGTCAAGAAGGAGGCACTATGCACTAATAAATTCAGTTATGACTAGCTGCCAGGATTAACCTAAGAAAAGCACACAAAATATTAATTATACAAACCACGCAGAATCAGGGGTTCAGAACTTTTAATGCTGTATTTAATGGAACTGAGATCCCAGTCAACAATTATTGTCCATATCTAGAACTGAAATGTAAAGCACAGCTAATGCAGCTCCCTAGAACGTACCTGTGGTATATAGAATTGTTTATCCATTCATGTCAGCCATTATGACCTGAATATGTCAAATGCTGATATAGACTATAAACACGAACCTACTTTACAAGCTTTGGGGGTGAGCAAAACAGTCAAATGAGGTGGTCATTCCAAAGATCATGTAGCATCCTACACACTGAACTGGTTTCTTAACGCAGTAACAGGTGCCGCATCAATTTATTTTATGCAAACCTGATTACGTTTTGGCTAACAATGCTCAGGAAGAAACTTGATTCCACGCTCGAGGACAGGGAAGCCCCATGTGCTGATGAAACACTGGGAGGATCTGTGATCAGATTCTACCATGCATTTAGTGGTGTCAGGCTAAAGTACTTCAAAATCCACTTTGTTTGGAGAGGGCAGCATTCTGACAAGTGTGTAACACTACTTCCTCTGTCAATGCTGGCTACACAGATTGTAAACATCGGGGGACACAGATACCTATATCCGTGCTTAATAATGAGAAGCACCCATTTGTACAACTCAGGTTACAACAACATGATGAGGAACTGGTTAAAGAAAAGAAAGTTAACGCTAACGTTTTGCATGTCTTACTCAGGCTTACTCTTAGAACTAATCTCTCAGTAGCTCAGAAGTCTCCATGTCATGTAGGGTGATAATACTTTCCATAGTCACAGGGCTGCCAGAATTCCTCCTTCACTGCAAAGATGTTGGACCTTGGGGATCCACAACCGGAAGCTGCTATCAAACTGGCAAATATCATAACCCAGTAATGAAAATCACACACATTCAGAAAAGAGTAAGCACCAGATCATGAGATCAGAAAGAAAAACAATTTTTATTTCCTCTCTGAGACTCTGAAGTGCACATGTGTTATCTCGTCAAGCTTTTGCCTGCAACAAGGTCAAATTGTGGAAGAATGACAGAAAAATGAGATTACTCTCTCTCAAATGAGGCATCAGTCATCCAAAGCCTTTCATAAAAGCACCAATTATCAAAAGGGTTACAATAAAAATAATTGGATCTAGAAATGCTGTTTATCTGTGAGAAGTACCTCCCTCTCTTGTTACATACTGGATGAAACTGATGCTTCACTTCGGTGAACAGCAAAAGCACCACTGACTTCTGCAAGGCAAGATTTGACGCTGTTCCTTTCATAGAAAGAGATCACTGATGCATCAGAAATGGGGAATGATGAAATGTCTGAGGAAATGCAAACAAGGCTCCTAGACACCAGCAAGAACTGCACCACACTTACCCCTTAATTCTTCTATTAGAAAGCCATTGTCCCTCAGAAAACACCAGAATTCTCTATCTGTAACTGACCCTGCAGCTTGAAGAAAAAGCCTTGAACACCACGAGCTTATTAGGAAAGCTTTTGCAGATGAAGTAATCACTGAAAAACAACAGTAGAAGCAGTTTTCACAGAACCTTTTTTGAAGCAACACTGGATAAAAGTGGACAGCAGGGAACAATTCTACCTTGGCAGTTTCAGCAGGTGCCCACAGCTACGTCACACTGAATTAAAACAAAACAAACCACACAACAAAAAATAATCCAGATAAGTATGAAGGCAAGCTTGGAATGAATGCCACCCTTCCAAAAGGACACTTGCAGGAAGTGCAAGAGAACAGTAAGAAGGAAATGGAACTACCAGATTTCCTTTATTATAGGAAGTTGAAGAGTCGAGATGGTTTAGAATCATAGTATACAACGCCAGGTGATTGCTGGAACAGTTAATCTCCCTGCCTGTATACCCTAGGTCATTATGTCTCATGCAGTTACTCCAAGGCTGACTGTTGGGTGCCATCAGGTCACCACAGAGAGACACCAACGAGTAATATTTGTTTAGATCTTCCCATGTGGTCATAACCTACTACTCATCTCTCTGCTGTCCTGACCACTGCGGGCAGGTTCTCTGCAGCAGTCTGTCCAGCAGACTGTCCACATTGTACAGAAACTCTTCTGACAGCATAAAAATAGAACACCCTTACGGTATTTTTAGTCTTTCCTGTTTGCTCAACCACAAACACCACGGAAAGATCATAAGTGATAAAGCTCCTGACAAAATGCAAGATCTGACCAACAAAAAAGGTCAAAATCTTCCTTTCTAATAATCACAGGCAGGTAGGAGAGAGACCTCAGTGACTGCAAAGGATGACAAACAGCAACAAACTGCTCAGTGAGGGATAAATCCTCAGTAGTGCAGCTATGGCTCCAGGATCCTACTTTAAAGTTAATTCTTTGAACACCCTATTTTCCACCTTTGCAGAAGCAGCTGTCAGATTCTGGCTTGGTTAGAGTGCCAAATTAAAGTTCAGTATCAAAATATCAGAAAGGTTCACCTGCAAATCACAGTGGCTAATAGCCATTTAAAATTACATCTAAATCAGCACTTAAACTGTGGTATACCAGATTCAAGGACAGCAGAGCAGAGACTGACTGAAGATTAGAATTAAAAGCTTTGTGTCCTTACTTCTGAGCTATGTTTGGAACTCCCTGGCTTTACTTTTTTCAATCAAATTACCTTGAAAAATAATCTAGCAATATTAGAAAATAATGGTTCAAACACTGAAGATGCTCGGACTCTCCAGTATCCAATCTGCAAGACAGTCTTAACTCTTACCCCAAGTATTTTGCTAGAAAAGTTGAAAGCAACAGAACCCAGCGTTTTGTTGGGGTAAACACTGCATTGACCACACAGTAAAAAAAGAACTCAACCAATAAATCTTTTTAAGAGCAAAATAGCATATCTTGATTCGCTGCTATTTCCAGGTCAGTATTATTGGTTCCTCATATCTCATACTTATAGAAGTATTTACTAAGGCTAGTAAGTGTCACTAATTTTATCACAGGTACTCGTTTATCTGAAAACATACACATACGGTACCCTGTTTCAAGTGCTTTGGTCACATAACCAGAAATCACAAGCAACTGAGGGAACACTTTCTTCATTATAGAGAATCTGGGTGACTAGATCAAGGCTTGCTCTTTAGCCATTTGAGCACAGCCACCTCAGAGCCTTACCCACAAAATCATGTTTTCACTGCATGTATTTGGTGTGTGTAGATCTAGCTGCGTCTCCCGTAGTTCTCAGTACTGAAATTCCTTCTCGGTCAGCTATGCTAACTTGGGAAGTTGTGCAACTGTCCAGGGAAAATTGTTGCAAGGGCACTGAAGAACTACCATTACTCAAATGATCTTCCCTGAACCCTTAAAGCAAAGCGGGAAGGCTCCAATTCAAACAAAAGCACACTCTGTGCTTTAGCACAGACCAATACCTGAAGCTAGATATTGCCATAACCTCAATGCAAGACTTTTCACAGAACGTGAAGTACACACTACAATGTAGGCAGTGGTGATGGAACAGGTGAGATGGTGTGAGGGACCACACCCCCTTGTCCCTTCCATGTCACTTGGCTCACTTCTGCTCCTTGCAATACAAACAAGCGTGGATGGCTCCATGAAACAAAAAGCAACGGATCTGAAAGCTGCATGTGTACTGAACACCTTTGTCACATGGGGGAAAAGGCAGCAGTTGCCACCACTATGTTGGAACAATGCATCAAGCAGCAGCTTTACCTTTTCACTCGCCCAGCTGTAGGAAGCCCTATGCCTCCATTCTTGAATCAGCAGGAATGAAAAGGGTTGGAATACAATACAGACTCTGTTCGCTCCCACCAATTTAAGTGACTGAATTTCATTTTCAAGCTTTTCTTTTCCAGCTCCAAAGCCTCGACAGACTACAGACCAGCTTTTCATGCTCCAACAGTCTTAAAGACACCCTAACACATGGCTTACTGAAGATTACATGAAATAGGCCATCATCTGTGAAAAGCAAGTCTCCAGTACTGCAGTTTTATGCGACTAAATCATGTGTACTGCCTGGCTGCCACCTCCTGGTGTCAAGGATTGTACAGGAGCTCCCAATTCTTTCCATAGAGCTGGACACATAGAAAAAGTATTACACAAAACATCTCGGTTCCAGATGAGCTTTCCACTAACTAGGGTTTCCATATACTGAGTAACAAGGCTGGGGGGAACGTGCGTGTTTGTGGTAGTTTAGGTCATGGAAACCATGACAACTTGCATGAGGCCCACCTCTCGGGGATGAGCTGCAGCAGTGCAGGTCAGTGGTTGTGCAACAAAACAGTCTCACTGCAGGATATTAAATCACTGTCTTAGGAAAACATGTTACTCCCTGCTATATGCTGAGCTGTTCTCCTTTGTGAGCTTGCCAGCTGCCAAACAGCATTGCTGGCACACAGATCCCCCTGAATCGAGTCCAGAAAGGATACACAGATATTCGCATACATATGTATGTTGATAGCTGAGACAGCTGCCGCTTCTCTTCTTACTTCTAACCACACTGAACTGATAGGTTGCTACCACTCTAACCAAGATCCCTGTTTGACCAAGCAGTGCTACAATCAGGAACAGCTCCAGGCGGTATCAGGGCCAAGACCATTTATCACAGCACCTCCCAAAAGCCCGTTGACCCTGCACTGCAAAAAACGAGCCCCGTGTCCCTAAACGCTCCCCCATGCCAGCGCAGCGCCTGGCAACACCCGCGAAACACCCGCTCACGCTCCCTCTCGGCCCTCCCTCCCGCCGCCTCCCTGGCCGCGGCCAGCACTTACGTGGCTCCGGCCAGTGACCGTTAGCTTGGCATGGCTGGAGAACCCGCCGCCGGGCGAACTCTGCGCCGAAGAGCTCCCCGCCGCCTCATCCGCCCACTCTTGCGGCAGCCCCGCCGACCGGCCGAGGGCCTCCACCTGCCGGGACAGGCGCTCCAGCTGCGCCCGCAGGCGCCGGTTCTCCTGCTGCAGCTCGGAGACGGAGCGCGCCAGGGGGCTGGCGAGGCGCAGCACCTCCTCTACCTGCCGGCCCACCCCTTGCTTGAACACCTGGATGTCGCCGTGGATCTCCCGGACTGTGCCCCGCAGCGTGTCCTCGTAGCGGCCCAGGGCCTCGCAGACAGTCTGCGCCTCCCGGCTGTGCGCATCCTCCATCTCGCCGGCCGCGGCCTCCGCGGGCCGCAGGCTGCGCGGCGCGGCCCGTCGGGCGGCTCAGGAGCCGCTAGCGGCGGACGCCCGGCCGCCTCCCCTCCCGCCGCCGTCTCTCCCCCTCGCGGCGGGCGCCCTCTGCCACCCGGCGGCTCTAAGCCCGGCCCCCGCGCTGGCCGGCCCCCATTGCCGGCGGACCACGGCCCGCGCTCTCGGTGCGAAGGGGGGGGGGGGGCACAGACGGCGCACGCGCGAGAGCGGAGCGCCTGTGCTCCTTCTGCGGAGGAGGTGTAATTTCAGGAGGCAACGGCGTAAGAGGGCGGGAGTAGGGGCGGTGGCACGGGCTTGCTCACAGCTGCCCGGGGCTGAGAGGGCCGGGCGCGGTGGGCTGTGGGCGGGGCCGCGGGAGGGGGACGGCCTGAAGCGGGTCGCCGCGCCAGTGCGGGGAAGGGAGAGGAAGGAGTCGGAGATGGGTGTCGGGGAGGAACGGGAAAGAGAGAGTGAGGAGAGGAGAGGTGAGTGTTTGCTGTTTCTAGGGTTGCTTACGTGACAATGCCAAAGCAAGCACAGCTTATCTTTTCCGGGGGGAGCGCTGAGGCAAAGGGAGAGGAGAGTGATTCTGGCAGAACGGAGACAGAAATGCACACGCATGCACCTTTAGACATGCAAGTTGAAGGCTGACGTGTCCCTTCACGCATACAAACTTGGACCCACACCCACCATGCTCACCCATATGCTGAAGAGTTTCCCCCTGTGGGCTGCAATTTGATGGGCATTAATACTAAGCTGCCAAAGCACTCAGCAGATCCAGTGTGTGTGCATAGAGGATGAGATACACATTTCTGTCAAATTAGCCAGAGTCACAATGGGTTATTCTTTATTGCCTAGTGCAGTGCCAGGCAGTACCTCGTGCATAAAGCCTCATAGGAAAAGGAAATCTGGAATATATTTTAAGCAAATTTACACCATCAGTTAGTCTATATGTGTTCAGCACTTTACGTTCAGCGCTTTTTGGTACCATACAGGATTTACCATGTTACAGAATCATTGCCTCTTTCTGTCAGGAACACTGCATTCACAGGCAAAACTCATTGACTTACACACATGTTTACAAGCATGCCTAGACTCCTGGATGTTTGCCAGAACACTACAGAGATAAACCCTGCAGGTCTGTGTCAGAACCCTCCAGCAGTGAAGCAGGACAAAGATGCACACTGTCATTTAAAGCTTTTTGCATTTGATAATTTTTGTATGTACAAGCTTACGCTCCTCTGTGGACATGGGTATGTGTGTGTATTTGTATGTAATAACCCGTTTATCTAAGCTACCGATAACTTTACATACCAACTTATCCCTTCCTTTTTTCCAGTACCACTGTAATCCTTGCTTTTCCTTGCTCTCCCCTTCTCTTACCTCGAGCTCTTTTGTGGGATCTATTTTACAGCATTGAAACACTGCTGTAGAAAAATGCCAATGTCTTACAAGATAATGAGTGCTTTCTTACAAAAAAGAGTCATCATTTAACAGTGGTCAACAATCGTTCTCTTAATAGCTGAGCCTGTAAATCTAGAATGAGCAGAGAAAGCTGGAGACATTCTGCCTTGACTTTTAACCCCATCTCCAGGTTGCAGAGTGTTTAAGTCAGGATGTGTAAAACCCTACAGCAAAAGTAACGGAAGTCAATACCACTTGCTCATAGGTAATTTCTTAACATATACAACCCTACCTCATAATAATATATATGTGTGTGTATATGTGAATATTAAAGTTCACAGCTCACAGCTATCAGCTAATGCTACTAATACTGTAAATCTTTGGAAAATATTCCTCCTCCTATGGTAAAGATTTCCATTTTTATAATATTTTTAATTACTAAGGAAAGCTTATATTTTTTCACAGAATATTAATTTAGTTGAAAGTTCAGTTTTCTGACAAAAAGTGTTTCGAAAGAAAAGTTTCAACCCACTCTCAGCAGGATCTATCAGAGCAAAGAAAATCAAATTCTTTTGTTGTTTCCAGACTCAGCAACCACAGGATAATCATAAAAGCCTAGTATATTTAAAACTGCCTCTCATTCATGCATTTAGAAGAATTTACAGTACAAGTTAGGATACAAACAATTCAGATACTTCCTAACCTCGCAGCAAATTTAAGTGCAACTTTCACTCTCTCTGTCTGTCTGCACTGCCACAGATGAGGAATTGGCTTCATACTTCAGTACTCTAAAACCACACCCCCCTTTCTGTTCCTGTTTGAAATCTCCTGCTTTTGAGCTCTTGCAGCTGGACAAAGCATGGGAATACATTAGTCTTCAAAAGCCTCTCAAAACAGATAGTATTGTAAGTAAATACCATAAGTGAAACCCAAACCAAATGATATGATTCAAAGATGGAAAGATGACACACAGATTCTCAGAGCTTAATTTTACCTGAGAGGTTTTGATGCCCAAGGCACACTAGGCATTTGATGTTCAGCTGTCCTTCCCTCTTTCTGTCTCAGTATCTGGTGCTCTTTTTCAGCAAGAAAGAGGTCCCAGTTAGCATGCCTTCAGACATGATTTAGAACCTTAAAGAACACAAAGTTCCAGCTAAATTAGCTGGTAACACGGCTTGGCTGGATGTCATGGGGAGGATGAATAAGTGGTTACATCCAGGGTTTCCAGAGGAAGGATAGCCTGACTGAAGATATTTGGCATGTGGGAAACCTAGACAAGAACTACAAAATCCTCAAAACCTCATTTGGCAAAATCTCCTGGCAGGATAAGAGGAAACACCCAGGAAAACCTGACTTATGATAACCCTGTCAATATTCTGTTAGCAATGGTCCAAATACAACAGCCTACAGTAATGTGATAGTTTGAACAATTTGTGTAGCAGTATCACATGTTTCTTGTAAGGGCCTTATGGCATTTCTACAGTATCTAATCTACCCTACAAGCAAACCAGCATCCGTGGAACATACTACATTCCATAGCCCCTCTCTCAAATAGCTAGTTTAGCCCTCTTAAGGCAAGGTTCTGCTTGGAAAACTGTCATTGAAAAATGGTATGGCCAGGCACCAAACTAAGAAAAGAACAAAAATGTTTCAGTCCAGAACAAAATATGCTCAATTTATGTATAGAGGAGTCTTGAGTTTTTCTTTAGATAAATGCCAGTCCAACATGCTCACCACAGGCTCCCATAAACAAGTTTGAGTTCTTTCCATCTAGTGCCCCACCAGGAGTGATAATGTACAACAGGCTACAAGATGCCCATTTTGCCTTCTCTGTAAGTCCACTGCCTTCCCTGGTCCTGGACAGGAACTATGGATTAGAGCATTATGAGTGACTCGTGCAAGTATTAACAATCCTTTTGAAAACCGATCTGCGCCCAGTAGAACAGCTAGGGTATACAACAGTTGCATGATCATTTTTCCAGCATTGCCCAGGGAAGTTCATTGTATTTGCATTTCTAAGCAGAGAATAGAAACGCTTCCGCAAGTCTATTAAGATTCCTGATAAGATGGTAAAAGGAAAAGCAAAGAAAGAAGTCTGTCTTATTTGATGGGGACAGGAAATAACACCGTATTACATAACCCATTAAATGTTCCAAGCTTTACTTCACACTAAAGCTCAATGCCAATGGTTTTATATATGTGTGTGTGTGTTTTTGTAAAAACCTGTGTAGCTGTTCTGGCAGATCTGCACTGATCCATTGCCATAATTTTTTTTTCCCAGTGGTTCAAATCTCTGACACCAACCCAGTGCTCTAGTACAAAAATACTAGAGTACAATAGTTCAATTTCTAGTGCTAAGGTCTAAATTGTTTTCCCTGTGGTTTGAGAGTGAAAATTTGGCACATCAAACAGGCCACAAGATCATCCAAATTAAACTTCATCCAAACAATTGAACCCACTCCTGTAAACACAGTAAGCAAATTTATATCCAAGCATTTGGCTTTACATTGTTTCGAATTATTTGCTAGCATATATGGAACGTGATAAAACAGGTGATTACTCAATCACTGGCATAAAATGCACCAAAAATAAATATAAGCTAATATTAGTTGGCAAGTTCTGAATGATCCAGAGGTTCCCTTTAACATGCGCATTTGAGCTTCAGATTTGGGAAAGAAAAAGTTTTCTTTTAGTCTTGAGTGTTCACGGATTACGTCCACTGCATAGTAAACTGCTTTTCATGGTATTTTAATAGCACTGTGGTGTTAAAAATACGCGCGTAACTATAGTATCATTTTGCCAGAATGCATTTAAAGAGTATGCTGAAAGATATATTTCAATGGCAAATGGTGACAGAACAAGAATATATTGGGGGTGCTTTCTTTGGAGATTTAATGGGTCACTTCTTAAATATACATGAAGTGGTAAAGCCGCAAAGGACCGGCTACATTGAATGAGGGTCTCACTCCAAAATCACTGAGGGAATTTTTTAACACTTTGGATCTGATCTAAATGTTCACTTGGTGTAAACATCTGGAAGATGTTTACTTTCTACAGTTACAGCCCAGGCCAACCGAGGAGAGAGGAGTGATGGCCTGTAGTGAGTTATGTGCTCAGCATTGTTGCCCAAAGGCCAGCGTAGTTGAAGGGACACCGGCCTAACTGCATCTGTGCTGAGGAGTAGCCAGAGAAGGCGTGCCGTTTAAGTAGGTCTTTAATTTGAAGGAGCCCAACTGAAAGGCATCCTGTCTCTGGATGCAGCCATTGACTGTTCCCTGCTGCAAGGCATTGGCATACACATGCATGGCCCTGTTACACAGTCTGACGCATGGCTTCTCATAGGATAGGACCCAGAAATGCTTGAGCTGCCTGCCTTTTCTCAAAGGGGCTCTACGCACACAGATGCTAGCATACCTCCATGGAGCTCCCCCTAAGAAGTCTGTGGCAATGCTGCATACAGCAATTGCCTGTGATTTTCTCGTGGTTCTTCCCTTTAGTTGCAAAAGGATTTGAGCAAAGCTAGTTTGTTCCTTCCAGCATGGGCCACGTTCTCTGTGCAGGTGCACCACTGTAATTAAAACTGGAGTAACTCTAATGACTCCCATTTACTCAGGTTACTGCAAGCTGGTCCTGAGATGAAGCATAGATCTTGCTGCCTCCTCCTCCTAACATAATTGTTAAGGACATAAACTACAACTGCGTTCACTGTGACTACTGAACTAGAGGGTAAACAGGCTTAGCACAGTAATATAGAGGATTTAAAGTCATGGGTTCTTATGCCTGTTAACGGTCTAGTTCCAAAGATCTGATCCAGGTTCTGTTTATCTGTGGTGTAAATCTAGACTAATTCGATGTGCTCAGTGGAATTGTGGCTGTATAAAGCTGAATGAGAAGAGAATCAGCATGTAGGTATCAAACGTGGTGGACAGATGTCCCCTTCAGGATTCTTCTGTTTCAGTGGTAGGGGATATCACCTCCAGCTTTTCTTCAGTCACCTGCAACAATCTGGCAAACTCGACTGCAGAAAAAGCAGTCTTTCTGCTACCTAGGAGAGATATTCTACCGTTATACTTCAACCCTGTGTGAAGAAGGGACATCCGTTCATTGCTTGAAAATAGGACTTGGAGGCAGCTCCTCAGTAAAATTTAAGCCAAATATAGTTTCTGCCCTTCTGAAATATTTTGAAGGGAAGGAAAGAAGCAGAGGACTGTCATACTAAGAACTTCTACCTTCATGTTTTTATAAAACTCGTGGGTCACTGCCCTTGTTTTTCACCTGGACAGCTGCATCTAAAGGCCTGTAAGGCTCGAGAGATTAAATGCATTGCAAGTATAAGAGCGGAAAGACACCTAAAGACAGCATAACCTGGATTCCATCTTTCAGTTTTTAAGAAATGCTGAATTTTGGTAATGACATTACATAAGGTAAATTAGGAGTTATTTTTTGGTATCCATCCAAACCTTCCTGGGTAAGATGTGATTTGACCTAAAGAGGAGACAGGCTCAAGAAGAAAACCAGACATGCAAAATTGTTTGGCTGTTCTTGCTTGCTCTGATAAATACCACGGCCGGAGCTAGGGTAGCTTCTCTGAAAAGATGACTGTATTTATCATGCTATCAGATGTTTACTAAAAAGAATTATGCTCTTACTCAGTGGTATTGTAATAGAGGACATAAATTAACACAGTGTTTTGGAACTATGCATATTTTTTTCAGCCAAACATTTGGCCTGCGGCCCAGATAACAATGAGGTTTAGGGCAAAGCTGTGCACTCTGAGTAACCCATGGGATCAACAGCTCCCTTTCCCAACACACATTTTATTTTTACCTTTCCATTCTGTCTCTTCCTTCCCAATTGGAAAAGCAAAATTGAGACAGTAATGAAAACAATGAGACACAATACATTGATTCAAGGATTCCAAGTGCTCCTTGCCCATATACATCTTCCGTGTCCTTTTTGGTCATCAAAATGCCTTTGAATTAAGGAGGAACTTAGAGCAATGCTCTCAGGCAAGAGAAAGAGAGACCATGTGAGGTGGAAAGATGGGTCTGCAAGACAGGGACAACTTGGAAAGCCATACTCTAAGACTGCAAAACCTCTTTCTTCAGTGAAAAGATACATACTGATCATTTCCTCATTGGTTACTGCCATCACACACAAGGCAACTCGCTTCTCCTGTTCCGGCGTAAAACTGGCCAGTTTTTTTTTCCTTCTCTTTTAGGGCTCAAACTGGCAAAGTGCATGTTAAGGTTCAAGGCCTTGAGAAACTCTGGAGCAACTGGAAAGTTCTCCTGGGTTATAGTATCATTTACTGATAGAGCTTTACCTCTGCTGATGCCCCTATTACTGTCCACAAAGTCAGACTCCTCTGCTTACGGATTTGTTAAGAGCAGTCTTCTAAAGGACACACTCCCTTGGCCTTTAGGGACCAGCATAAAACTCGCATACAGTGCCCGTGTTTTCAGGAGACTAAGACTCTGGCTGGTTGCCAACACAAGTGAGAAAAGGATAATGGATCTTATCCCTTTGAAGAACAGACACAATATAGCAGCCTTTCTCCTCCATCCCCTTTGAAGTACACGACAACACAGAGGAGACAATGAAAAAGACGGAAATTTAATGTGAATGCACCTAGGAGTAATCAAAAAAAGATCCTCTTCTGCAATTTGACCAGAAAAGCACACCCTTCTCGAAGGAAGGAACTCCCATCTAAAAGGAAGTTCATTCAGAGTGAGGGAGGTCATGAATGTGCAGCATACGGCATATGCTACACCTGTTCCTTATACAGACACTCATGGGGTTAAGAGAGATGATATGGTTGATCTAATCTAATGGTACACTGTGGCCAAGACGGAAAGCCAAGTCTCCTGTTACCATCCTCACTCCCACTGTTTGTGTCATGCCATTTCTGGGTTCATCAGAACACTTCATGAGGCAATTCAATCATTCAACCCAACAGAAAACCAGTCCAAGCAAAAAAGAAATGGATTTGCCCTCTTCTGGGCTAGTAAGCTCAGTCAGCAACGGACAGAGCAGGAAAGAACTGGTAGCACTGAGAGTGGCACTGAGAGTGGCGACTGGAAAGGAAGAAGACCACTCTCACTGGGCAGCAGTGTGTGGCTAGTCTGGTTCTTGGCATGCAGTAAGACTACCCTTGAATGGAATCAGTTCCTCAGTCTCACTCTTCACAAAGCATGCTGATTAATTAGTGCACAGCAAATTTGTATCATACCTTATTGCGCAGTAACTTCCAATGGCAGACATAGCTCTTCTCACGCTGGCAAAGCTTCATAAACCAATAGGGCAGCAGGGATCAATGCCAGCAGGGAAGCTGTCTCTGCTTTGACAGGGAAAAAAAAAAATCTAAGAAGAGATGCTTTCCTTCCAGAAAGGCAGTGAGACACAACTGCTGTATTCTCTCATAGGTACCCACTGGGGTGGAAAATGTTTTCCCTGTGGGAATGCTGCTTTCAGCAAGGTGTCAGAGAACAATGCTGTCACCAGCCCCAGCCACATATGATTTCCATGTCTCTTTCTATCTTTTCTTCTCACATAGTTACTTGTGCGCTTTATCTGGCTGGAGCAGGGCCATTTATCTCCTATGGTACATTGCTTCCCAGGTCAAGTCTGCCTCTCCCTTCCCCCTTTTCTCCTCAACAGCTTGAAAAACATACCTTAAATTCTGTAAAGTAATCGAAGGCCTTGTTCTCTGCCATCAAAAGAGTCTAAAGGGCTTGCTGTGAAAGATGCTGGACAGTTCTGGTACTGGCAACCTCCGTACTCCTGCCAGCCAAAATTCTGCTCGTGACGAGACTAAGACTATATCTCTCCACTACCGCTCTCTTCTGTCACTGCCAAAAGAGGAGTGAGAATAAAGCAGGATCCTCAGGGTCTCTGTACTGAAAGCAACTAAGGAGCAAAGAAGTGAGAATAGAAGCTGAAATGAAGGACTGAAGAGCACGCAGTAGGAAGAATGGATATGTGTGATTTGTGGTGTTGTATGAGCACCTGGAGTTTCAGTATGCCTGGGTCTATCCCATCTACACTCCACTTACTCTTAAACTGGGCTGTGAGAATAAATTTAGTGTTGCCTGCAGATGTGTAACCACTTCTCATACTGTACCTTTTCCGCTTGGCAAGAAAGCACTATCTCTAGCTAAAAGCTGAAAGTAAAGCTGTCTCTGTTTTTTGTGCACAGACTGACAGGTCAGTCTGTGTTGCTTCCCTCTGGTGAGGAAACTCCTGAGAGTATTGAGTCATTGGTTTCCTGCCATTGCTGGGGCAGAGCAGAAGCACAGTGTCTGACCTCAAAGAGGACTCAGTTCAGGGCTCCTACTTCTGCAACATTAATGACTGAATTTTGCAGATACTGACATTTCACCTCAGCAAATGGTAGTCTGACAAGGACTGGCAAATAGGGAAGCTCAGAGAGGAGCCAACACATACCTGATTCCCACAGAGTCTGTTGTCTTCCTGCAAACAGATGACCTTCACAGACAGCCAGGTGGCAAGCACGTGGGAACACTTGGAATTTTTAGAGGAAAAATGTGGCAGGCTTTTTTTTGCAGCAGGTATTTGCTCATCCTCTTGCTGACTCTCCATTTCCCAATTACCTGCAAAATGCCTTCTTTTAGAGAAGACTCCCATAGAAAGGTTTACTGCACGAGTGTTTACTGTTTAAGAGTTTCAGTCCAGAGCAAGTATGTCACAAATTCTGTCCCTTCTGGCAATCGGTCCTTAGCAAAAGATTTCTCTAAGGTTTAAACTGAATGGCGGCATGCGTGTGCATTTCGTACTGACAAGTAAGAGGTTACGGCTGTCGGGGGCAGTTTGTTCATGAGCCAGCCAATTTTGTAGCAAGGATGCATTGGATCTGCGATGGAGGAACATTATGGTTTCTATTCCTCTGACAAACGTGCACGCTTCAAATGATGCCAGTCCTTCCTCAGCTTATCCTAGTGCTCACTGCAATTTATATGCCAAAACCATTGCTATTCCTCTCCCTGGCATCCCAGCTGGGAGAGCTCTGGGAAGGGAGAGAATCAATTTTCCTGGCAAGAAGTAGGTCACATGGCAGCATGTTTTGCCCATTTTTTCTCTGCCAAGCCCCATCCTAACATACCCTTGTCCTCTGCCGATTCTGATAGGCTGGTCTTTTTCCAGAGTGGACTGGGAAACTAGCTAAAAAAATAAAACAATCAACCAGCTTCTGCTCAATGCCAGATGCTGTGCTTTGTAAAAATGGCTCAGGTGAGATCCTGCTGGCCAAGTCAGTAGGAGATTTGCCAGTGGTGTACAGGATGCCGCATCAGGCTTTTCCAGCAAGAAGCAGTCTTGGAATTTATTACAGAAAGTATCCTTTCATACTAACAACAACCACCCGCAAGATTTGGTTCCAAAGGAGTCCAAAATGCAGTGTACAGACTGGATGTAGAGGTGTAATGGATTAAGGATGGGAAATGTTTCTTTCGGATTCATTTTCAAGACAGCAGTTTTCCTATTTTTTTATGCCAGGCCAGACACTTCAAAAACTACAGGCATAACTGCTTCATGCTGTAGCCTGAATCGCTTCAACCATTCTGTCAGAGACATCCTCCCTGCACTAGTAATTTTCATCCCTCCTCTACCTCAGTTCACCTATATGCAGAATACAGCTAATAACATCCCCTCAAGTAAAGCACCTTCCATTGACTGTCTTGCTGAATATCGTGGTCAGCTGTTTTGGTCGTGGACTATTTTTTACCCCATGAATTACTGGGCAGCATCCAGCATAACTGGGAACTCTCAGTACTCCTATAATAAAAGAAGTACTTGTAACACTGGCACCATTCATAAGGCAGCATGCCATCCTAACCACCAGCTTAACCCATCAGCTCTCGGCACATTCCCAGGTTTAGGCTTGGAATCTTGATGACTATGACAGACCACCAGGATACATGTCCAGCTGTTAGGATGTGCTTCTTTCCCCTTCCTCTGACAGGTACCAGGCTACCAGAGTCTAAGCAGCAACCTGCAAGATGGCTCAAGGCTTCCACTGGGAGACCATTTCCTATGCCAGCAAGCAGTGCCTGGCATCTTCCATGGCTCACTCCTGCTCACTGTCATTTGTATTCCAAAATTAAGCCTCAAAATTAATGAGGAGATTAAGTTAGAGAATAAGATTCAAAGTTCTAGGTTGCTGCAAACAAGACACCTTGGATTAATCAGCATACATGTTTAAAACAGATTATAATGACTGGTGGTGTCAAAGTGGAGCTGAAAAATACAGTTTATAAAAGCGCTGGATTAAGCAGGCAGCTTCATGGCATCAGGCAAAGCAGAGGGAATAACTGCATCACTGAAAAGCATACATGTCTGCTTAACTCTGACTCAAAAAGATGCATATGCCTGTGTCCAAATTTGCATCTGATTGGCTTTGTTCTTAAAAAAGATACTCGAGTGTTTTGCTGTACTTCAGCATGACACAAGAAACAGGCGTGCAGTACCAAAGCAAGCACAAGCCACATCAATGCACGTGCAAAAGACCAAAGGCTTTGCACTTATTGTGTGAAATATGATTATTACCAAAAGGCAAGTGCACATGCAAAAAGATTTCTAGTGCACTCAATGTGATTTGCCAGTGTGTCGCATGCTGATCAACACAGCACACTGCAGTCCTAATTCTGGAGTCCTTAAAATCAACTGTGCACTACAGCTGCATATGATAAGTGCTTCACTGTCGGATTTTCCTTACTTCAGATTTGTTCCTCTTTGGACATCTTTCTAAGTTGGTTTTATTTTATGAACTGTTTTAGTTGCTTGAGTCTCTTTTCATTCATGTTAGCAGACCAGTCAGAGCAGGGACTAGCAATGGGGCTCTGGTCTTCCCTATGACACTGACTTTCCAGCAATCATTGGGCAAGCTCCTGAAACTCTGGGACTACTGAGGATTAAAGGCCCTTTATGCTCTCCTGCCAAAACTGGGGTGACAGGAAGTGGATGTGACTTCAGTTTGCTGTAAAGTTTCTTTTGCTTGTGAAAAGGGCATTTCTAGGTCTCCCTCTCTCCCTGCCTCCATTTATCCAGGTCCCTGTTGATTGTGGGAAGTGTGGTGGGTTTCCACTGGCGCTTTTGTTGTATTTTCTTCCTCTGGTTGAGGAAAGGAAGTGATGGAGCACCTTGGTGGGCACTCAACAGCCAGCCAAGGTCAACCCATGGCAGTTTGCTTCTACTGGGCTCTCTGTTCCTGTTTTTTCCTTCTTGCATGTTTCTTGTACCCCATCGCTTTTGAAAGTTTCTACCTCTCCGTTCCTGTCTTTTAACTTCTCACTTAAGTCTCTTGAACCCAGTCGCTTTTTAAATTTTCTTGCAACCTCTCTCTTGCTCTCCCCCTCCCTGACCTAATTTTAATTTCTTGCCTATGTTTCTCGTCTCCTGTTGTTTTTCACATTTTTGCCTGCATCCCTTTACGCAGGTCCATATACCTATTCTTTTAATTCTTGTACCCTTTCACATTTAAAATATTCTTTCTGCTTTTCCCTCTGTCCATCTCCCTGTCTCTAGTTCTTAATTCTTCCCTCTGTGTCCTCTACCCAACCACTTCTTCAGTTTTGCTTCTTCCATCTGTCACCCTGCCCCCATGTGTTATTTCTTGCCTGTGTTTCCCGTACTCCATCGCTTTTTGAAATATTTGTTCTACATGTGTTTCTATTTGGCTCCCTGTTTCTATTTTTAATTTCTTGCCTATGTTTCTTTTCCCCTGTTGCTTTAGAATTTGTCCCTGGCCCTTGTTTTGCCTCTGTCTCGTCAGTCCCTTCTGCCTCACTCCCCATCTCTCCCATTTGTCTCTCAGTCCCTATTTTCTGGTGCAATCTCTCAGCTCTCCTCTCTACACCCTTGTCCCCCTCTCCATCCCTCTCTTGTTCATGGTGTCCCATTTTCTGGCTCCCTCTCCCAATTTCTTAATGCTTTCCCGTGTTTCTTGTGCCTCACTGCATTGCAATTTCTCTTTCTCATTTTCCCTCCCTCTGGCACCCTGTCCCTCCTTTTTTAATTCCTCTCTCTGTCCTGTATGCTCTCACTTAAAAAAAAAAAAAAATTCTTCCTCAATTTTCTTCTATCCACCTCCCCAACCCTATTTTTAAATTATTTCTGTTTCTTGTACCCTGTTGCTCTTAAAGATTTCTATCTACTTTTATCCCACATCCTGTCTTTATTTTTTAATTATGCCTTATCTTTCCTTACCACCATCCTTTTAAATTTTTCTTTCTCTGTCTCCATTTTTGTTGGCTGTCACTTTCTGTATTTTTATATCTTTCCCCTTTATTTCCCTAATCCCTATTGCTTACACTGTATTTTCTACATCTACTCTTTGCTTTTTGATATCTTAAGTTTTAACTTTTTCTTTTTCTTCAGTGCCTTTGCTTTATAGATTTTTCTTTCTACTTCTCCATTACTATTTTTATTTTTTTCCCTTATTTCCTTAATCCCCATCACTTTTAAAAGTTTCTGTCTACAGACTTGCTTGTCTGTGTTTCACTGTCACGGTTTGGCTGGTCCAGAATCACAGCCCAGCAATGCTCAGCAGGCTGTTAGCAGTTTGAGTCAGCTACAGGTGTAGCCCGGACCATTGTGTCATGCTCAGTATAAAGCGGGCAGGTTTGCTGAGGAAGGGGATCTCCCGCGGGGCTCCTGCAGGGCTCTCTCCTTTCCCTGCTTCTCCTTGCTCCCGAGGACCCCTCTCCTGTCGATCGTGGCTGCTGCACGTTCATTTGGCCCAGTGTAACTTTGCATGCCTCTGTTGGTAGTGGTGCTGTCTCGTTAAACCCGATTTCACTTCGACCCGCAGGTCTCCTCCCCTTTTCTCGACGCCCCTCCCTGGCTAGTGAGGGGTCATCGGGGGACAGGGCAGCTGTTGCCGTGTAGCCCCGGACACGGGCTGGAGGGGCACGTTCGCTGCCTTTTCTGTCCATCGCCCCCGGATTTCCTCAGAGCCCGCGCTTCTTAAATGGGCTTTCTGCGCGTTTCAGTTCGCTTTGCGGCGCTCTGCTGCCACCATGCGGCCAAGGGCAGGTACTGCAGCCCCGACCCGCGCATGCGCGGTGTCGCTCGCTGTTTCCACGCTGCCGTTCGCCCGCAGCGGCCATGCGAGACCGCGGGGGCTGCCTGGCGCCGTCTGCTGCCTCCCGGTAAGGCAGCCCCGCTGCCGCTCCGCGGGCGCGGGGCCGGCGCTGCCGTTCTGCCCCTCGCCCTCTGCCCGTTCGCGCGCCGGCTCCGGCCCCTCCGGCGCGTCGGTGGTGGGCGGGGCAAGCGCGTGCCGGGCAAACGCGTGCCCGGCAGCAGCACGGCGGCGCGCCGGGGGAGGGCCGAGGCCACCGGTGAGGCGAGCGAGTCATCCCTTTCGGCGGGTGCGCGGGGTCTCCTGGTCGGCGGCGGCCCGGAGGTGCCGTCCCGCTCCCTTCTCCCGCCCCTGGTGCGCGTGCTTTGGCGCTGCCCAGCGGTGCTCCCGCCCGCCCAGGGGTGTGTCTTCCATGCTCCCCCCGCCCGGCAGGGGGCGCGCTTTGCCGCATCCCCCCGTCCTGGTGGGCGCGTGTTCCTGCATCCTGTCGCGCCGCCGGAAGCGTCACTTCCGCCTCTCTCCCCGCCCCTCCGGGGCGCGTGGCTTCCTGCACTCTCCGGTGCACCGCCCGGCAGTGCGAGTCGCGGCAGGAGCGGCGCGGTCACCGAACGTTGCGGGGCTGGGGCTGCGGCTGGGGCTCTTCTGGCTCGGGCTCCGCCGGGGGAGCGGGTGAGTGGGGAGCGGGCGATCGACCGGTGGGTCCCGGGGAAAGCCGTGAGGCGGGCGGCCAGGCCGGCGGGGCCCGTGTCGGAGGCGCGGAGCGGGGGGGGGGGGCTGCGGGCGGAGCCGCGCCGTGTGGGAAGGAGCGGGGGGGAGCCGCGCCGTGGGGGGGAGGGTGGGGAGGGCGATGTCCCCGCAGGGCCGGAAGCCGGGCAGGCGCCTCTCGCGACACGGCGGGAGCGGCGGTCCCGGGGCGCGGCGCTGCCGGGCTGCCCTGCCGGTGCGCCGGAGCGGGCCGGGCGGTGCTCGCCGGTGTCTGGGGCGGGGCGGCGGGGCCTGCTCGGTGCCGGGCAAAGGGGACGGAAAGGGGCCGGCTGGGGCTCCAGGGGGCCCTGCCCGGCCCCTCGGGCAGAACCTTGCTCGGTCTTCTCGCCGCTGGCCGGGCGACCTGACCAAGAGGTTCCTGTTCCGCCGCCTCTTCCCGGCGTCGCGTTCCGCGTCCCACGAGGGAGATCCCGCGCGGGCGGATGCGGTCGGTGCTTGGGCGATGGCCCACGTGGGGCTGGGGGAGCGCGGAGGGGCCAGGGCGAGTGGAAGGGCCCCGCCGCCCCTCCCCACCCAAGCCCGGGGCAGAGAAGCTGGAGACAAAACGCCGTTAATGGAGCACGGTTCGTTCCCCGGGAGGTCTCTTGGGAGTCGAGAGTGGTTTTTTTTTCCGGGCCGAGGAACAGACTTTCCTCCGTGGTAAGTGCAGAGCTGCCTGTTGCCGCCTTGAGAGTTTCTCTTCTCGTGGTTCACCCTGATTTTATGGGTGGGGTGGAGATGGCTTTTTATTTTTAGATGCCCGAGTACATTGTCAGTAACCTGTGGTGTGAGGACAGTGAACTCTTGAGCACCTAGATGCCGGTAGAAATGTAACCAAAGACACAGGATGGACAGTGATGTTTAAACTTGGTTTATAGTCGATTTGTTTTTTTCATTAGAGTGTTGATGACTGCTTGTCCTGTGGTTCAGTCCACATGCTATTCCGTGGAGCCCTCAGTCTGGGACTTTTATGTGTTAAAAAAAAAAAAGCTTGTCCTTCAAAAAAAAGAACTAGTCCTTCGTAGGACTGAGGTATAGACTTGGGGAGTCTCTTAAAGACGTGATCAGAATTAAAGCTGGATTTCACTTAACGTTGCTGCTGTTTGTCTTTGCTTTTGTTACTGTCCCCACCGCTCCGTCATGATTGGGAGCTCCGAATCATGCCCTTTTTTTTTTTTCCAATTTGTAATGCCTTTCTCCCCCCTGCCCCTCTCCTAGGACTGTAGCGTACAGACCCTTCATTTAAACGTTAGTTTGTTTCCTCACAATTGAGTTCTGATGATTGAAATCACAGAAATGACACCTGTCTGTCTTACAGATTCGGAGTATTTCTGAACATGTACCCTCACAGACAAATGCTGTGGGGATACGCATCTTCTGCACTTCATCCTCCAGCAGGACAATCCGCCGAGACGGGGACGAGCTGTGAAGGGGCAGTTTCTGCAAGGAGGCGGTTGACAAGGACAGGTGGGTCGCTGTACATTTTAAGGATAGTATTCGATTTGGGATGTCTAGGGTGAGGAAACCCTGGCTCTGTGTAGGCTTGAGAAAAGGTGCGTAGTTATCTGTGTCGATCTAAGGAAGGGAGTTCTGGTGAGACTGAAGCTGCCAATGAGTCAGAAGGAGGAAAAAAAAGAAAAAAAAAAAAAAAGGCAGAAAGCACCCAGTTTTCTATGAAAACCAAAATCTCTAGTGGCCTGTCTCAACAGCTGTACCAAAGATGATGCAAAATGCTTTTTCCTCCACTCGGTTGTAGTCATTGCAAACCTTCGCCGAAATAGGAAGCTTTTGATTCCTAGCCCGCTTTGTGCTAAAAGGTGGCTTTTTTTTTTTTTTTTTTCCTCTCTCAGCAGACTATCAACTGGCATCATTTCACCATGGTGACCCTTTCTTCTGCCCTGGAGGTACAAGACTGGCCCAGAGGATCCCGAGTGGCCTGCAAGGACAAGGTACATCTGCCCCGTGCGTCTGCATTTTTCCCCAGGTACTTGTAGTACGGACTTTAAAGTGAACGTGAAGAACGTGCCAGCTCTCCTCTAGTTTTGATAGGAAGTGCTTCAGCAGAAACACTCAAAATAAGATCTGTTCTGGAGCACGTTGTGCCTGTGTGAAGTGTACTCCCCTCCGTTTATTTGCTCTTCCTGAGAGCGTGCGTAGCTTTCTGTTTTGTGTGCTTGCTGAGAAACGATTCTGTGAGAATCGTGTGGTGCTGAAAGGGGAAAGAAACTGTGTGTCAGAGTTTGGATGTTCTGAAGAAATGGACTGTGTTCCAGATAAAAGCTTTCTCCTTTTTCAGTCCTTAAGTGTTTAAAATATCTCATAGGGGTACGTGAAAACCTGACTGAGATACTGACATCTGTACTAAGAGCAATCAAGGTCGTGGGTTGGGGTTTTTTTTGTGTTGTGTTGTTTTGTTTTGTTGTTTGGGGTTTTTTTGCTTGTTTGGTGGGTTTTTTCCCCCCACCTCTCTCTGGCAAATCTTCCAGTCCTGTTTGGTAGCCTTAAGCATTGCAGAACTGGGTAGTTGATTTCTGCATTGTGTCGTCATCCCTGTCCGTCATCGTCCCGTCCGTGTGTGTGTCGTGTGTGTGTGTGTCCCCCAAAGTAAAATAGTATGGGGATCTCTTATCTTACTAATTTTTTATAAGTTTCATTTCTGATAGGAAAAAACCCCAAACAGTTCATGTTGTGTAATATACAAATGAACTTGCCTTGTTTAAACTGTAACCGCCCGCGAGCTTCAGGGTACGATTGAAGAGGGTGTTTAAGCAATTTGGTATTTCTTCTATGTGTTTAAAAAGAGAGGCTGCTGAATGTTATGGGTGGTTTTCCCCATATTTGGAGGGAGCACTCCAAAGTACTTTATTTCTGTCTGGCTTTCGGTGGTGCATTTCCCTGGCCATTTGGTGGCATCTCTCCTGGGCGGTACAGCTGCCCAGATGTCCCTCCTAATGGTGTAATGCACAAGAAACCCCCCAGTCGGATGGGAACGGTGTATTTTGGAGACAGGTGATTTAATGGTATCTGCTTGCAGCTGGGTGAGTGCAGTTAACGCAAACATCAAATCAAATACTTTGGTAGTGTAAGCGTTTTTGTTGGATGTACATGAACATCCACGTGCTTTTTCGGTATAAAGTGAACGACTGAGATTTGTTCTTTCTTTAAAGAACGTTTTAAACATGACTTTGTTATGTTTATTTAGAGTTTTACACTTCACTCTGCAGATTTATTGACTGAGCAAGCGAGACGTGCAGCAGCAGCGGCGGTGGCGCAAGGGCTGTAGCTGTTGTGGTGAGTCCGAGGATGGTACGAGGTCTTCATGCGGTCTCACGGGCGGGGGGGGGGGGGGGGGTGTGTATCTCCCCCCAGGGGTGCTGTGAGAAAGGGACGAGACGTTTTCCAGCACTATCAAGGGTGTTTGCTTTTATGCTGAGAATGCTTTCAAAATTGTATTGATGAGTCTTAGTATTGATTTTTTTTTTTTAAATTTTTTTTTAAGCGTACCGATGGCTCTGGCTTTGAACAGATGTGTTGTAGTTTGAGCTGACCTCCTTTAGCTCAACTGCTATCCTATCCCTCATTCTCACTGAATTCTTCTGCTTTCTCCTGTGTTACTTTTCTCATATGCTGAGACATAACTTGGGATTTTTGTTCTTGAGCTGCCGTGTTGTGTCTGGTGCTGCTCGGCAGCTCCCCCTGCCCAGGTTTGCCTGCCGGCCGTTCAGCGTGCTCGCCCGGCGGCGCCAGCCCTGCGGCCGGAGGCTCCTGGCTCTGTCTCCAGCGGGGACCTGCGGGTGCTGCAGCCGGGGCTGTCCGGTGGGGAGAGTCCGGGGCCCAGAGGGTCTCCTCCCCGCTGTTCTGCCCGCCCCCGCCCCCCCCATCCCTGTCGTCCGTCGTGTCGTCCCGTCCCGTCCCCCCCCCCCCCCCCCAAGTGATTCCCATGGAGATGTTGCCCCATGCGAGGTTTTTGCGGGACGTGCCCCCGAACCCCCTGCCCTCCGACCTTGTGCCCCCTCCGCCCCACCATGCTCGGCACCGCCCTCCCACCGCCCCTCGGGTGCCGCCTGCACCCGCCGACTTGCCCCTCGCCCCCAGCCCAAGCTCAGACCCGCCCCTTCCCCGCTCCCGCCCCGCCGGGGGCGTGTCCTCCCGCCCCAGGGGCGCGGGGCCGGCGGGCGCTCGGCGCGCAACGCGCGGGGCTGCAGCGTCGGGGCCGCCCCGGGCACGCGCCGCCCGGCGGGCGCTGCTGCCGCGCGGCCAAAGCGCGGTCCCGCAGCGCGGCGGTCGCGCGCCGGGCGTGGACCTTCCGGCGCGCCGGCGGCGGCTCGCGCATGCGCGGTGCGCGAGAGCAGCATGGCGGCGGGTGAGGGGCGAGGCCGGCGGTGAGGCGAGCTCGCTCCTTCGGCTGGTGCGGGAGTCTCTGCTGGCCGCTGGCCGCCGGGGGTGGCGGGACGGGAAGCCTCAAGGCCCGTGCTGCGGCGGGCAGCCCCGGGGAGCTCCCGGGAGCTGGTGGGAGGGAAGAGGGGAAGGAGGCGGACGCCCCTCCAGGCGCCGGGTGCCTTCCCAACTCGCCAGAGCTCCCCTTGAGCCTTCCCCGGCCCCGCTGGCCCCGCGCAGCTGCCTCCAGCTCCAGCACCTCCCCTGCAGCCTGTCTCCCCAGGTCATCCTGTTGTGATGGCAGCAAGCTGGCCCTCGGATGCACTTGATTCTGCCTTAACGTGGATGCCATTAGCTGCAGTGCAGGGAAAAAGTGGCATCTCCAGAAGCTGCTGTGGAAGGAGGCGATTTGGCCGGGGATGATCGACGGTCATAATGGTCACTGATTCTCCTTGTCTCCCAGAGGCTGCACTGAGGGCACAGGTGTCCCTTCCTCCCCTGAGGATGCTGTTGTCTGCACCCGCCTCGGTCTTGCCTGGGTTGTCTCTGCCTGACCTCGCTCTCGTCGCGGCGTGGGGGCAAAAAGGGGCGGGCGGAGCGCTTGCTGGCTGTGGGCAGTGGACAGGAGCTGCTGCGGCTGAAGCTGGAGAGGCCAGAGAAAGGTAAAGAAGAAGGAATCAGAGGCCGGCCGGCCGGCAGCTGCCTCCCACCGCAGGCAAGCGGAGAGTCCATGTGCGTAACCCACGGCGTGGTACGGCCGTGTGACGCATGAACGAGCGAGGCTACATGTCTAGGAAGCCTTGTCTCGCAAGAGTTGAGACAGCCATGTAATCTTTTAGGTGGAGAACCACCATGTGACCGGAGCTGCAGAAGAGGAAGGGAGGAGAGGAAGAGAAGGAAGCGTCTGAACGGGCAAATTCTCCTGGCAGCACTGAGAACAAGGGATGCGGTGAGTCCTGGGCCCTCGGGGCCCCATCGCCCCACTTGTGTGTCCCAGGCCCTCCCTATCCCCCTCCCCTGGCCCCCTGTCTTTCACATGGTGCTGTGATTTCCCCCTTGCCCGCCCCCGTCTTTTTTTTTTTTTTTTTTTTTTCCCTCCCTCCCCTGTCTCAGTCTCTCTCTGTCCAGCTCCTGGTCTCTAATTTTAAATTCCCCTCTCTCTCTGGAAGCCTGTCAGGACTTTTCTCTGTCTGGCTCTCTGTCCCTGTTGTTTAATTCCTTCCTGTGTGCCCTTTTAGGCCTCACCATTTTTATTTGCTCGGTCTCTCTTGGTCCAGCACAAGATCCGGATTTTTTAAAATTCCTCCCTCTCTGCCCTGCAGCCTGTCGCTTTCGAAGTTCGTGTTGCGATTTCATTCCTTTTGCCGTCTCTCCCTGCTGGGATTTTTCAATTCCTCCCTGTCTGTCTCGCAGCCCGTTGTTGCTTTCTTGTTCTCTCTGTCTCTGTTGGGCTCCCTGTCCCTGTCTTGACCCACTTCTAAAAATGCCTTCCTCTCTGCCTCGTATGCATTGTTCTTGAAACTTCCGTTTCCCGACGTCTCTCTGTAGGTTGCTCCTGGTCCCAGATGTTTATTTCTTCCCTCTCTGTCCTGTGGCCTGTTGCGATTTGGTGTTTCTGCGTGTCTCCTGTTCCCGGCTCTCGGTCCCCATTTTTCAGTTTCTCTCTCTCAGCCCTGTAGCCCACTGCTGTTATCTGTCTGTCCTCATCTCTCTCTGGCCAGTTGCCTCTCCCCACATATGTGGTTCCTCCCTCTGCCCTGTGGCCCGTCACTGGTTTTCCGTTCTCTGTCCTGCTCCTTTTCCCCGAGTCTTCAGTTGCTCCCTCTCTGTCCTGTAGCCCATCAAGGGGCTTTGTTTCTTTCTCCATCGCTCCCTGTCCGTCTCCCTGCCCCATCTTTTTAATCCTTCCCTTGCTGCCGTGTGGCGGCTCCCCGCTATCTTCCCTTTCTTCATATCTCTCTCTGGACGGCTCCCGCTTCCCTGTTTTTCAGTTTCTTCCTTCTGGGCCCTGTAGCCTGTGGTGATTGTGCTGCTTTCTCCTTCTCTCTGTCCGGCTGTGGATCCCATTTCTTTAATTCCTCCTGCTTCTCCCTGTAGCCTGTCTTTCTGTCTGCCCTCTCCCCCTTTATCTGTCTCCCCACTCCACCTCTGGCGCCCTGTACCTGTGTTTTAATTCTTCCCTTTCTGCCCTCCAGCTGTTGCTGTGCTTCCTGCGTGTGTCACACTGGGTCCGGCCCCTCATCTCTGTCTTTTCATTCCTCCCGCTCCTCCCTGGAGCTTGTCGCTGTCATTTTCTTTTGCTGTTGCTCTGTCTGGCTCCAGATCCTCGCAGCTTCCCCCCACCCCTGCCCCGCCTCGTTGCTCCTGGCTGTTTTTTCTGTCTCGATCTCTCTGTGCCTGGCTCTGGCTCCCTGTTGTTTCACTCCTCCCTCTCTGTCCTGTAGCCCATCGGCACATTTTCTTTCGTTGGGCTCTCTTTGTCCGTTTCCCTGTCCCTGTTGTTCAGTTTCTTCCTTCTCAGCCCTGTAGTGTGCCGTGATTCTTTTTCTTTCTCCCCCTCTCCCAGCTCCCAGTCCCTCCCTTTTAATTCCTCCCTCTCTGTCCTGTTGCCTGTCAGGAGTCGTGTGTCCTGGAGTCCCCGGCCCACCCCCCCCCCCCCAGCCCCTTCTCACTTTCGCACTTCCTGTCCGTGTTTTTTAATTCCTCCTCCTTTGCTGTGTAGCCTGTTGCTTTTTTCTTTTCTCCATCTCTGTGTCTCAGTGCCCCCATTTTTTAATTCTTACTCTCTGCCCTCTACCCTACCCCTATTTTCACCTTTCTCTGACCCTCTGTATCCAGCTCCCTGTCCCTATCGATTATTTTCTCCCTCTTACTCCTGCACCCGCTGCTATTCCCTGCTGTCGCCATCCCTCTCTGTTCAGCTCTCTGTCCCCAGATTTTAATTCCTTCTTCTGCCCCTCCGTAGCCTGTCTGGATTTTCCCCCTGCTCTCTGTCTGGCTCCCTCTCTCTGCCTTTTCATTCCACATTCTCTGTCCCATAGCCCCAGGCTATTTGTCTGTGTTTCTCAGTCTCTTCTGTCTGGCTCCCTGCTGCTGTTTTTTCTTTCCTCCTTATTTGTCTCATAGCCCATCACTGTTTCGTGGTTTGTTTTTTTTTTTTCTGTCTCTTTGTCCAGCTCCCAGTCCCTGCTCTTGAATTCCTCTTCCCTGTAGCCCGCTGCTGTTTTTTTCTGTTCTCGATCACGCTCTGTCTGGTCCCCTGTCCCTGTTGGTCAATTCTTCCTTCTCTGCCCTGCAGCCCCTGCAGTCTTGTACTTTTTTCTGTCTCTCTCTGGCCGGAGCTCTGTTGCTGCTCATGAGTTCCTCCCTCTCTGCCCTGTAGCCTGTTGCTTTTGTCCTTTCTCCGTCTCGCTTTCTCTGGCTCCCTGATGACGCTATTTTAATATTCCCTCCCTTTTTGTATGAATCGCTATACTTTTTGCTCTCCAGCTTTTTTTTTTTTTTTTCCTGGCTCCCCGGCTCTATTTTTTAATTCTTCCACCTGTAGTGTGTAGCTCTGTGGTTTGTACCGTGTTGTTGTTCCCCCCACCCCCGCCCCTTCCCTCCATCGTTGGCTGTCTTGGCTCCCTGTCCCTGTTGTTTCATCCTCCCTCTCTGCCCTGTTCTTTGTTGTCTTTCTCCATGTGTCTCGGTCCAGCTTCCTGCCCCTGTTCTTCTTTCCTTCCTCTCTGTCGTGCTGCCTGTCCCAGTTTTGTCCTGCGTCTCCGTCCTCCTTTGTCAGTCTCTGCCCTGCTCCCTTCTCCCTCTATCTGCTGCCTCTCTTCTTCTCTCCCTGCTGCTTCTTTCTCCACCTGTCGGGCTCCCTGTCCCTGTCTTTCTCTCGCCATCCTGTTCCCTGCCTCAGGCGCTCTCGCTGCATCCGCTACCTGCGTGACTGAAGAAACGTTCGCAGTCTCCTTTGCCCTCCCAGCTGCGTTTGCAGTCCCTTCACAGCAGGCGAGGGGCTGTGAGGGAGCCCAGGGGAGGAGGTGCTGCGCTGCGGGGGTCGAGTGATGGCCCCCCGCTCCTGCGGCACGGCCCAGCCCTCGCCACAGCCGCCGCACGAGCTGTGGGCTCGTTGCCAGGGCCGCATGGCTGCCTGCGGGCGTCCGGCTCGGGCACCATGCTCAGCGCTGCATCCGGCGAGCAGCAGGCTGTCCTGCCGGCGGGCGCCGCCGGTAACGGCCGCGCGATGCTGCAGGGCCTGTGGGATGGGGCCGCCGTGCCCGCTGCCACTTCCCCGTGAGGAAAGGCCGCTGCTGCCCCCTGGGCACAGGGCTGGTGGGCGTGCTCTTTTCACCCGCCTGGCTCCCTGACCCCGTTTTCCTTCCACAGACCAGGACTCTGTGTCCTTTCTTTATCTGTGTCTCCCCCTCTCTGTTCTTTTCCCGGTACCTCTCTTTCTCTGCTCCTCAGTTCCTCTCCCTCACCTTATTTTTCTCTTTCTGTTCCTCTGCCCAGCTCCCCATGGCTGTGTTTTCGTTCTCCGTACCTGCTGCCCCAGCGTGGACTGCCGAGCGGTCCCAGGGAAGGGTGAGTGGACGGGCTCTGAGCCCCAGAGCAGGCGTGTTCCTCGCACTTAGATGGGTTTGCAAATAAACCCTCGCTCTGTCTCCTTTGTACTTGCTGAGCAGCGGTCAGAGAGTCCAGGGGAGCAGGTACACAGCGGGGGTAAGGGGCCATGGCTGCAGCTGCGGGCTGGTGCCGGAGGAGCCCCGGAGGGAGCCAGCGAGGCTGATGGCGATGGCCGCTCTGTGTCATGGGGCCGCAGCCCCAGGGGATGGTGCTGCTAGGGCACGCCTGCCCGAGAGTGCCGACAGCAGACGTCGGGCCCCGTCAGGGCAGCTCCCAGGGGTTTTGTGAGCTGGTGGAGAGGAAGGAGGAAGAGGGGCAGATGGCTGCCTCCGGGCACCTGGAGGCCTTCCCACCCCCTGGAAAAGTGCTCCAGCCTGCGCGCCCCATGCAGCTGCCCACAGCTCCAGCACCTGTCCCGTAGCCCCTGACCACCCCAGACCCTGCCCTCGCAGCAGCAAGCTGACCCGTGAACGTGCTTTATTGCCCCATAAGCACGGGTGCCGTTGGCAATGGTCTGGGGCAGGAGGGGGCGTCTCCAGGAGCTCCTGCAGAAGGAGGGGTTCCTGCCTGGGGAAAGGGGTGGCCGTCGCTGTGGACAACAGTTGGCCGTTCTTTGTGTCTCCCAGGGGCAGCGCTGAGGACTTGGTTGCCGGTTCCTCCCCGGGGATGTTGCTGACTGCACCTGGCTCAGGTTTGTGTCCTTATTCTCCCAGTTAAAGCGGTTCCGTTAGTTTAATTCCCTGCCCGGTCACGTTGCTGGTGCCGCAGATACCTGCAGTAGAAGAGCAGGTGTCGGCCTTTGCGGTACGGGTCGCTGTCTTTGCTCAGTGCTTTGTACCCCGTGACACGGAGGCAGGTGAGGAAACTCCCCGCTGCTCCTCCGGCCGCCCTTGTGTCTGCTGGGGGTCGCCCCAGCCCCTTTCCCAGGGGATTGCAGGAAGGGTGGTGAGCAGGGCCCCGGGTGTACGAGCCCTGGCCTCTGCACAGGGAGCCCGTTCTGCTCCGGGGCTGCTGCGGTGCGGGCGCTCCGCTGGTCTGGTCGCTGGCGGCAGCTCTTGGAGCCGGCTGGGCTGCGCGGGCGTCGGGGGTTTGCTCACGGCAAGAAGCGGAGGCGTCGGTGTGAGGGAAGAGTTTCGAGACCGGCCGAGGTTCGGCTGTAGGCATAGTAGGAAGTACCCTTTTATGCAGTTGTTTTTGTTGTTTCAGGCTGGCGGTTTTCCGCTGAGGGTTTGGGGGTGGCAAAATGGTTTAATAGCCTGCCATTTTTTTTTTTTAAATTTTAGATGCATTGCATTTTTTTGGAATTCCTGACTATGGGAGATGGAACCTTGTTTTTTTTCCCCACCGTTTTTACTGTGTGCTGTGTAAGTTGCTGATGTCTTGATCTATGCTCTTTTTTCTCTCTTAATAGGACTGATGGTGAAATTGTCCAGCGAGGGTTAGGGTGAGCATCTTGTACTCGCCTGTATACGGAGCTTGAGAGTTTCTCGAGAAGGCATCTTCCCCAGAACTTCTCAGAGAAGAGGGTCTGCGTTCTTTGCGCTGGTAACAGTCTCCAGCCAGGGTCTGTCTTCTGTCGTAGGCCCGGGCACGCGAGCCTTCCCATTACTCCGTTTCTGACTTTTTCATGACGCGCCTGATGAGACGTGTCGTAGTGCCGGTCACAGCAGTTACGTTTCCGTGTAGTTTTTCACCTGTTGTGTGTTTAGCACCGGTTTCTGTGGTTGTAAGGTGCCTGTGTTAGATCTTTCAGCCGCCGTGGTTTTTCCGTCAGCTGACCGCCGCTGTGATTCCTTGAGGGGTTCAGTGGTAAGGAGGCGGTCGGTGGTGCTTGTTCCGTGTGCGCTATACTGCACATTAATGAGGTCTCGATGCTCCGGAGGTTTATTCTTTTGCGGTAGGCGGGCGCATCGGTAGCCGCACCGAGGGTCTCGTGCTCCTCGACTCACCGGGGTACCGCCGACCGAGCGCTCCCCGTCTCGCGCGAGAAGCTCCACACACAGATCTGTCCAGCACGTCTCGTGTCCGAGAAGGTGACGAGTGGTCCAGGATGCGCTGGGGTATCCGCTGTCGAGCGGTCTGTTCTCACGGAGCCCTCTTCTGGGACGACGACTTCTCCGCGTCCTGTGGATGTTGGGTCTTGGGGCCCGGCTTCTCGCGCGTCCACCGTTGCGGTTGCGGCCGCGGCCGTATCTTTTCGTCAGGGGCCGTGGCATTTGACTTCCGGGGTGGAAGGTGCTAAGGGTCGTACGCGTAGGGCCAGGTGTTGCTTTGGCTTTGGTTTTCTGTGATGGCTGGCTGGCTGTTGTTGGAGTCTAGAGGGTATTCCTACATGGAAAGGAGATCTCCGGAACCGTTAAGCTGTTGCTCCGCAGCCGGGTGACTCGTTCGATGCCGTTTTCAGATGCAGTGAGACGAGCCGTGCACCAAAGGGTTAGAGGAGGGGCGGGGGAGCGGCCATAAGAAGGTGGGTTGGCACGCAGTGTCAGCGGGCAGATGCGGCCGATGGCTGTGTGAGCAGCTGACAGGTCTTGGTAGGTTTGTTGTATTCCAAAGGCACGAAGTAGCGAGCGAAGCAGGGTATCGGCACTGCGGGTGGCTGGGGCGAGGTGAGCTGGGACTGGTGGGCTGCAGCAGAGAAGTTACTTTTCAGGCGTTGTGTCGTTTGTGAAGTTTATAAGCATCCCTTATGGGTTGTGTTTTACAGGTGGTACCGGAGCCTCAACGCGGCAGCTGGCAGAGGTAGGGTGGGTGGGCGGCCGAGGTAGAGGAGGAGGAGAGGGGAATGGGCACGGGCAGGCTGTGGTTTCGGGCGGTATCTCAGCACGTGCCTTTTGTTTTGGCTTTCGCAGGTCACGCACGTAGCCTCGGAGGGGCGGAGCATCCTGCGGCAGCTCGGTCAAGCGTTTCTGTGCGTTTGTGCAGGTGTTACGCAGCTGCCTTTGGAGTTGGGTGAGCTTTTGAGGTGGTGAGCTAAGGAGCAGCAAGGAGGAGCGTGGGGCTGGTGATTTCTCCCAAGCGTGACGGTATTTCTCTGTCTGTTGCTACCTTAGGGGGGCCGCAAGCGATGACAGCTGCAGCGTCCAACACGGAATCGGTGCGGAGCAGTTGAGCGGAAGACCACGTTCCTTTTGAGGAGGAGGGTGTTTCGAGGAGGTCTGTGGTGACCCGTGTGACAGCTACCACTGTCAGCGGTGTGTTGTGGTTTTTTTTTTTTTTTTCTGTAGGCGATGAGGAGGAACGTGGCAACTGCAGGAGTAATCAGGTTAGTTGATGTGGTTTCTGCTGAGGATGGACGCGGATCCCCAGCCCTCTGGAAGCGAAGCTGAGGGACCAGGGACCGTTGTCCTGCAGTGCGTAACTTTGATTTCAGTTGGAAAAGGGATTTTCCTGGAATGGAAATCTTTCTCCTTCAAAGAAATTGCGTTGTACGAACTGCCTGTCGGACTCTGTGTGCTTGGCTGTAGAAGTCATGAGCAGTGAGACTTTTTGCCCTCTTTTGAAAAACAAAACAACAGCAAAGTCAATTTGTTTCCAAAGACTGAAGCACAGCAAGTGTTCCAAAAGTGGATGGCGTCACTGGTCTTTACATTCTCGGTTGCAACGGTCGAGATACGATTAAAAAATGTTCCTCTGCGTGCTTTGGTACAGCCAGAAGCCTTAGTGCATCTGCCAGTCCTGTTCGGTGGCCTTACCTGTTGCAGCCCTGGGGATTTGAATTTCTTTTTTTTTTTTTTCTTTTAATGAGTAAAACCATGTGGGGGATCTATTATTTCACTGATCTTTTCCTGTCATATATGAAACTCTAGAGAAAGTTAAAATTGTATAATTGGCAGAATGACTAACGCGGTTTAAACTCGCTGCCGAATCAGTACAGCATGTAATGTATGAGGTGTACTTAAGCGGTCAGGGGTTTCTCTAACTCTTTCCAAGCCAGAGGCAGCTGCATGTTACTGAGTTTCTTCCCTGTGTTTTGACAGAGCGCTCTGAAGTACTTGGTTTCTAATCATGTGACATGATAGAACAAGGTGGGGCAGGAGCAGAGTCAATTAACAACTGTGTATTTTGGAGACAGGTGTAAGCATAGATCTAGATGGGGGTGTACAGCCTTGTTCTGCAGCAGCGCTCTAAGGAAGGGCATCAAACATGAGCAAGAGCAGTTGCTTTTCTGCTAAGAAGGGGTTGGAAATCGTATCTGTTTGTCTTTCTATGGAGTGTTAAGTATTCAAATCACTCTGGTTTGTAGAGGATGTGTCTGTATTTCGGGCTGGTCTCCTTCAGTTCGACTGCTCTCCTGTCCCTCGTTCTATTGAATTCCTCTCCTTGCTTCTGTGTTGTTCTTCTAATGTGCTGAACTATGGCTGGGGCCTTTTGTTTCCCGATGTCTTGCTGTGAGTGTCCGGTGCTGCGCAGCAGCTCGCCCCCCCCCCCAGGTTTGCCTGCCGGTGGCTCAGCACTCTCGCCCCGCGGGGCCAGCTCTGTCTCTGTCCAAGCTTTCTGCCACGGCTGTCCGGTGGGGAAAGGGGCAGTTGTTGCTCTGGGGAGCCCGTCCGGGCGTGGTCCGAGACGGGGAACGTGGCAGAGCCGAGTGCGAGCAAGAGCCATGGCACCGTCCTTTGGCGGACGCCCTGCCACCCCTCTGCTGTGCGGCAGCCGGCGTCGATGATCTGGCGGGGGGCAGGCATCGAGCATGGATTCTGTCTCGTGGGCTGTGGCAGGTGAGTGCTCGTCTGTGGGTTATGCCGGGGAGAGCCGTTGGTGTCGGTCATCCCCCACCCCTCTCCGGGTCCCCCTGTACCCCCAGTGTCAGAGAAAGACGCAGGTGCTGCTGCGCCGCTGTGACCGCACGGGGGTGCTGCGTGAAACGGCGCTTTGTGCTGCCTGCGCGTGGGGGGTGTGCGGTACTGCAGGCCGGGGTACGCGCATGCGCGCTGGCGGCCGCCCGCGGCGCGCTCTGCTACCACGATTTGACTAGGGTTGGGTACTGGGGCGTGGTACACGCGCGTGTGCGGTGACACCGATTTGTGGCGCTCTCTGCTGCCACCCTGTGACCAAAAAGCAGTACTGCAGCCCCGAAGGCGCTGCCGCGCTCCCTGCTGCCACCCTGTGACCGAAAGTCGGTACTGCAGGCCCAGCGGAGCTTTCCGCGCTCCCTGCTGCCACCCTATGACCAAAAAGCGGTTATGCAGCCCCGGCGGCGCTGCCGCGCACCCTGCTGCCACCCTGTGACCAAAAGACGGTACTGCAGCTCCGGGTGCGCGCTGCCGCGCTCTCTCCTGCTACCGCCTACAGTGAGTGGGCTACGCACCGGACGCTCTCACCTTTGTGCCCCGCGGCGGCCCCTTCCCCTGGGGATGTTTGGAAAGGCAGTGGGCGGGGCCTGGGGTAGATGAGTCCCGGGCTCTGCCCAGGGAGCTCCTTCTGTGCGAGGTGAGAGCTGTGGGATTGGGCAAGCTCCAGCAGCACCCACAGTAGAGAGAGCCCTGGGATGCAGCTTGGGCTTTTTTTTTTTATTATTTGTCAGCAGTTTCATACGGAGTGTTAAGGGGTGATGAGAGGGTTCTAAAACACACAGCTTTTTTAACTGACAGTTTTGCTGTGGTTTTGTTCTAGGTTGTCCTGGGTTACAGTGCAAAATGTGCCAAAAGAAAAAAATATTCTATTACCATCTTCAGGAGCTGTTGAGACCAGGTGGGGCGGTGCTCTCTGCCTCCCCCCCCCCCCCCGGACTATCTCCTGTTACTGGGCACAACAATGCCTTATCGCCTGACTCATCGATAACTCGCTCCTGGACTATCTCCTGTTAATGGCCCATCAAGGAACTGCCTCACGACTCCCCATCCCATTGTGAGATGCTCCGCCCGGGGGGGGGGGGGGGGGGGGGGGGGGGGGGGGGGGGGGGGGGGGCGGGGGGCGGGGGGGGAAGGAGCCAAGCAGTCCATGCCAAATAAAAACAGAGATTTTGAACACCCTAGCAGCCTTCTTCCAGTGGATTCCCAGAGGAGCTTTTCCCCCCACTGGAGTTCCAGAGGACAAGAGCTACCTACCTACCACTGGACCTTCGGAGGAAGACCAGACTCTTTTACCTGATTGCTGCTTCCACAGAACTACATCCATCGCTTCAGGAGGACTGCAGCCAGCATCTTATCGGACTGCTACTGCCACCCTAACAGGGTGTCAGGTTGTATTCCTGACTCTGTCAGTGTAAACCAGTGGGTTGTTTGTTTTTTCCCTGCCTTGTGTTATATATATATATATATATATATATTTATATATATATATATATTAGTAAAGAACTGTTATTCCTATTCCCCATATCTTTGCCTGAACGCCCGTTAATTTCAAAATTATAATAATTTGGAGGGAAGGGGGTTGCACTTTCCATTTCAAGGGAGGCTCCTGCCTTCCTCCACAGACACCTGTCTTTCAAACCAAGACATAGGTGCACTGGATTTTCCTGGAATTCTGAACTTCCTGCAGGATGGCAACTTGTTTTTTGTGACAAGGGTTTGTGATCCCATTTCCTTTCCTAGGACTGAAGGTGAGATTATCGAGTAGCATGAGGATGTGCACCACATCTGCACCTGTCTATGCCCCCCCATACCCCTGTCTCTGCCTTCAGGTGGGGTTTTTCCCATGCCACCCCGATCTTTGTGGCCTTGACTCCCGTGTGTGTGCCTGGCCCTACTTGTCATGTCCCTGCCTCCCATGGGCCTGCCTTGCCTGCTTTTTTTCATGGTAGGGATGGACAACGACAAGAGTATATGTAAGAAGGCAGTCTTTATTAAGTTGCAAAAACCAAGATGGCTGAGATGGTGCAGCAGAAAAAGCGTACCCTTTTATAACCTTTCTTATCTGTCCACCTGTTCATGCACTAAGGCTGCTAAAATGATTCGCTCAATAGCTTTGTCCATTCACCTCCATTCACATAATGATTGGCTGGAGCTCCTACTGTATTTCTCACTGTACCTACTGTTCTCTTGCCAAGTTTCTGCTCTGTGGTATTACTTGCTCAGTCTCTTCTTGCTCAATCTCTTATAACTTCCTCAAACTTGTTTACAACATTCTTCATCCACTTCTTCTGTCTTTTCAAGGGTATACTGGAATGCTGTCAAGGTCAACTTCATCTTCCTCAATCAGGTTATCCCTGACAGATTTTTGTACCCACTTTATGGGTGTGCATAGCTCACACCCTATCCTCCCCCTGTGCACCTGCCTTCCTCCCCCCCCCCCCCCCCCCCCCCCCCCCGCCCCCCCACCATGGGTGTGCCTTGCACCTGCCTCCCATTACCATGTTTTGTGTCCCCCCCCCCCCTTGTCCCTGCTCCATGCACCTGCCTTGCCCCCACCGCTACAAGAAGTGCTGCTCCAGATGCAAACTGTTTTAAACAAACTGTTTGCATTCCAAACTTCGCTCTGGCACTTCCTTGGGCCCAAAATGCCATCACCAGTAGATATCAGGGGGAATGAGGGGCACCCAGCAGGGACACCCTGAAGTCTCATGGTTTCCATCAGGCTTTCCCAAGGGCAGGGGTGGGTGGGAGAGTGGAAAAGCAGTATCGCTTTTTACATTTTCTTCCTACATCTCCCTCTTCAGAGCTCCTTGTCCCTGGGTGCTTGTTCTTGCCTGTGGCCCCTGTTCCTGATGGGCTCCAGGTGTGGCCAGTGGGGCTAATAACAGGGCCGGCCCTCCTGTGGGCTATAAAGGGGCTGCCTGAGGGAGCTGATAAAGGGGAACTGGTTGAGGAGGTAGCTGGAGGTACCTCCAGAATGGAATGGCTGGTCCCTGTGGTAAGGAAGGATCCCCCTGAGCTGTCCATGATGGAGCAGACCACCAGCACACGTTGCTGGCAGCTTGGTGCCTGCATCGGCTGTGTGTGTGAGCCGCTGGCCAGCCTGGCGGTGGAGGGGAGTTGAGAGAAAAGTGTTGGGGTGCTGAAGATCTGAGCTGGTGCCAGGAGCTGGGGTGAGTCACACGTTCTCCTGTGTGTGTCCCAGTCCACCTCTGCTGCCCTGCCTGCCGCTCCTTCTGCTGCCTGGGAAAGGGCTGCCCAGGGATGGGGAGGGCCAGCAATGGCTTTCTGTCCTGGCCCCTTTGCTGTGGGAGCCTGATGGACAGCCTAACACCTTCCTGACTGCACTGGGGCTTCCCCTCAAGCCAGGGGGAGAGGCAGGGCTGGAAGAAAGTGGAGGCTGAGATGGGGTGCGAAGTCAGGGAAAATGTGGAAGTCAAGATGGGGGTGGAAATGGTGTCACTTTTTACATTGTCTTTGTAAGGCTCCCTCTTTTTGTCTTCCTGACCCTATGTGTTAGTTCTTGCCTCTGTTTCTTTTCCCCTATTGCTTTACAATATTCCGCTGTCCCTTGTCTTGTCCCTGCTTTGTGGTCCTGCTGGTCCCTTTGGCCTCTCTCTCCTGCTCCTCCTCGCTCTTATGTATTCCTCCATCTCTCCCTGGGTTTTTTGCTCAGTGTCCCAGTACTCCTCTCTCTATCCTACTGTCCTGCTCCCTGTCCCTCTCCTGTTTGCAGCATCCCGTTTACTGGCTGCCTGTCCCCCACCTCTTCTCTACCTTCCTCCTGCTTTTTCCCTTCTCTCCTGCTGCGTTTGTTGTGTTTGCACATCGAGCCTTGTAGCCAGCTAAGTGCCAGGATTTGTTCTGGGCAGAGGTGAGTAAACTTTTCCTGCCTCCTCTGTGCCCCTGGATGGTATTCAAGCCCCTGGGTGCAGAGCTCGTGGCTGTGGGCAGGTGCCGGGGAGGGGGCCATGTGCTGTGGGGCTTTGCCCAGGCCCCTGTTCCTGATGGGCTCCAGCTGGGGCAGGTGTGGCCAGTGAGGCTAATGATGGGGCTGGCCCTACTTTGGGCTATGAAGGGGGCTGCCTGGGCATGCCTGCCTGCAGGAGCTGGCTGAGGAGTCAAACCAAGGGGCTTCCACAGGCAACTGTCTCCAGCTGGTCCCTGTGGCAAGGAATGATCCCTCCCACCCATCCACAACAGAGAATGCCACCATAACACAGCACCAGGACCTTGGCGCCTCTGTTGGCTGCACACGTGTGAGCTGCTGCATGTCCAGGAAACCTCGTGAGAGAAGTGCATTGAGTCACCCACCGCCTGCTCCTAAGGTCAGGCAGCTGGCACTGTGGAGGAGGAAGGGGCAGAGACAGAGAGAAAAGCCTCGGGGCGGTGAAGGTCTGCCGTTGTCACCAGGAGCCACGTGTCCCCTCGTGTGTGTCCAGGGCCATCCCTGCCCTGGTTCTCTGGATCTCTGCCTGCCTCCTTGCCTGTCCCTGCCTCTGTCTGCCTTTCAGGCTGTCTAGTTCCCCAAAGCTTTTTGCTCTTTTGCTAGCATTGCCCTGTAAAGTGTCACCTTCTACCTTTCCTTTCTATGTCGTTTCCTTTCTGGCACCCCACCAGCTCTGATTTCATTCTTCCTCATTGCTTGTGAAACTGGCATTTCTAGGTCCCCTCTCTCCGTGTCTCAGTTTACCCAGTTGCCTATGATTGTGGGAAGGGTGGTGGTTGGGGCCTGGGGTAGATGAGCCCTGAGCTCTCCCAGGAAGCTCCTTCTTACGTGTGAAGCAAGAACTCTGGGACTAGGCAGGGTCCAGCAGCACCCACAGTAGAAAGTGCCCTGGGATGAAGCTTGGGGTTTTTTTTTTTTCTTGTTTTTATGTCAGCAGTTTCCTAGGGGGTGTTCAGGGGTGACAGGAGGGTTTTAAAACACACAGCCTTTTTTTTAACTGATAGTTTTGGTGCTGTTTTGTTCTAGGTGCACTGGATTTTCCCGGAATTCTGAACTTCCTGCAGGATGGCAACTTGTTTTTTGTGAGGAGTGTTTGTGACCGCATTTCCCTTCCTAGGACTTGAAGGTGAGACTATCGAGCAGCCGTGAGGATGCGCACCACGTCTGCACCTGTCTATGCCCCCCCGTACCCCTGTCTCCGCCTTCAGGTGGGGTTTTTCCCATGCCACCCCCAACTCGGTGGCCTTGCTAAGGGTGGGTGTGCCTGGCCCCAAATCCACCCGGCGCCTCCCCCCCCGCCGTGAGCGTGCCTTGCTGCTGTTCTTCGGCACTGGCCACTGTAGGCGTGCCCTGCTTGCCCCCCCCCCCCCGACCCCCCCCCCCGTGTGCCTTTTCTGCCCCGGCACCGCCCCCCCCCCGTGGGCGTGCCCTGCTTCCCCGCGCCCCGCCCCGGCACCGTTCCCCCCGTGGGAGTGCCTTGCTGCTTTGCACCTCGCCCCAGCACCGCCCCCCCCCCCATGGCCTCGCCGACAGTGGCTGTGCCCTGCCCGGCCCCCACCCCCTCCCCTTCCCGGGTTTGCCTTTGTTATTCTGCACCCCACCCCAGCACCGCCCCCCCCCCCGGGCGTGACTTTTTTGCCCCATGCCCCACCCTCCTGTTGGCGTGCCTTGCTGCCCCCCCCCCCCCCCCCGGCCCCGCCCCCCCCTTGTGTCCCATCCCCACCACTTGCCCGGGGGCGGGGCCTGGGGTATATGAGCCTCGGCCTCTGCTCAGGGAGCTCATTCTGCTCTGGGGCTGCTGGCGCTGGCAGCTCCAGACCCAGCTGCCTCTGCGGGCATGGGGCTTCAGGCGCGGACAGGAGCGCAGGCGGCTGCGGCAGGGAAGAGCTGCGGCCGGGGACACCAGGCCACCCCTGTACTCCTCAGGCCCCCATCGGCTCCAGCCCCTCAGCGAGGACCAGATGTGCTCCTGGGCCTGGCCAGGCCCTGCCGGGACGCGTTCCCCCCCGTCGGGCCCCCTGCCACCAGCTACGCCCAGCGCTGCTGCCTCTGCCCGGCCCCGGGGGCGCCGGGGCCAGAGGTTGTCGTCCCCAAGTGGGGTCACAGCATCTTTTGGGGGGGGTCGATGGCACCGATGCCGAGCCATCCTGCAGCCCGGCTTTGCACCGCAGGCATCTCCGTAAGCTGTCCGAGTTCCTCCCTCCCCTTCGTGCGCCCCTCAGTCCCCTCCATTTCCCATCCAGGCACCAGAATCAATCTGCGTGACAAGCGGCCTTCTCAGAACCACAGGCCTTCAAAGGGCCTTCTCTCACCTGCCTAGTCCTCTCAGAAGGACACGGGCGTTGCTCTGTGTGGACTCATTTGTCTTTCCTGGCACCTCTCCTGAGGTGCTTTGTCACTTGTTTTGGTTCGAGTCGCTTCAGTGTTACTTAAGGTGCTTGGTACAGTTCCTGATGCTTTGGGGTTCTTTTCCCCGACGGTTTTTCCTTGGTTTTGGTTTTTGGTTTGGGTTCCGTTTGATTTCAACCCGATCCTGGGGTTTTCTGTCCTTTGGGACTTATTTCTGTTGAGGGAGGCAGATGGAGAAAAGTAGGAGTCTCAGTGTCTTACAACTGCTGGTGATCTACAATATTCCCTTTGCAACCAGAGAGCTCTGAGAGGAGGATTCTTGCAGGCTGTCATTCGGCTTTGTCATTCGGTCCCGTCCAGAATGTAGCGCTGGTACAAGTTCTGCAACAGACAGGAACGGGTCTAGCCTTGTTACGCGGGCTTTCTTTTTCCTTGCAGGTCGGACTTGAGACTTGCAATGGCCTTTTCCTTCGCTAAAAAAACACGCCCCGGACTCGCCGCAGACTCGGCAGCGTCGCGGATTTCGCCGGACCGCGCCGCTGGCAGAGCCGGCGGCCGACGGGGTCGCGGGCGCTCGGCACTGCGTCGGCCGGAGGCTCCCGTTGGCGCAGCAGCGACGGTCGGGGGCGGCGCAGCTGGACAGCCGGAGGTTTGGTGTCGCGGCGTATCTGCTGTGCGCGGGTTCGCTTCCCCGGGATTTTGGGCTGCTCTGGAAAAACGGGTGGCGGAGCCGGAGAGAAGAGCGGGCGGTGGCTACAGGCCGAGTCGCCGCTCGGGGAGGTTGCGCTCCGCGGAGCTTCAAGCTTTGGAGACGGAGTGCAAAACCGTCGAGCGTCCCAAGTGGACCGCGGCAGGCGTCCTGGCTCCGGTCGCGTCGAGGCGCTCCGGTGGTTTTTCCTGGGGAATTCCAAAGTGGTCAGTTTCTATTAGTTTAATTTTTACCGCTCGTTTACGTCAAAACGTTTAAAATAAAAATGTCCGTCACAGTAACCAGAATAGTCTTTGGGAGCAAATACTGCCCGTCGTCCGCTCTAGCTATTGCTTCCCGCTTTGCAGACAGTACTTACTCCCCATTGATGTAATCAAAGGGCAAGCAGCAGAATATCAACAACAGAGCACTAACTGGAAGTAATAGCTGTAGCGAAACAACTCTAACAGGAAAAGAAAAAAATCACGCGTCCTAGTTAATCCACTTCGTGGTAAAGTCACAAAATATTAGAGCGCGCCTAAAGAGAAGAAATATTACCTAGGGTTGAGTAATGACTAAATTTAGTGGCAGATGTTACTTAATGAACCGGGCAGTAATGATTCCCGGTCCGTATTGCAATTCAAAAAATGAATAGTTTAGAGACCCTCTTGAAGTGATAAAGACAGAAAACTAATTGGGAGTCGTTAACAGCTCCATTTAAACATAACCACTGCTAAACCAATTGAACTGGAAACTAATTGGGAGGCTCTAACGCTTAAACGATCACACCGCTGTAAGCAAGCTGGGAGGCAACAGTGACTCCTGCTTAGAACCAAAAGAGTAATCGAAGCTTTAGATCTTTAGATAAAGAGAAATAAAAAAAGGAATCGTTCAATAACGGCTACGTTTAAACGTAGGTACTAAAAGAATTCCCGGGCGGTGGTGAACTAACATAACGCTAAAAGATTTAGATTTAAAATAAAAGGAAGATTAGAAAACCAACAGGGAGTCACGACTGCCAAAATTTAAACATAGCCGTTGGGGGGGGAGGAGGGGACGGGTACCAATTCCTTCCAAGTAGAGCTAAAAGAAAAAACCGACGCCCATTAAATCCGACGAACAAAAACTTAGATTTCATTTTAGAAACAGATCGAACGCTAACTGGGCATCATGAATGCCCGTTTAACAATACTAGCCATCTTAAACTGATGCATTAAAGATACCCCCGCAGCACCATCAGGTGAAAATTTTCTCCTTGGGAAGCAGAAATAGAATACCAATTGGGAGCAGTTTAGGGTAACGGTCGTCGTGAACGTACCCCTAATTCGAGTCCTAATTCACAATCCGAAACCGTGATTTCCAACGGTAATGAACCTTTTCCTCTTGTGTCAGTCGGGTGCCTGCGCTTTGCTCCTGCTCCCTTCAGCAGCGGTACACGGAGCGCTCGCCGGCTGTGAGCCGTTCGTTCACCGGCTTTTTGTACCAGTCAACTCTTCAATCGGGCCGTTTAAATAACAGACTATTCTCTCAAATTCCAGCTCAAACGCGTGGCACGAATTAACGGCGCCCGAGGACCACGCCATTTACTAGTGCCGCCCCGGAGCTGAGCCTGCTTATTGTGAGGCTCTTCTCGCAAGAGCCCCTCACGCACGCACGCCCGCACGCCCGCACGCCCGCAGGTCCCGTCACCGGTGCTCCGCGCCGGCCTAACCGCGGACCGGCAGGGCGGGCGGAGAAACTGCCCGGAAGCCGTGGAGAGCGAGACGGATTCGAGAGCGAGACGGATTCAACAGCGATTCCTGCCGAAACACGCAAGGAACGCAGCTCTGCACGGCGGGGCGGCGGCCTGTCCCCTCCTGGCCGCGCGGCCCCATCCCCGCCGCGGGCAGCCTTAGCCTTCAGAAGATGGCGGCGCCATACCCCCCCCCCCCCCCGCCCCCCTCCAAGCACCGGCCGCAGCTCCGGAGAGAAACGACGCGGATGCGGCCCCGAGACAGCGGCGCCGCCACCGCGGCCGCCGTCGGCACTCGTTTCGCGGGGGACTCACCGGCTCCTCCGGGGCTCCGGCAGGCTCCCGCCGCTTCCCCGCGGTCCTCCATGATGCCGGAAGTGCCCCTCAGTCCTCCGAACTTGCGCTCTATGGGCCCGCAGTCCTCCAGGATGCCCAAGTGCCGGTTCGGTGCGGGGGGCCCTGGAGTAGATGAGCCCCGGGCTCTGCCCAGGGAGCTCCTTCTGGGCGAGGCGAGAGCTGTGGGACTGGGCAGGGTCCAGCGGCACCCACAGGAGAGAGTGCCCTGGGCTGCAGCTTGGGTTTTGGTGGAGTTTTTTTGGTGTTTTTTTTTTTTTTTTTTTTACGTCGGCAGTTTCCTACGGGGTGTTCAGGGGTGACAGGAGGGTTTTAAAACACACAGCCTTTTTTTAACTGATAGTTTTGGTGCTGTTTTGTTCTAGGTGCACTGGATTCTCCCAGAATTCTGAACTTCCTGCAGGATGGCAACTTGTTTTTTGCGAGGAGTGTTTGTGACCGCATTTCCCTTCCTCGGACTTGAAGGTGAGAATATCGAGCAGCCGTGAGGATGCGCACCACGTCCGCACCTGTCTATGCCCCCCCATCCCTCCGTCCGTGGCTGCAGGTGGGATTTTTCCCATGCCACCCCCAACTCGGTGGCCTTGCCAAGGGTGGGTGTGCCTGGCCCTACTTCTCGTGTCCCTGCCTCCAATGGGTGTGCTTTGCCTGCTTTGTGTTCCCTCTTTATGGGTGTGCATAGCTCACACTGTTGTCCTCGCCCTGTGCTTCTGCCTTGCACCTGCCTCCCATGGGCATGCATTGTCCCCCCCTTGTCTCTGCTCCATGCAGCTGCCTTGCCCCCACCTCTCCAAGTATTGCTGCTCCAGGTTTACAGCACGAATAAACTGTTAGCATTCCGAACTTTGCTCTGGCACTTCCTTGGGCCCCAAATCCCTAAGACTACCGCAAAATGCCATCACCAGTAGATGTCAGGGGGAATGAGGGGCACCCAGCAGGGACACCCTGAAGTCTCATGGTTTCCATCAGGCTTTCCCAAGGGCAGAGGTGGGTGGGAGAGTGGAAAAGCAGCATTACTTTTTACGTTTTCTTCCTACATCTCCCTCTTCTGAGCTCCTTGTCCCTGGGTGTTTGTTCTTGCCTGTGGCCCCTGTTCCTGATGGGCTCCAGGTGTGGCCAGTGGGGCTAATGGCATGACTGGCCCTGCTGTGGACTATAAAGGGGCTGCCTGAGGGAGCTGGTAAAGGGGAACTGGCTGAGGAGGAGCTGGAGGTGCCTCCAGCATGGAATGGCTGGTCCCTGTGGTGAAGAAGGGTTCCTCTGAGCTGTCCGTGATGGAGCAGACCACCAGCATGTGTTGCCAAGAGCTTGGTGCCTGCATCGGCTGTGTGTGAGCCGCTGGCCAGCCTGGCAGTGGAGGGGAGTTGAGAGAAAAGTGTTGGGGCACTGAAGGTCTGAGCCGGTGCTGGGAGCTGGGGTGAGTCACATGTTCTCCCATGCACATCCTGGTCCATCTCTGCTGCCCTGCCTGTCGCTCCTTCCGCTGCCTGGGAAAGGGCTGCCCAGGGATGGGGAGGGCCAACGATGGCTTTCTGTCCTGGCCACTTTGCTGTGGAAGCCTGCCAGGCACCCTGCTGCCATTCCGATGGCACTGGGGCTTCCCCTCAAGCCAGGGGGAGGTGGCAGGGCTGGAAGAAAGTGGAGGCTGAGATGGGGTGCGAAGTCAGGGAAAATGTGGAAATCAAGAGTGGGTGGAAATGGTGTCACTTTTTACATTGTCTTTGTAAGGCTCCCTCTTTTTGTCTTCCTGACCCTATGTGTTAGTTCTTGCCTCTGTTTCTTTTCCCCTATTGCTTTACAATATTTGCCTGTCCCTCGTCTTGTCCTTGCCTTGTGGTCCTGCTGGTGCCTTTGGACTCTTTCTCCTGCTCCTCCTCTCTCTTATGTATTCCTCCACCTCTCCCTGGGTTTTTTGCTCAGTGTCCCAGTACTCCTCTCTCTATGCTACTGTCCTGCTCCCTGTCCCTCCCCTGTTTGCAGCATCCCGTTTACTGGCTGCCTGTCCCCCACCTCTTCTCTATCTTCCTCCTGTTTTTTCCCTTCTCTCCTGCTGTCCTGCTGCGTTTGAGCACTGAGCCTTGTAGCCAGCTCAGTGCCAGGATTTGTTCTGGGCAGAGGTGAGTAAACTTTTCCTGCCTCCTCTGTGCCCCTGGATGGTATTCAAGCCCCTGGGTGCAGAGCTCGTGGCTGTGAGCAGGTGCCAGGGAGGGGGCCATGTGCTGTGGGGATTTGGCCAGGCCCCTGTTCCTGACGGGCTCCAGCTGGGGCAGGTGTGGCCAGTGAGGCTAATGATGGGGCTGGCCCTGCTTTGGGCTAGGAAGGGGGCTGCCTGGGCATGCCTGCCTGCAGGAGCTGGCTGAGGAGTCAAACCAAGGGGCTTCCACAGGCAGCTGTCTCTAGCCGGTCCCTGTGGCAAGGAAGGATCCCTCCCAGCCGTCCCCAACAGAGCACGCCACCAGCACACGACACCAGGACCCTGGCGGCTCTGTTGGCCACACGTGTGAGCTGCTGCATGTCCAGGAAACCTCGTGAGAGAAGTGCATTGAGTCACGCACCGCTTACTCCTAAGGTCAGGCAGCTGGCACTGTGGAGGAGGAAGGGGCAGAAGCAGAGAGAAAAGCCTCGGGGCGGTGAAGGTCTGCCGTTGGCACCAGGAGCCACGTGTCCCCTCGTGTGTGTCCGGGCCCATCCCTGCCCTGGTTCTGCAGGTCTCTGCCTGCCTCCTTGCCTGTCCCTGCTTCTGTCTGCCTTTCAGGCTGTCTAGTTCCCCAAAGCTTTTTGCTCTTCTGCTAGCATTGCCCTGTAAAGTATCACCTTCTACCTTTCCTTTCTATGTCTCTTCCTTTCTGGCACCCCACCAGCTCTGATTTCATTCTTCCTCGTTGCTTGTGACAATGGCATTTCTAGGTCTCCCTCTCTCGGTGTCTCCGTTTATTCAGTTCCCTGTGATTGTGGGAAGGGTGGTGGTCGGGGTCTGGGTCTCTGCTCAGGGAGCTCATTCTGCTCTGAGGTTGCTGTGGTGTGGGTGCTCTGTTGGTGCTATCAGCGGTGGCAGTTTGGGAGCTGGCTGGGCTGTGTGGGTATTGCGGTTTGGACACGGAGAGAAGCAGAAGCATCTGAGGTAAGAGTTGTGGGACTGGGCAAGGTCCAGCAGCACATAGAGAGTGCCATTGGATGCCTGTTTGTTGGTTTTGATGTCAGCAATTTTATACTGAGTGTTCAGGGGTGGCAAGATACTTTAAAAACACAGAATTTTTTTTAACTGAATTTTTTTTGTTCTAGCTGCACTGGATTTTCCTGGAACTCTGGACTTCATGCAGGATGTAACCTTGTTTTTTTCCCTAGTTTGGCTGACAGCTTTTCCCTTAATAGGACTGAAGGTGAGATTATTAGGTATTAGAATGTGCAACATGTATGCACCTGTATATGCCACTCCCTATCCACCTGTCCATGCCTCATTCAGAAGATGGCGGCGCCATACCCCCCCCCCCCCTCCCCCCCTCCAAGCACCGTCCGCAGCTCCGGAGAGAAATGACGCGGATGCGGCCCCGAGACGGCGGTGCCGCCACCGCGGCCGCCGTCGGCACTCGTTTCGCGGGGGACTCACCGGCTCCTCCAGGGCTCCGGCAGGCTCCCGCCGCTTCCCCGCGGTCCTCCATGATGCCGGAAGTGCCCCTCAGTCCTCCGAACTTGCGCTCTATGGGCCCGCAGTCCTCCAGGATGCCCAAGTGCCGGTTCGGTGCGGGGGGCCCTGGAGTAGATGAGCCCCGGGCTCTGCCCAGGGAGCTCCTTCTGGGCAAGGCGAGAGCTGTGGGACTGGGCAGGGTCCAGCGGCATCCACAGGAGAGAGCGCCCTGGGATGCAGCTTGGGTTTTGGGTGTGGTGTTTTTTTTTTTTTTTTTTTTTTTTTTTTTTTTACGTCGGCAGTTTCCTAGGGGGTGTTCAGGGGTGACAGGAGGGTTTTAAAACACATAGCCTTTTTTTTAACTGATAGTTTTGGTGCTTTTTTGTTCTAGGTGCACTGGTTTTTCCCGGAATTCTGAACTTCCTGCAGGATGGCAACTTGGTTTTTGTGAGGAGTGTTTGTGACCGCATTTCCCTTCCTGGGACTTGAAGGTGAGACTATCGAGCAGCCGTGAGGATGCGCACCACGTCTGCACCTGTCTATGCCCCCCCATCCCTCCGTCTTGCGGCTATACGTCGGGTCATCTTCTGAGCTATACGTCGGGACGTCTGTTGGTCTCTACGTCGGAACGTATGTTGGTTTCTACGTCTGGCTTGACGTTAATTTCAGCTCTACTTCGGAATGTCTTTTGGGATATACGTCGGGACGTGTGTTGGGCTCTATGTCGGGACATCTCTCGGGCTCTACGTCAGGACGTCTTTTAGGCTCTACGTCCGGCTGTAGCTCACTTTTGGCTCTACGTCGGAACGTCTGTTGGTCTCTACTTCGATATGTCTGGCTTGAGCTCGCTTTCGGCTCTATGTCGGGACGTATGTTGAGTTCTACAACTGGACATGTGTTGGGCTCTGCGTCGGGACGTCTGTTAGGCTCTATGTCGGGACATCTCTTGGGCTCTACGTCGGGACATCTGTTGGGATCAACGTCGGGACGTTTGTTGGGTTGTAGGTCGGGAAGTCTGGCTTGAGCTTGCTTTCGCCTCTAAGTCGGGACGTCTGTTGGGCTCTACATCTGGTTTAGCTTACTTTCAGCTCTGCGTCGGGACGTGCGTTGGGCTCTGCGTCTGTAGTTAGCTTACTTTCAGCTCTGCGTCGGGACGTGCGTTGGGCTCTGCGTCGGGACGTGCGTTGGGCTCTGCGTCGGGACGTGCGTTGGGCTCTGCGTCGGGACGTGCGTTGGGCTCTGCGTCGGGACGTGCGTTGGGCTCTGCGTCGGGACGTGCGTTGGGCTCTGCGTCGGGACGTGCGTTGGGCTCTGCGTCGGGACGTGCGTTGGGCTCTGCGTCGGGACGTGCGTTGGGCTCTGCGTCGGGACGTGCGTTGGGCTCTGCGTCGGGACGTGCGTTGGGCTCTGCGTCGGGACGTGCGTTGGGCTCTGCGTCGGGACGTGCGTTGGGCTCTGCGTCGGGACGTGCGTTGGGCTCTGCGTCGGGACGTGCGTTGGGCTCTGCGTCGGGACGTGCGTTGGGCTCTGCGTCGGGACGTGCGTTGGGCTCTGCGTCGGGACGTGCGTTGGGCTCTGCGTCGGGACGTGCGTTGGGCTCTGCGTCGGGACGTGCGTTGGGCTCTGCGTCGGGACGTGCGTTGGGCTCTGCGTCGGGACGTGCGTTGGGCTCTGCGTCGGGACGTGCGTTGGGCTCTGCGTCTGTAGTTAGCTAACTTTCAGCTCTGCGTCGGGACGTGCGTTGGGCTCTGCGTCTGTAGTTAGCTAACTTTCAGCTCTGCGTCGGGACGTGCGTTGGGCTCTGCGTCGGGACGTGCGTTGGGCTCTGCGTCGGGACGTGCGTTGGGCTCTGCGTCGGGACGTGCGTTGGGCTCTGCGTCGGGACGTGCGTTGGGCTCTGCGTCGGGACGTGCGTTGGGCTCTGCGTCGGGACGTGCGTTGGGCTCTGCGTCGGGACGTGCGTTGGGCTCTGCGTCGGGACGTGCGTTGGGCTCTGCGTCGGGACGTGCGTTGGGCTCTGCGTCGGGACGTGCGTTGGGCTCTGCGTCGGGACGTGCGTTGGGCTCTGCGTCGGGACGTGCGTTGGGCTCTGCGTCTGTAGTTAGCTAACTTTGGGCTCTGCGTCGGGACGTGCGTTGGGCTCTGCGTCGGGACGTGCGTTGGGCTCTGCGTCGGGACGTGCGTTGGGCTCTGCGTCGGGACGTGCGTTGGGCTCTGCGTCGGGACGTGCGTTGGGCTCTGCGTCGGGACGTGCGTTGGGCTCTGCGTCTGTAGTTAGCTAACTTTCAGCTCTACGTCGGGACGTGCGTTGGGCTCTACGTCGGGACGTGCGTTGGGCTCTACGTCGGGACGTGCGTTGGGCTCTACGTCGGGATTTAGCTTACTTTCAGCTCCACGTCGGGACGTGCCTTGGCCTCTGCGTCGGGATTTAGCTTACTTTCAGCTCTACGTCGGGACGTGCGTTGGGCTCTACGTCGGGACGTGCGTTGGGCTCTACGTCGGGACGTGCGTTGGGCTCTACGTCGGGACGTGCGTTGGGCTCTACGTCGGGATTTAGCTTACACTCAGCTCTACGTCGGGACGTGCGTTGGGCTCTACGTCGGGATTTAGCTTACTTTCAGCTCTACGTCGGGACGTGCGTTGGGCTCTACGTCGGGACGTGCGTTGGGCTCTACGTCGGGACGTGCGTTGGGCTCTACGTCGGGATTTAGCTTACTTTGAGCTCTACGTCGGGATTTAGCTTACTTTGAGATCTACGTCGGGATTTAGCTTACTTTGAGCTCTACGTCGGGACGCGCGTTGGGCTCTACGTCGGGACGCGCGTTGGGCTCTACGTCGGGACGCGCGTTGGGCTCTACGTCGGGATTTAGCTTACTTTCAGCTCTACGTCGGGACGCGCGTTGGGCTCTACGTCGGGATTTAGCTTACTTTCAGCTCTACGTCGGGACGCGCGTTGGGCTCTACGTCGGGACGCGCGTTGGGCTCTACGTCGGGACGCGCGTTGGGCTCTACGTCGGGATTTAGCTTACTTTCAGCTCTACGTCGGGACGCGCGTTGGGCTCTACGTCGGGACGCGCGTTGGGCTCTACGTCGGGACGCGCGTTGGGCTCTACGTCGGGACGCGCGTTGGGCTCTACGTCGGGACGCGCGTTGGGCTCTACGTCGGGACGCGCGTTGGGCTCTACGTCGGGATTTAGCTTACTTTCAGCTCTACGTCGGGACGCGCGTTGGGCTCTACGTCGGGATTTAGCTTACACTCAGCTCTACGTCGGGACGTGCGTTGGGCTCTACGTCGGGATTTAGCTTACTTTCAGCTCTACGTCGGGACGTGCGTTGGGCTCTACGTCGGGACGTGCGTTGGGCTCTACGTCGGGACGTGCGTTGGGCTCTACGTCGGGATTTAGCTTACTTTGAGCTCTACGTCGGGATTTAGCTTACTTTGAGCTCTACGTCGGGATTTAGCTTACTTTGAGCTCTACGTCGGGACGCGCGTTGGGCTCTACGTCGGGACGCGCGTTGGGCTCTACGTCGGGACGCGCGTTGGGCTCTACGTCGGGACGCGCGTTGGGCTCTACGTCGGGATTTAGCTTACTTTCAGCTCTACGTCGGGACGCGCGTTGGGCTCTACGTCGGGACGCGCGTTGGGCTCTACGTCGGGACGCGCGTTGGGCTCTACGTCGGGACGCGCGTTGGGCTCTACGTCGGGACGCGCGTTGGGCTCTACGTCGGGACGCGCGTTGGGCTCTACGTCGGGATTTAGCTTACTTTCAGCTCTACGTCGGGACGCGCGTTGGGCTCTACGTCGGGACGCGCGTTGGGCTCTACGTCGGGACGCGCGTTGGGCTCTACGTCGGGACGCGCGTTGGGCTCTACGTCGGGACGCGCGTTGGGCTCTACGTCGGGACGCGCGTTGGGCTCTACGTCGGGATTTAGCTTACTTTCAGCTCTACGTCGGGACGCGCGTTGGGCTCTACGTCGGGACGCGCGTTGGGCTCTACGTCGGGACGCGCGTTGGGCTCTACGTCGGGACGCGCGTTGGGCTCTACGTCGGGACGCGCGTTGGGCTCTACGTCGGGACGCGCGTTGGGCTCTACGTCGGGACGCGCGTTGGGCTCTACGTCGGGACGCGCGTTGGGCTCTACGTCGGGACGCGCGTTGGGCTCTACGTCGGGACGCGCGTTGGGCTCTACGTCGGGACGCGCGTTGGGCTCTACGTCGGGACGCGCGTTGGGCTCTACGTCGGGACGCGCGTTGGGCTCTACGTCGGGACGCGCGTTGGGCTCTACGTCGGGACGCGCGTTGGGCTCTACGTCGGGACGCGCGTTGGGCGCTACGTCGGGACGCGCGTTGGGCGCTACGTCTGTAGTTAGCTAACTTTCAGCTCTACGTCGGGACGCGCGTTGGGCGCTACGTCGGGACGCGCGTTGGGCGCTACGTCGGGACGCGCGTTGGGCGCTACGTCGGGACGCGCGTTGGGCGCTACGTCGGGACGCGCGTTGGCCCCTACGTCGGGACGCGCGTTGGCCCCTACGTCGGGACGCGCGTTGGCCCCTACGTCGGGACGCGCGTTGGCCCCTACGTCGGGACGCGCGTTGGCCCCTACGTCGGGATTTAGCTTACTTTCAGCTCTACGTCGGGACGTGCGGTGGGCTCTACGTCGGGACGTGCGGTGGGCTCTACGTCGGGACGTGCGGTGGGCTCTACGTCGGGACGTGCGGTGGGCTCTACGTCGGGACGTGCGGTGGGCTCTACGTCGGGATTTAGCTTACTTTCAGCTCTACGTCGGGACGTGCGTTGGCCTCTAGGTCGGGACGTGCGTTGGCCTCTAGGTCGGGACGTGCGTTGGCCTCTACGTCGGGATTTAGCTTACTTTCAGCTCTACGTCGGGACGTGCGTTGGGCGCTACGTCGGGACGTGCGTTGGGCGCTACGTCGGGATTTAGCTTACTTTCAGCTCTACGTCGGGACGTGCATTGGGCTCTACGTCGGGACGTGCGGGGGGCTCTACGTCGGGACGTGCGGGGGGCTCTACGTCGGGACGTGCGGGGGGCTCTACGTCGGGACGTGCGGGGGGCTCTACGTCGGGACGTGCGGGGGGCTCTACGTCGGGACGTGCGGGGGGCTCTACGTCGGGACGTGCGTTGGGCTCTACGTCGGGATTTAGCTTACTTTCAGCTCTACGTCGGGACGTGCGTTGGCCTCTACGTCGGGACGTGCGTTGGCCTCTACGTCGGGACGTGCGTTGGCCTCTACGTCGGGATTTAGCTTACTTTCAGCTCTACGTCGGGACGTGCGTTGGCCTCTACGTCGGGACGTGCGTTGGCCTCTACGTCGGGACGTGCGTTGGCCTCTACGTCGGGACGTGCGTTGGCCTCTACGTCGGGACGTGCGTTGGCCTCTACGTCGGGACGTGCGTTGGCCTCTACGTCGGGACGTGCGTTGGCCTCTACGTCGGGATTTAGCTTACTTTCAGCTCTACGTCGGGACGTGCGTTGGGCTCTACGTCGGGATTTAGCTTACTTTTAGCTCTACGTCGGGACGTGCGTTGGGCTCTACGTCGGGACGTGCGGTGGGCTCTACGTCTGTAGTTAGCTAACTTTCAGCTCTACGTCGGGACGTGCGTTGGGCTCTACGTCGGGACGTGCGTTGGGCTCTACGTCGGGATTTAGCTTACTTTCAGCTCTACGTCGGGACGTGCGTTGGCCTCTAGGTCGGGACGTGCGTTGGCCTCTAGGTCGGGACGTGCGTTGGCCTCTACGTCGGGACGTGCGTTGGCCTCTACGTCGGGACGTGCGTTGGCCTCTACGTCGGGACGTGCGTTGGCCTCTACGTCGGGATTTAACTTACTTTCAGCTCTACGTCGGGACGTGCGTTGGGCGCTACGTCGGGACGTGCGTTGGGCGCTACGTCGGGACGTGCGTTGGGCGCTACGTCGGGACGTGCGTTGGGCTCTACGTCGGGACGTGCGTTGGGCTCTACGTCTGTAGTTAGCTAAATTTCAGCTCTACGTCGGGACGTGCGTTGGGCTCTACGTCGGGACGTGCGTTGGGCTCTACGTCGGGACGTGCGTTGGGCTCTACGTCGGGACGTGCGTTGGGCTCTACGTCGGGACGTGCGTTGGGCTCTACGTCGGGACGTGCGTTGGGCTCTACGTCGGGACGTGCGTTGGGCTCTACGTCGGGATTTAGCTTACTTTCAGCTCTACGTCGGGATTTAGCTTACTTTCAGCTCTACGTCGGGATTTAGCTTACTTTCAGCTCTACGTCGGGACGTGCGCTGGCCTCTACGTCGGGACGTGCGCTGGCCTCTACGTCGGGACGTGCGCTGGCCTCTACGTCGGGACGTGCGCTGGCCTCTACGTCGGGACGTGCGCTGGCCTCTACGTCGGGACGTGCGCTGGCCTCTACGTCGGGACGTGCGCTGGCCTCTACGTCGGGACGTGCGTTGGCCTCTACGTCGGGATTTAACTTAATTTCAGCTCTACGTCGGGACGTGCGTTGGGCGCTACGTCGGGACGTGCGTTGGGCTCTACGTCGGGACGTGCGTTGGGCTCTACGTCGGGACGTGCGTTGGGCTCTACGTCGGGACGTGCGTTGGGCTCTACGTCGGGATTTAACTTACTTTCATCTCTACGTCGGGACGTGCGTTGGGCTCTACGTCGGGATTTAACTTACTTTCATCTCTACGTCGGGACGTGCGTTGGGCTCTACGTCGGGATTTAACTTACTTTCATCTCTACGTCGGGACGTGCGTTGGCCTCTACGTCGGGACGTGCGTTGGCCTCTACGTCGGGACGTGCGTTGGCCTCTACGTCGGGACGTGCGTTGGCCTCTACGTCGGGACGTGCGTTGGCCTCTACGTCGGGACGTGCGTTGGCCTCTACGTCGGGACGTGCGTTGGCCTCTACGTCGGGACGTGCGTTGGCCTCTACGTCGGGACGTGCGTTGGCCTCTACGTCGGGACGTGCGTTGGCCTCTACGTCGGGACGTGCGTTGGCCTCTACGTCGGGATTTAGCTTACTTTCAGCTCTACGTCGGGACGTGCGTTGGGCTCTACGTCGGGACGTGCGTTGGGCTCTACGTCGGGATTTAGCTTACTTTCAGCTCTACGTCGGGACGTGCGTTGGCCTCTACGTCGGGACGTGCGTTGGCCTCTACGTCGGGACGTGCGTTGGCCTCTACGTCGGGACGTGCGTTGGCCTCTACGTCGGGATTTAGCTTACTTTCAGCTCTACGTCGGGACGTGCGTTGGCCTCTACGTCGGGATTTAGCTTACTTTTAGCTCTACGTCGGGACGTGCGTTGGGCTCTACGTCGGGACGTGCGTTGGGCTCTACGTCGGGACGTGCGTTGGGCTCTACGTCGGGACGTGCGTTGGGCTCTACGTCGGGACGTGCGTTGGGCTCTACGTCGGGACGTGCGTTGGGCTCTACGTCTGTAGTTAGCTAACTTTCAGCTCTACGTCGGGACGTGCGTTGGGCGCTACGTCGGGACGTGCGTTGGGCTCTACGTCGGGACGTGCGTTGGGCTCTACGTCGGGACGTGCGTTGGGCTCTACGTCGGGACGTGCGTTGGGCTCTACGTCGGGACGTGCGTTGGGCTCTACGTCGGGACGTGCGTTGGGCTCTACGTCGGGATTTAGCTTACTTTCAGCTCTACGTCGGGACGTGCGTTGGCCTCTACGTCGAGACGTGCGTTGGCCTCTACGTCGGGACGTGCGTTGGCCTCTACGTCGGGACGTGCGTTGGCCTCTACGTCGGGATTTAACTTAATTTCAGCTCTACGTCGGGACGTGCGTTGGGCGCTACGTCGGGACGTGCGTTGGGCTCTACGTCGGGATTTAACTTACTTTCAGCTCTACGTCGGGACGTGCGTTGGCCTCTACGTCGGGACGTGCGTTGGCCTCTACGTCGGGACGTGCGTTGGGCTCTACGTCGGGACGTGCGTTGGCCTCTACATCGGGATTTAGCTTACTTTCAGCTCTACGTCGGGACGTGCGTTGGGCTCTACGTCGGGACGTGCGTTGGGCTCTACGTCGGGACGTGCGTTGGGCTCTACGTCGGGACGTGCGTTGGGCTCTACGTCGGGACGTGCGTTGGGCTCTACGTCGGGATTTAGCTTACTTTCAGCTCTACGTCGGGACGTGCGTTGGCCTCTACGTCGGGACGTGCGTTGGCCTGTACGTCGGGACGTGCGTTGGCCTCTACGTCGGGACGTGCGTTGGGCTCTACGTCGGGATTTAGCTTACTTTCAGCTCTACGTCGGGACGTGCGTTGGCCTCTACTTCGGGATTTAGCTTACTTTCAGCTCTACGTCGGGACGTGCGTTGGCCTCTACGTCGGGACGTGCGTTGGCCTCTACGTCGGGACGTGCGTTGGCCTCTACGTCGGGACGTGCGTTGGCCTCTACGTCGGGACGTGCGTTGGCCTCTACGTCGGGACGTGCGTTGGCCTCTACGTCGGGACGTGCGTTGGCCTCTACGTCGGGATTTAGCTTACTTTCAGCTCTACGTCGGGACGTGCGTTGGGCTCTACGTCGGGTTTTAGCTTACTTTCAGCTCTACGTCGGGACGTGCGTTGGGCTCTACGTCGGGACGTGCGTTGGGCTCTACTTTGGGACGTGCGTTGGGCTCTATGACTGTAATTAGCTAACTTTCTGCTCTACGTCGGGACGTGCGTTGGGCGCTACGTCGGGACGTGCGTTGGGCTCTACGTCGGGACGTGCGTTGGGCTCTACGTCGGGATTTAGCTTACTTTCAGCTCTACGTCGGGACGTGCGTTGGCCTCTAGGTCGGGACGTGCGTTGGCCTCTAGGTCGGGACGTGCGTTGGCCTCTAGGTCGGGACGTGCGTTGGCCTCTAGGTCGGGACGTGCGTTGGCCTCTAGGTCGGGACGTGCGTTGGCCTCTAGGTCGGGACGTGCGTTGGCCTCTACGTCGGGACGTGCGTTGGCCTCTGCGTCGGGATTTAGCTTACTTTCAGCTCTACGTCGGGACGTGAGTTCGGCGCTACGTCGGGACGTGCGTTGGGCGCTACGTCGGGATTTAGCTTACTTTCAGCTCTACGTCGGGACGTGCGTTGGGCGCTACGTCGGGATTTAGCTTACTTTCAGCTCTACGTCGGGACGTGCATTGGGCTCTACGTCGGGACGTGCGGTGGGCTCTACGTCGGGACGTGCGGTGGGCTCTACGTCGGGACGTGCGTTGGGCTCTACGTCGGGATTTAGCTTACTTTCAGCTCTACGTCATGACGTGCGTTGGCCTCTACGTCGGGACGTGCGTTGGCCTCTACGTCGGGACGTGCGTTGGCCTCTACGTCGGGACGTGCGTTGGCCTCTACGTCGGGACGTGCGTTGGCCTCTACGTCGGGACGTGCGTTGGCCTCTACGTCGGGACGTGCGTTGGCCTCTACGTCGGGACGTGCGTTGGCCTCTACGTCGGGACGTGCGTTGGCCTCTACGTCGGGATTTAGCTTACTTTCAGCTCTACGTCGGGACGTGCGTTGGCCTCTACGTCGGGACGTGCGTTGGCCTCTACGTCGGGACGTGCGTTGGGCTCTACGTCGGGATTTAGCTTACTTTCAGCTCTACGTCGGGACGTGCGTTGGGCTCTACGTCTGTAGTTAGCTAACTTTCAGCTCTACGTCGGGACGTGCGTTGGCCTCTACGTCGGGACGTGCGTTGGCCTCTACGTCGGGACGTGCGTTGGCCTCTACGTCGGGACGTGCGTTGGCCTCTACGTCGGGACGTGCGTTGGCCTCTACGTCGGGATTTAGCTTACTTTCATCTCTACGTCGGGACGTGCGTTGGCCTCTACGTCGGGACGTGCGTTGGCCTCTACGTCGGGACGTGCGTTGGCCTCTACGTCGGGACGTGCGTTGGCCTCTACGTCGGGATTTAACTTACTTTCAGCTCTATGTCGGGACGTGCGTTGGCCTCTACGTCGGGATTTAACTTACTTTCAGCTCTATGTCGGGACGTGCGTTGGGCTCTATGTCGGGACGTGCGTTGGGCTCTATGTCGGGACGTGCGTTGGGCTCTACGTCGGGACGTGCGTTGGGCTCTACGTCGGGACGTGCGTTGGCCTCTACGTCGGGACGTGCGTTGGGCTCTACGTCGGGATTTAGCTTACTTTCATCTCTACGTCGGGACGTGCGTTGGCCTCTACGTCGGGATGTGCGTTGGCCTCTACGTCGGGACGTGCGTTGGCCTCTACGTCGGGACGTGCGTTGGCCTCTACGTCGGGACGTGCGTTGGCCTCTACGTCGGGATTTAACTTACTTTCAGCTCTATGTCGGGACGTGCGTTGGCCTCTACGTCGGGATTTAACTTACTTTCAGCTCTATGTCGGGACGTGCGTTGGCCTCTACGTCGGGATTTAACTTACTTTCAGCTCTATGTCGGGACGTGCGTTGGCCTCTATGTCGGGACGTGCGTTGGGCTCTATGTCGGGACGTGCGTTGGGCTCTATGTCGGGACGTGCGTTGGGCTCTACGTCGGGACGTGCGTTGGGCTCTACGTCTGTAGTTAGCTAACTTTCTGCTCTACGTCGGGACGTGCGTTGGTCTCTACGTCTGTAGTTAGCTAACTTTCAGCTCTACGTCGGGACGTGCGTTGGGCGCTACGTCGGGACGTGCGTTGGGCGCTACGTCGGGACGTGCGTTGGGCTCTACGTCGGGATTTAGCTTACTTTCAGCTCTACGTCGGGACGTGCGTTGGGCTCTACGTCGGGACGTGCGCTGGCCTTACGTCGGGACGTGCGCTGGCCTCTACGTCGGGACGTGCGCTGGCCTCTACGTCGGGACGTGCGCTGGCCTCTACGTCGGGACGTGCGCTGGCCTCTACGTCGGGACGTGCGCTGGCCTCTACGTCGGGACGTGCGCTGGCCTCTACGTCGGGATTTAGCTTACTTTCAGCTCTACGTCGGGACGTGCGTTGGCCTCTACGTCGGGACGTGCGTTGGCCTCTACGTCGGGATTTAGCTTACTTTTAGCTCTAAGTCAGGACGTGCATTGGGCTCTACGTCGGGACGTGCGGTGGGCTCTACGTCGGGACGTGCGGTGGGCTCTACGTCGGGACGTGCGTTGGGCTCTACGTCGGGACGTGCGTTGGGCTCTACGTCGGGATTTAGCTTACTTTCAGGTCTACGTCGGGACGTGCGTTGGCCTCTACGTCGGGACGTGCGTTGGCCTCTACGTCGGGATTTAGCTTACTTTCAGCTCTACGTCGGGACGTGCGTTGGCCTCTACGTCGGGACGTGCGTTGGCCTCTACGTCGGGATTTAGCTTACTTTCAGCTCTACGTCGGGACGTGCGTTGGGCTCTACGTCGGGACGTGCGTTGGGCTCTACGTCGGGACGTGCGTTGGGCTCTACGTCGGGACGTGCGTTGGGCTCTACGTCGGGACGTGCGTTGGGCTCTACGTCGGGACGTGCGTTGGGCTCTACGTCGGGATTTAGCTTACTTTCAGCTCTACGTCGGGACGTGCGTTGGCCTCTACGTCGGGACGTGCGTTGGCCTCTACGTCGGGACGTGCGTTGGCCTCTAAGTCGGGACGTGCGTTGGCCTCTAAGTCGGGACGTGCGTTGGCCTCTAAGTCGGGACGTGCGTTGGCCTCTAAGTCGGGACGTGCGTTGGCCTCTACGTCGGGATTTAACTTACTTTCAGCTCTACGTCGGGACGTGCGTTGGGCGCTACGTCGGGACTTGCGTTGGGCGCTACGTCGGGATTTAACTTACTTTCAGCTCTACGTCGGGACGTGCGTTGGCCTCTACGTCGGGACGTGCGTTGGCCTCTACGACGGGACGTGCGTTGGCCTCTACGTCGGGACGTGCGTTGGCCTCTACGTCGGGACGTGCGTTGGCCTCTACGTCGGGACGTGCGTTGGCCTCTACGTCGGGACGTGCGTTGGCCTCTACGTCAGGACGTGCGTTGGCCTCTACGTCGGGACGTGCGTTGGCCTCTACGTCGGGACGTGCGTTGGCCTCTACGTCGGGACGTGCGTTGGCCTCTACGTCGGGACGTGCGTTGGCCTCTACGTCGGGACGTGCGTTGGCCTCTACATCAGGATTTAGCTTACTTTCAGCTCTACGTCGGGACGTGCGTTGGGCTCTACGTCGGGACGTGCGTTGGGCTCTACGTCGGGACGTGCGTTGGGCTCTACGTCGGGACGTGCGTTGGGCTCTATGTCTGTAGTTAGCTAACTTTCTGCTCTACGTCGGGACGTGCGTTGGGCGCTACGTCGGGATTTAGCTTACTTTCAGCTCTACGTCGGGACGTGCGTTGGCCTCTACGTCGGGACGTGCGTTGGCCTCTACGTCGGGACGTGCGTTGGCCTCTACGTCGGGACGTGTGTTGGCCTCTACTTCGGGATTTAGCTTACTTTCAGCTCTACGTCGGGACGTGCGTTGGCCTCTACGTCGGGACGTGCGTTGGCCTCTACGTCGGGACGTGCGTTGGCCTCTACGTCGGGACGTGCGTTGGCCTCTACGTCGGGATTTAGCTTACTTTCAGCTCTACGTCGGGACGTGCGTTGGGCTCTACGTCGGGACGTGCGTTGGGCTCTATGTCTGTAGTTAGCTAACTTTCTGCTCTACGTCGGGACGTGCGTTGGGCGCTACGTCGGGACGTGCGTTGGGCTCTACGTCGGGACGTGCGTTGGGCTCTACGTCGGGATTTAGCTTACTTTCAGCTCTACGTCGGGACGTGCGTTGGCCTCTAGGTCGGGACGTGCGGTGGGCTCTACGTCGGGACGTGCGGTGGGCTCTACGTCGGGACGTGCGTTGGCCTCTACGTCGGGACGTGCGTTGGCCTCTGCGTCGGGATTTAGCTTACTTTCAGCTCTACGTCGGGACGTGCGTTGGGCGCTACGTCGGGACGTGCGTTGGGCGCTACGTCGGGATTTAGCTTACTTTCAGCTCTACGTCGGGACGTGCGTTGGCCTCTACGTCGGGACGTGCGTTGGGCTCTACGTCGGGATTTAGCTTACTTTTAGCTCTACGTCGGGACGTGCGTTGGGCTCTACGTCTGTAGTTAGCTAACTTTCAGCTCTACGTCGGGACGTGCGTTGGGCTCTACGTCGGGACGTGCGTTGGGCTCTACGTCGGGATTTAACTTACTTTCAGCTCTACGTCGGGACGTGCGTTGTCCTCTGCGTCGGGACGTGCGTTGTCCTCTGCGTCGGGACGTGCGTTGTCCTCTGCGTCGGGACGTGCGTTGTCCTCTGCGTCGGGACGTGCGTTGTCCTCTGCGTCGGGACGTGCGTTGTCCTCTGCGTCGGGACGTGCGTTGTCCTCTGCGTCGGGACGTGCGTTGTCCTCTGCGTCGGGACGTGCGTTGGCCTCTGCGTCGGGACGTGCGTTGGCCTCTACGTCGGGACGTGCGTTGGCCTCTACGTCGGGACGTGCGTTGGCCTCTACGTCGGGATTTAGCTTACTTTCAGCTCTACGTCGGGACGTGCGTTGGCCTCTACGTCGGGACGTGCGTTGGCCTCTACGTCGGGACGTGCGTTGGCCTCTACGTCGGGACGTGCGTTGGCCTCTACGTCCGGACGTGCGTTGGCCTCTACGTCGGGACGTGCGTTGGCCTCTACGTCGGGATTTAGCTTACTTTCAGCTCTACGTCGGGACGTGCGTTGGGCTCTACGTCGGGATTTAGCTTACTTTTAGCTCTACGTCGGGACGTGCGTTGGCCTCTACGTCGGGACGTGCGTTGGCCTCTACGTCGGGATTTAGCTTACTTTCAGCTCTACGTCGGGACGTGCGTTGGCCTCTACGTCGGGACGTGCGTTGGCCTCTACGTCGGGACGTGCGTTGGCCTCTACGTCGGGACGTGCGTTGGCCTCTAAGTCGGAACGTGCGTTGGCCTCTAAGTCGGGACGTGCGTTGGCCTCTAAGTCGGGACGTGCGTTGGCCTCTAAGTCGGGACGTGCGTTGGCCTCTACGTCGGGACGTGCGTTGGCCTCTACATCGGTATTTAGCTTACTTTCAGCTCTACGTCGGGACGTGCGTTGGGCTCTACGTCGGGACGTGCGTTGGGCTCTACGTCGGGACGTGCGTTGGGCTCTACGTCGGGATTTAGCTTACTTTCAGCTCTACGTCGGGACGTGCGTTGGGCTCTACGTCGGGACGTGCGTTGGGCTCTACGTCGGGATTTAGCTTACTTTCAGCTCTACGTCGGGACGTGCGTTGGGCTCTACGTCGGGACGTGCGTTGGGCTCTACGTCGGGATTTAGCTTACTTTCAGCTCTACGTCGGGACGTGCGTTGGGCTCTACGTCGGGACGTGCGTTGGGCTCTACGTCGGGATTTAGCTTACTTTCAGCTCTACGTCGGGACGTGCGTTGGCCTCTACGTCGGGATTTAGCTTACTTTCAGCTCTACGTCGGGACGTGCGTTGGGCTCTACGTCGGGACGTGCGTTGGGCTCTACGTCGGGATTTAGCTTACTTTCAGCTCTAAGTCGGGACGTGCGTTGGCCTCTAAGTCGGGACGTGCGTTGGCCTCTAAGTCGGGACGTGCGTTGGCCTCTAAGTCGGGACGTGCGTTGGCCTCTACGTCGGGATTTAACTTACTTTCAGCTCTACGTCGGGACGTGCGTTGGGCGCTACGTCGGGACGTGCGTTGGGCTCTACGTTGGGATTTAACTTACTTTCAGCTCTACGTCGGGACGTGCGTTGGCCTCTATGTCGGGACGTGCGTTGGCCTCTACGTCGGGACGTGCGTTGGCCTCTACGTCGGGACGTGCGTTGGCCTCTACGTCGGGACGTGCGTTGGCCTCTACGTCGGGACGTGCGTTGGCCTCTACGTCGGGACGTGCGTTGGCCTCTACATCAGGATTTAGCTTACTTTCAGCTCTACGTCGGGACGTGCGTTGGGCTCTACGTCGGGACGTGCGTTGGGCTCTACGTCGGGACGTGCGTTGGGCTCTACGTCGGGACGTGCGTTGGGCTCTACGTCGGGACGTGCGTTGGGCTCTACGTCGGGACGTGCGTTGGGCTCTACGTCGGGACGTGCGTTGGGCTCTACGTCGGGACGTGCGTTGGGCTCTACGTCGGGACGTGCGTTGGGCTCTATGTCTGTAGTTAGCTAACTTTCTGCTCTACGTCGGGACGTGCGTTGGGCGCTACGTCGGGATTTAGCTTACTTTCAGCTCTACGTCGGGACGTGCGTTGGCCTCTACGTCGGGACGTGTGTTGGCCTCTACTTCGGGATTTAGCTTACTTTCAGCTCTACGTCGGGACGTGCGTTGGCCTCTACGTCGGGACGTGCGTTGGCCTCTACGTCGGGACGTGCGTTGGCCTCTACGTCGGGATTTAGCTTACTTTCAGCTCTACGTCGGGACGTGCGTTGGGCTCTACGTCGGGACGTGCGTTGGGCTCTACGTCGGGACGTGCGTTGGGCTCTACGTCGGGACGTGCGTTGGGCTCTATGTCTGTAGTTAGCTAACTTTCTGCTCTACGTCGGGACGTGCGTTGGGCGCTACGTCGGGACGTGCGTTGGGCGCTACGTCGGGACGTGCGTTGGGCTCTACGTCGGGACGTGCGTTGGGCTCTACGTCGGGATTTAGCTTACTTCCAGCTCTACGTCGGGACGTGCGTTGGCCTCTAGGTCGGGACGTGCGTTGGCCTCTAGGTCGGGACGTGCGTTGGCCTCTACGTCGGGACGTGCGTTGGCCTCTACGTCGGGACGTGCGTTGGCCTCTGCGTCGGGACGTGCGTTGGCCTCTGCGTCGGGATTTAGCTTACTTTCAGCTCTACGTCGGGACGTGCGTTGGGCTCTACGTCGGGACGTGCGTTGGGCGCTACGTCGGGATTTAGCTTACTTTCAGCTCTACGTCGGGACGTGCGTTGGGCTCTACGTCGGGACGTGCGTTGGGCTCTACGTCGGGACGTGCGTTGGGCTCTACGTCGGGACGTGCGTTGGGCTCTACGTCGGGACGTGCGTTGGGCTCTACGTCGGGACGTGCGTTGGGCTCTACGTCGGGACGTGCGTTGGGCTCTACGTCGGGACGTGCGTTGGGCTCTACGTCGGGACGTGCGTTGGGCTCTACGTCGGGACGTGCGTTGGGCTCTACGTCGGGACGTGCGTTGGGCTCTACGTCGGGATTTAGCTTACTTTCAGCTCTACGTCGGGACGTGCGTTGGCCTCTACGTCGGGACGTGCGTTGGCCTCTACGTCGGGACGTGCGTTGGCCTCTACGTCGGGACGTGCGTTGGCCTCTACGTCGGGACGTGCGTTGGCCTCTACGTCGGGACGTGCGTTGGCCTCTACGTCGGGATTTAGCTTACTTTCAGCTCTACGTCGGGACGTGCGTTGGGCTCTACGTCGGGACGTGCGTTGGGCTCTACGTCGGGACGTGCGTTGGGCTCTACGTCGGGACGTGCGTTGGGCTCTACGTCTGTAGTTAGCTAACTTTCAGCTCTACGTCGGGACGTGCGTTGGGCTCTACGTCTGTAGTTAGCTAACTTTCAGCTCTACGTCGGGACGTGCGTTGGCCTCTACGTCGGGACGTGCGTTGGCCTCTACGTCGGGACGTGCGTTGGCCTCTACGTCGGGACGTGCGTTGGCCTCTACGTCGGGACGTGCGTTGGCCTCTACGTCGGGACGTGCGTTGGCCTCTACGTCGGGACGTGCGTTGGCCTCTACGTCGGGATTTAGCTTACTTTTAGCTCTACGTCTGGACGTGCGTTGGGCTCTACGTCTGTAGTTAGCTAACTTTCAGCTCTACGTCGGGACGTGCGTTGGGCTCTACGTCGGGACGTGCGTTGGGCTCTACGTCGGGACGTGCGTTGGGCTCTACGTCGGGATTTAACTTACTTTCAGCTCTACGTCGGGACGTGCGTTGTCCTCTGCGTCGGGACGTGCGTTGTCCTCTGCGTCGGGACGTGCGTTGTCCTCTGCGTCGGGACGTGCGTTGGCCTCTGCGTCGGGACGTGCGTTGGCCTCTGCGTCGGGACGTGCGTTGGCCTCTGCGTCGGGACGTGCGTTGGCCTCTACATCGGGATTTAGCTTACTTTCAGCTCTACGTCCGGACGTGCGTTGGCCTCTACGTCGGGACGTGCGTTGGCCTCTACGTCGGGACGTGCGTTGGCCTCTACGTGGGGACGTGCGTTGGCCTCTACGTCGGGATTTAGCTTACTTTCAGCTCTACGTCGGGACGTGCGTTGGGCTCTACGTCGGGATTTAGCTTACTTTTAGCTCTACGTCGGGACGTGCGTTGGGCTCTACGTCGGGACGTGCGTTGGGCTCTACGTCGGGACGTGCGTTGGCCTCTACGTCGGGATTTAGCTTACTTTCAGCTCTACGTCGGGACGTGCGTTGGCCTCTACGTCGGGACGTGCGTTGGCCTCTACGTCGGGACGTGCGTTGGCCTCTACGTCGGGACGTGCGTTGGCCTCTACGTCGGAACGTGCGTTGGCCTCTAAGTCGGGACGTGCGTTGGCCTCTACATCGGGATTTAGCTTACTTTCAGCTCTACGTCGGGACGTGCGTTGGGCTCTACGTCGGGACGTGCGTTGGGCTCTACGTCGGGATTTAGCTTACTTTCAGCTCTACGTCGGGACGTGCGTTGGGCTCTACGTCGGGACGTGCGTTGGGCTCTACGTCGGGATTTAGCTTACTTTCAGCTCTACATCGGGACGTGCGTTGGCCTCTACGTCGGGATTTAGCTTACTTTCAGCTCTACGTCGGGACGTGCGTTGGCCTATACGTCGGGATTTAGCTTACTTTCAGCTCTACGTCGGGACGTGCGTTGGCCTCTACGTCGGGACGTGCGTTGGCCTCTACGTCGGGATTTAGCTTACTTTCAGCTCTACGTCGGGACGTGCGTTGGGCTCTACGTCAGGATTTAGCTAACTTTCAGCTCTACGTCGGGACATGCGTTGGGCTCTACGTCGGGACGTGCGTTGGGCTCTACGTCGGGATTTAGCTTACTTTCAGCTCTACGTTGGGACGTGCGTTGGACTCTACGTCGGGATTTAGCTTACTTTCAGCTCTACGTCGGGACGTGCGTTGGGCTCTACGTCGGGACGTGCGTTGGGCTCTACGTCGGGACATGCGTTGGGCTCTACGTCGGGACGTGCGTTGGGCTCTACGTCGGGACGTGCGTTGGGCTCTACGTCGGGACGTGCGTTGGGCTCTACGTCTGTAGTTAGGTAACTTTCAGCTCTACGTCGGGACGTGCGTTGGGCTCTACGTCTGTTGTTAGCTAACTTTCAGCTCTACGTCGGGACGTGCGTTGGGCTCTACGTCTGTAGTTAGCTAACTTTCAGCTCTACGTCGGGACGTGCGTTGGGCGCTACGTCGGGACGTGCGTTGGGCTCTACGTCGGGACGTGCGTTGGGCTCTACGTCGGGACGTGCGTTGGGCTCTACGTCGGGACGTGCGTTGGGCTCTACGTCGGGATTTAACTTACTTTCAGCTCTACGTCTGGACGTGCGTTGGCCTCTAGGTCGGGACGTGCGTTGTCCTCTACGTCGGGACGTGCGTTGGCCTCTAAGTCGGGACGTGCGTTGGCCTCTACGTCGGGACGTGCGTTGGCCTCTACGTCGGGACGTGCGTTGGCCTCTACGTCGGGACGTGCGTTGGCCTCTAAGTCGGGACGTGCGTTGGCCTCTAAGTCGGGACGTGCGTTGGCCTCTACGTCGGGACGTGCGTTGGCCTCTACGTCGGGATTTAGCTTACTTTCAGCTCTACGTCGGGACGTGCGTTGGACTCTACGTCGGGACGTGCGTTGGGCTCTACGTTGGGATTTAGCTTACTTTCAGCTCTACGTCGGGACGTGCGTTGGCCTCTACGTCGGGACGTGCGTTGGCCTCTACTTCGGGATTTAGCTTACTTTCAGCTCTACGTCGGGACGTGCGTTGGCCTCTACGTCGGGACGTGCGTTGGCCTCTACGTCGGGACGTGCGTTGGCCTCTACGTCGGGATTTACCTTACTTTCAGCTCTACGTCGGGACGTGCGTTGGGCTCTATGTCGGGTTTTAGCTTACTTTCAGCTCTACGTCGGGACGTGCGTTGGGCTCTACGTCGGGACGTGCGTTGGGCTCTACGTCGGGATTTAGCTTACTTTCAGCTCTACGTTGGGACGTGCGTTGGCCTCTTCGTCGGGATTTAGCTTACTTTCAGCTCTACGTCGGGACGTGCGTTGGGCTCTACGTCGGGACGTGCGTTGGGCTCTACGTCGGGACGTGCGTTGGGCTCTACGTCGGGACGTGCGTTGGGCTCTACGTCGGGACGTGCGTTGGGCTCTACGTCGGGACGTGCGTTGGGCTCTACGTCTGTAGTTAGGTAACTTTTAGCTCTACGTCGGGACGTGCGTTGGGCTCTACGTCTGTTGTTAGCTAACTTTCAGCTCTACGTCGGGACGTGCGTTGGGCTCTACGTCTGTTGTTAGCTAACTTTCAGCTCTACGTCGGGACGTGCGTTGGGCTCTACGTCTGTTGTTAGCTAACTTTCAGCTCTACGTCGGGACGTGCGTTGGGCTCTACGTCTGTAGTTAGCTAACTTTCAGCTCTACGTCGGGACGTGCGTTGGGCGCTACGTCGGGACGTGCGTTGGGCTCTACGTCGGGACGTGCGTTGGGCTCTACGTCGGGACGTGCGTTGGGCTCTACGTCGGGACGTGCGTTGGACTCTACGTCGGGACGTGCGTTGGGCTCTACGTCGGGATTTAGCTTACTTTCAGCTCTACTTCGGGACGTGCGTTGGCCTCTACGTCGGGACGTGCGTTGGCCTCTACGTCGGGATTTAGCTTACTTTCAGCTCTACGTCGGGACGTGCGTTGGGCCCTACGTCGGGTTTTAGCTTACTTTCAGCTCTACGTCGGGACGTGCGTTGGGCTCTACGTCGGGACGTGCGTTGGGCTCTACGTCGGGACGTGCGTTGGGCTCTATGTCTGTAGTTAGCTAACTTTCTGCTCTACGTCGGGACGTGCGTTGGGCTCTATGTCTGTAGTTAGCTAACTTTCTGCTCTACGTCGGGACGTGCGTTGGGCTCTATGTCTGTAGTTAGCTAACTTTCAGCTCTACGTCGGGACGTGCGTTGGGCGCTACGTCGGGACGTGCGTTGGGCGCTACGTCGGGACGTGCGTTGGGCTCTACGTCGGGATTTAGCTTACTTTCAGCTCTACGTCGGGACGTGCGTTGGCCTCTAGGTCGGGACGTGCGTTGGCCTCTAGGTCGGGACGTGCGTTGGCCTCTACGTCGGGACGTGCGTTGGCCTCTGCGTCGGGATTTAGCTTACTTTCAGCTCTACGTCGGGACGTGCGTTGGGCGCTACGTCGGGACGTGCGTTGGGCGCTACGTCGGGATTTAGCTTACTTTCAGCTCTACGTCGGGACTTGCGGTGGGCTCTACGTCGGGACGTGTGGTGGGCTCTACGTCGGGACGTGCGGTGGGCTCTACGTCGGGACGTGCGTTGGGCTCTACGTCGGGATTTAGCTTACTTTCATCTCTACGTCGGGACGTGCGTTGGCCTCTACGTCGGGACGTGCGTTGGCCTCTACGTCGGGATTTAGCTTACTTTCAGCTCTACGTCGGGACGTGCGTTGGCCTCTACGTCGGGACGTGCGTTGGCCTCTACGTCGGGATTTAGCTTACTTTCAGCTCTACGTCGGGACGTGTGTTGGGCTCTACGTCGGGATTTAGCTTACTTTTAGCTCTACGTCGGGACGTGCGTTGGGCTCTACGTCGGGACGTGCGTTGGGCTCTACGTCTGTAGTTAGCTAACTTTCAGCTCTACGTCGGGACGTGCGTTGGGCTCTACGTCGGGACGTGCGTTGGGATCTACGTCGGGACGTGCGTTGGGCTCTACGTCGGGACGTGCGTTGGGCTCTACGTCGGGATTTAGCTTACTTTCAGCTCTACGTCGGGACGTGCGTTGGCCTCTACGTCGGGACGTGCGTTGGCCTCTACGTCGGGACGTGCGTTGGCCTCTACGTCGGGACGTGCGTTGGCCTCTACGTCGGGACGTGCGTTGGCCTCTACGTCGGGACGTGCGTTGGCCTCTACGTCGGGACGTGCGTTGGCCTCTACGTCGGGACGTGCGTTGGGCTGTACGTCGGGACGTTCGTTGGCCTCTACGTCGGGATTTAACTTACTTTCAGCTCTACGTCGGGACGTGCGTTGGGCGCTAAGTCGGGACCTGCGTTGGGCTCTACGTCGGGACCTGCGTTGGGCTCTACTTCGGGACGTGCGTTGGGCTCTACGTCGGGATTTAACTTACTTTCAGCTCTACGTCGGGACGTGCGTTGGCCTCTACGTCGGGACGTGCGTTGGCCTCTACATCGGGATTTAGCTTACTTTCAGCTCTAAGTCGGGACGTGCGTTGGCCTCTAAGTCGGGACGTGCGTTGGCCTCTAAGTCGGGACGTGCGTTGGCCTCTAAGTCGGGACGTGCGTTGGCCTCTAAGTCGGGACGTGCGTTGGCCTCTAAGTCGGGACGTGCGTTGGCCTCTAAGTCGGGACGTGCGTTGGCCTCTAAGTCGGGACGTGCGTTGGCCTCTAAGTCGGGACGTGCGTTGGCCTCTAAGTCGGGACGTGCGTTGGCCTCTACGTCGGGACGTGCGTTGGCCTCTACGTCGGGACGTGCGTTGGCCTCTACGTCGGGACGTGCGTTGGCCTCTACGTTGGGATTTAGCTTACTTTCAGCTCTACGTCGGGACGTGCGTTGGGCTCTACGTCGGGACGTGCGTTGGGCTCTACGTCGGGACGTGCGTTGAGCTCTACGTCGGGACGTGCGTTGGGCTCTACGTCGGGTTTTAGCTTACTTTCAGCTCTACGTCGGGACGTGCGTTGGCCTCTACGTCGGGACGTGCGTTGGCCTCTGCTTCGTTATTTAGCTTACTTTCAGCTCTACGTCGGGACGTGCGTTGGCCTCTACGTCGGGACGTGCGTTGGCCTCTACGTCGGGATGTGCGTTGGCCTCTACATTGGGATTTAGCTTACTTTCAGCTCTACGTCGGGACGTGCGTTGGGCTCTACGTCGGGACGTGCGTTGGGCTCTACGTCGGGACATGCGTTGGCCTCTACGTCGGGACGTGCGTTGGCCTCTACGTCGGGACGTGCGTTGGCCTCTACATCGGGATTTAGCTTACTTTCAGCTCTACGTCGGGACGTGCGTTGGGCTCTACGTCGGGACGTGCGTTGGGCTCTACGTCGGGATTTAGCTTACTTTCAGCTCTACGTCGGGACGTGCGTTGGGCTCTACGTCGGGACGTGCGTTGGCCTCTACGTCGGGATTTAGGTTACTTTCAGCTCTACGTCGGGAAGTGCGTTGGGCGCTACGTCGGGACGTGCGTTGGGCTCTACGTCGGGACGTGCATTGGGCTCTACGTCGGGACGTGCATTGGGCTCTACGTCGGGACGTGCATTGGGCTCTACGTCGGGACGTGCATTGGGCTCTACGTCGGGACGTGCATTGGGCTCTACGTCGGGACGTGCATTGGGCTCTACGTCGGGACGTGCATTGGGCTCTACGTCGGGACGTGCATTGGGCTCTACGTCGGGATTTAACTTACTTTCAACTCTACGTCGGGACGTGAGTTGGCCTCTACGTCGGGACGTGCGTTGGCCTCTACGTCGGGATTTAGCTTACTTTCAGCTCTACGTCGGGACGTGCGTTGGACTCTACGTCGGGATTTAGCTTACTTTCAGCTCTACGTCGGGACGTGCGTTGGCCTCTACGTCGGGACGTGCGTTGGCCTCTACTTCGGGATTTAGCTTACTTTCAGCTCTACGTCGGGACGTGCGTTGGCCTCTACGTCGGGACGTGCGTTGGCCTCTACGTCAGGATTTAGCTTACTTTCAGCTCTACGTCGGGACGTGCGTTGGGCTCTATGTCGGGTTTTAGCTTACTTTCAGCTCTACGTCGGGACGTGCGTTGGGCTCTACGTCGGGACGTGCGTTGGGCTCTACGTCGGGACGTGCGTTGGGCTCTACGTCGGGATTTAGCTTACTTTCAGCTCTACGTTGGGACGTGCGTTGGCCTCTACGTCGGGATTTAGCTTACTTTCAGCTCTACGTCGGGACGTGCGTTGGGCTCTACGTCGGGACGTGCGTTGGGCTCTACGTCGGGACGTGCGTTGGGCTCTACGTCGGGACGTGCGTTGGGCTCTACGTCGGGACGTGCTTTGGGCTCTACGTCTGTAGTTAGGTAACTTTTAGCTCTACGTCGGGACGTGCGTTGGGCTCTACGTCTGGAGTTAGCTAACTTTCAGCTCTACGTCGGGACGTGCGTTGGGCGCTACGTCGGGACGTGCGTTGGGCTTTACGTCGGGACGTGCGTTGGGCTCTACATCGGGACGTGCGTTGGGCTCTACGTCGGGATTTAACTTACTTTCAGCTCTACGTCGGGACGTGTGTTGGCCTCTACGTCGGGACGTGCGTTGGCCTCTACGTCGGGACGTGCGTTGGCCTCTAAGTCGGGACGTGCGTTGGTCTCTACGTCGGGACGTGCGTTGGCCTCTACTTCGGTATTTAGCTTACTTTCAGGTCTACGTCGGGACGTGCGTTGGACTCTATGTCGGGACGTGCGTTGGGCTCTACGTCGGGATTTAGCTTACTTTCAGCTCTACGTCGGGACGTGCGTTGGCCTCTACGTCGGGACGTGCGTTGGCCTCTACGTCGGGACGTGCGTTGGCCTCTACTTCGGGATTTAGCTTACTTTCAGCTCTACGTCGGGACGTGCGTTGGCCTCTACTTCGGGATTTAGCTTACTTTCAGCTCTACGTCGGGACGTGCGTTGGCCTCTACGTCGGGACGTGCGTTGGCCTCTACGTCGGGATTTAGATTACTTTCAGCTCTACGTTGGGTCGTGCGTTGGGCTCTACGTCGGGTTTTAGCTTACTTTCAGCTCTACGTCGGGACGTGCGTTGGGCTCTACGTCGGGACGTGCGTTGGGCTCTATGTCTGTAGTTAGCTAACTTTCTGCTCTACGTCGGGACGTGCGTTGGGCTCTATGTCTGTAGTTAGCTAACTTTCAGCTCTACGTCGGGACGTGCGTTGGGCGCTACGTCGGGACGTGCGTTGGGCTCTACGTCGGGACGTGCGTTGGGCTCTACGTCGGGATTTAGCTTACTTTCAGCTCTACGTCGGGACGTGCGTTGGCCTCTAGGTCGGGACGTGCGTTGGCCTCTAGGTCGGGACGTGCGTTGGCCTCTAGGTCGGGACGTGCGTTGGCCTCTAGGTCGGGACGTGCGTTGGCCTCTAGGTCGGGACGTGCGTTGGCCTCTAGGTCGGGACGTGCGTTGGCCTCTGCGTCGGGATTTAGCTTACTTTCAGCTCTACTTCGGGACGTGCGTTGGGCGCTACGTCGGGACGTGTGTTGGGCGCTACGTCGGGATTTAGCTTACTTTCAGCTCTACGTCGGGACGTGCGGTGGGCTCTACGTCGGGACGTGCGGTGGGCTCTACTTCGGGACGTGCGTTGGGCTCTACGTCGGGACGTGCGTTGGGCTCTACGTCGGGACGTGCATTGGGCTCTACGTCGGGATTTAGCTTACTTTCAGCTCTACGTCGGGACGTGCGTTGGCCTCTACGTCGGGACGTGCGTTGGCCTCTACGTCGGGATTTAGCTTACTTTCAGCTCTACGTCGGGACGTGCGTTGGCCTCTACGTCGGGACGTGCGTTGGCCTCTACGTCGGGATTTAGCTTACTTTCAGCTCTACGTTGGGTCGTGCGTTGGGCTCTACGTCGGGTTTTAGCTTACTTTCAGCTCTACGTCGGGACGTGCGTTGGGCTCTACGTCGGGACGTGCGTTGGGCTCTATGTCTGTAGTTAGCTAACTTTCTGCTCTACGTCGGGACGTGCGTTGGGCTCTATGTCTGTAGTTAGCTAACTTTCAGCTCTACGTCGGGACGTGCGTTGGGCGCTACGTCGGGACGTGCGTTGGCCTCTACGTCGGGACGTGCATTGGGCTCTACGTCGGGATTTAGCTTACTTTCAGCTCTACGTCGGGACGTGCGTTGGCCTCTACGTCGGGACGTGCGTTGGCCTCTACGTCGGGACGTGCGTTGGCCTCTACGTCGGGATTTAGCTTACTTTCAGCTCTACGTCGGGACGTGCGTTGGCCTCTACGTCGGGACATGCGTTGGCCTCTACGTCGGGATTTAGCTTACTTTCAGCTCTACGTCGGGACGTGTGTTGGGCTCTACGTCGGGATTTAGCTTACTTTTAGCTCTACGTCGGGACGTGCGTTGGGCTCTACGTCGGGACGTACGTTGGGCTCTACGTCTGTAGTTAGCTAACTTTCAGCTCTACGTCGGGACGTGCGTTGGGCTCTACGTCGGGACGTGCGTTGGGCTCTACGTCGGGATTTAGCTTACTTTCAGCTCTAAGTCGGGACGTGCGTTGGCCTCTAAGTCGGGACGTGCGTTGGCCTCTAAGTCGGGACGTGCGTTGGCCTCTAAATCGGGACGTGCGTTGGCCTCTAAGTCGGGACGTGCGTTGGCCTCTAAGTCGGGACGTGCGTTGGCCTCTACGTCGGGACGTGCGTTGGCCTCTACGTCGGGACGTGCGTTGGCCTCTACGTCGGGACGTGCGTTGGCCTCTACGTCGGGATTTAACTTACTTTCAGCTCTACGTCGGGACGTGCGTTGGGCGCTACGTTGGGACGTGCGTTGGGCTCTACGTCGGGACGTGCGTTGGGCTCTACGTCGGGATTTAACTTACTTTCAGCTCTACGTCGGGACGTGCGTTGGCCTCTACGTCGGGACGTGCGTTGGCCTCTACGTCGGGACGTGCGTTGGCCTCTACATCGGGATTTAGCTTACTTTCAGCTCTACGTCGGGACGTGCGTTGGGCTCTACGTCGGGACGTGCGTTGGCCTCTACGTCGGGACGTGCGTTGGCCTCTACGTCGGGACGTGCGTTGGCCTCTACGTCGGGACGTGCGTTGGCCTCTACGTCGGGACGTGCGTTGGCCTCTACGTCGGGACGTGCGTTGGCCTCTACGTCGGGACGTGCGTTGGCCTCTACATCGGGATTTAGCTTACTTTCAGCTCTACGTCGGGACGTGCGTTGGGCTCTACGTCGGGATTTAGCTTACTTTCAGCTCTACGTCGGGACGTGCGTTGGCCTCTACGTCGGGACGTGCGTTGGCCTCTACTTCGGGATTTAGCTTACTTTCAGCTCTACGTCGGGACGTGCGTTGGCCTCTACGTCGGGACGTGCGTTGGCCTCTACGTCGGGACGTGCGTTGGCCTCTACGTCGGGACGTGCGTTGGCCTCTACATTGGGATTTATCTTACTTTCAGCTCTACGTCGGGACGTGCGTTGGCCTCTACGTCGGGACGTGCGTTGGCCTCTACGTCGGGACGTGCGTTGGCCTCTACGTCGGGACGTGCGTTGGCCTCTACATTGGGATTTATCTTACTTTCAGCTCTACGTCGGGACGTGCGTTGGCCTCTACGTCGGGACGTGCGTTGGCCTCTAAGTCGGGACGTGCGTTGGCCTCTACGTCGGGACGTGCGTTGGCCTCTACGTCGGGACGTGCGTTGGCCTCTACGTCGGGACGTGCGTTGGCCTCTAAGTCGGGACGTGCGTTGGCCTCTAAGTCGGGACGTGCGTTGGCCTCTAAGTCGGGACGTGCGTTGGCCTCTAAGTCGGGACGTGCGTTGCCCTCTACATCGGGATTTAGCTTACTTTCAGCTCTACGTCGGGACCTGCGTTGGGCTCTACGTCGGGACCTGCGTTGGGCTCTACGTCGGGACGTGCGTTGGGCTCTACGTCGGGATTTAGCTTACTTTCAGCTCTACGTCGGGACGTGCGTTGGCCTCTACGTCGGGACGTGCGTTGGCCTCTACTTCGGGATTTAGCTTACTTTCAGCTCTACGTCGGGACGTGCGTTGGCCTCTACGTCGGGACGTGCGTTGGCCTCTACGTCGGGATTTAGCTTACTTTCAGTTCTACGTCGGGACGTGCGTTGGGCTCTACGTCGGGTTTTAGCTTACTTTCAGCTCTACGTCGGGACGTGCGTTGGGCTCTACGTCAGGACGTGCGTTGGGCTCTACGTCGGGACGTGCGTTGGGCTCTATGTCTGTAGTTAGCTAACTTTCTGCTCTACGTCGGGACGTGCGTTGGGCTCTATGTCTGTAGTTAGCTAAGTTTCAGCTCTACGTCGGGACGTGCGTTGGGCGCTACGTCGGGACGTGCGTTGGGCTCTACGTCGGGACGTGCGTTGGGCTCTACGTCGGGACGTGCGTTGGGCTCTACGTCGGGATTTAGCTTACTTTCAGCTCTACGTCGGGACGTGCGTTGGCCTCTACGTCGTAACGTGCGTTGGCCTCTACGTCGTAACGTGCGTTGGCCTCTACGTCGTAACGTGCGTTGGCCTCTACGTCGTAACGTGCGTTGGCCTCTAGGTCGGGACGTGCGTTGGCCTCTAGGTCGGGACGTGCGTTGGCCTCTAGGTCGGGACGTGCGTTGGCCTCTAGGTCGGGACGTGCGTTGGCCTCTAGGTCGGGACGTGCGTTGGCCTCTACGTCGGGATTTAGCTTACTTTCAGCTCTACGTCGGGACGTGCGTTGGCCTCTACGTCGGGACGTGCGTTGGCCTCTACGTCGGGACGTGCGTTGGGCTCTACGTCGGGATTTAGCTTACTTTCAGCTCTACGTCGGGACGTGCGTTGGCCTCTACGTCGGGACGTGCGTTGGCCTCTACGTCGGGATTTAGCTTACTTTCAGCTCTACGTCGGGACGTGCGTTGGCCTCTACGTCGGGACGTGCGTTGGCCTCTACGTCGGGATTTAGCTTACTTTCAGCTCTACGTCGGGACGTGTGTTGGGCTCTACGTCGGGATTTAGCTTACTTTTAGCTCTACGTCGGGACGTGTGTTGGGCTCTACGTCGGGATTTAGCTTACTTCTAGCTCTACGTCGGGACGTGCGTTGGGCTCTACGTCGGGACGTGCGTTGGGCTCTACGTCTGTAGTTAGCTAACTTTCAGCTCTACGTCGGGACGTGCGTTGGGCTCTACGTCGGGACGTGCGTTGGGCTCTACGTCGGGACGTGCGTTGGGCTCTACGTCGGGACGTGCGTTGGGCTCTACGTCGGGACGTGCGTTGGGCTCTACGTCGGGACGTGCGTTGGGCTCTACGTCGGGACGTGCGTTGGGCTCTACGTCGGGATTTAGCTTACTTTCAGCTCTACGTTGGGACGTGCGTTGGACTCTACGTCGGGATTTAGCTTACTTTCAGCTCTACGTCGGGACGTGCGTTGGGCTCTACGTCGGGACGTGCGTTGGGCTCTACGTCGGGACGTGCGTTGGGCTCTACGTCGGGACGTGCTTTGGGCTCTACGTCTGTAGTTAGCTAACTTTCAGCTCTACGTCGGGACGTGCGTTGGGCTCTATGTCTGTTGTTAGCTAACTTTCAGCTCTACGTCGGGACGTGCGTTGGGCTCTACGTCTGTAGTTAGCTAACTTTCAGCTCTACGTCGGGACGTGCGTTGGGCGCTACGTCGGGACGTGCGTTGGGCGCTACGTCGGGACGTGCGTTGGGCTCTACGTCGGGACGTGCGTTGGGCTCTACGTCGGGACGTGTGTTGGGCTCTACGTCGGGATTTAACTTACTTTCAGCTCTACGTCGGGACGTGCGTTGGCCTCTACGTCGGGACGTGCGTTGGCCTCTACGTCGGGATTTAGCTTACTTTCAGCTCTACGTCGGGACGTGCGTTGGACTCTACGTCGGGACGTGCGTTGGGCTCTACGTCGGGATTTAGCTTACTTTCAGCTCTACGTCGGGACGTGCGTTGGCCTCTACGTCGGGACGTGCGTTGGCCTCTACTTCGGGATTTAGCTTACTTTCAGCTCTACGTCGGGACGTGCGTTGGCCTCTAAGTCGGGACGTGCGTTGGCCTCTACGTCGGGCTTTAGCCTACTTTCAGCTCCACGTCGGGACGTGCGTTGGGCTCTATGTCGGGTTTTAGCTTACTTTCAGCTCTACGTCGGGACGTGCGTTGGGCTCTACGTCGGGACGTGCGTTGGGCTCTACGTCGGGACGTGCGTTGGGCTCTACGTCGGGACGTGCGTTGGGCTCTACGTCGGGATTTAACTTACTTTCAGCTCTACGTCGGGACGTGCGTTGGGCTCTACGTCGGGACGTGCGTTGGGCTCTATGTCTGTAGTTAGCTAACTTTCTGCTCTACGTCGGGACGTGCGTTGGGCTCTATGTCTGTAGTTAGCTAACTTCCAGCTCTACGTCGGGACGTGCGTTGGGCGCTACGTCGGGACGTGCGTTGGGCGCTACGTCGGGACGTGCGTTGGGCTCTAGGTCGGGACGTGCGTTGGCCTCTACGTCGGGATTTAGCTTACTTTCAGCTCTACGTCGGGACGTGTGTTGGGCTCTACGTCGGGATTTAGCTTACTTTTAGCTCTACGTCGGGACGTGCGTTGGGCTCTACGTCGGGACGTGCGTTGGGCTCTACGTCTGTAGTTAGCTAACTTTCAGCTCTACGTCGGGACGTGCGTTGGGCTCTACGTCGGGACGTGCGTTGGGCTCTACGTCGGGACGTGCGTTGGGCTCTACGTCGGGACGTGCGTTGGGCTCTACGTCGGGACGTGCGTTGGGCTCTACGTCGGGACGTGCGTTGGGCTCTACGTCGGGATTTAGCTTACTTTCAGCTCTAAGTCGGGACGTGCGTTGGCCTCTAAGTCGGGACGTGCGTTGGCCTCTACGTCGGGACGTGCGTTGGCCTCTACGTCGGGACGTGCGTTGGCCTCTACGTCGGGATTTAACTTACTTTCAGCTCTAAGTCGGGACGTGCGTTGGGCGCTACGTTGGGACGTGCGTTGGGCTCTACGTCGGGACGTGCGTTGGGCTCTACGTCGGGACGTGCGTTGGGCTCTACGTCGGGATTTAGCTTACTTTCAGCTCTACGTCGGGACGTGCGTTGGCCTCTACGTCGGGACGTGCGTTGGCCTCTACTTCGGGATTTAGCTTACTTTCAGCTCTACGTCGGGACGTGCGTTGGCCTCTACGTCGGGACGTGCGTTGGCCTCTACGTCGGGATTTAGCTTACTTTCAGTTCTACGTCGGGACGTGCGTTGGGCTCTACGTCGGGTTTTAGCTTACTTTCAGCTCTACGTCGGGACGTGCGTTGGGCTCTACGTCAGGACGTGCGTTGGGCTCTACGTCGGGACGTGCGTTGGGCTCTATGTCTGTAGTTAGCTAACTTTCTGCTCTACGTCGGGACGTGCGTTGGGCTCTATGTCTGTAGTTAGCTAAGTTTCAGCTCTACGTCGGGACGTGCGTTGGGCGCTACGTCGGGACGTGCGTTGGGCTCTACGTCGGGACGTGCGTTGGGCTCTACGTCGGGACGTGCGTTGGGCTCTACGTCGGGATTTAGCTTACTTTCAGCTCTACGTCGGGACGTGCGTTGGCCTCTACGTCGTAACGTGCGTTGGCCTCTACGTCGTAACGTGCGTTGGCCTCTACGTCGTAACGTGCGTTGGCCTCTACGTCGTAACGTGCGTTGGCCTCTAGGTAGGGACGTGCGTTGGCCTCTAGGTCGGGACGTGCGTTGGCCTCTAGGTCGGGACGTGCGTTGGCCTCTAGGTCGGGACGTGCGTTGGCCTCTAGGTCGGGACGTGCGTTGGCCTCTACGTCGGGATTTAGCTTACTTTCAGCTCTACGTCGGGACGTGCGTTGGCCTCTACGTCGGGACGTGCGTTGGCCTCTACGTCGGGACGTGCGTTGGGCTCTACGTCGGGATTTAGCTTACTTTCAGCTCTACGTCGGGACGTGCGTTGGCCTCTACGTCGGGACTTGCGTTGGCCTCTACGTCGGGATTTAGCTTACTTTCAGCTCTACGTCGGGACGTGCGTTGGCCTCTACGTCGGGACGTGCGTTGGCCTCTACGTCGGGATTTAGCTTACTTTCAGCTCTACGTCGGGACGTGTGTTGGGCTCTACGTCGGGATTTAGCTTACTTTTAGCTCTACGTCGGGACGTGTGTTGGGCTCTACGTCGGGATTTAGCTTACTTCTAGCTCTACGTCGGGACGTGCGTTGGGCTCTACGTCGGGACGTGCGTTGGGCTCTACGTCTGTAGTTAGCTAACTTTCAGCTCTACGTCGGGACGTGCGTTGGGCTCTACGTCGGGACGTGCGTTGGGCTCTACGTCGGGACGTGCGTTGGGCTCTACGTCGGGACGTGCGTTGGGCTCTACGTCGGGACGTGCGTTGGGCTCTACGTCGGGACGTGCGTTGGGCTCTACGTCGGGACGTGCGTTGGGCTCTACGTCGGGACGTGCGTTGGGCTCTACGTCGGGACGTGCGTTGGGCTCTACGTCGGGACGTGCGTTGGGCTCTACGTCGGGATTTAGCTTACTTTCAGCTCTACGTTGGGACGTGCGTTGGACTCTACGTCGGGATTTAGCTTACTTTCAGCTCTACGTCGGGACGTGCGTTGGGCTCTACGTCGGGACGTGCGTTGGGCTCTACGTCGGGACGTGCTTTGGGCTCTACGTCTGTAGTTAGCTAACTTTCAGCTCTACGTCGGGACGTGCGTTGGGCTCTACGTCTGTTGTTAGCTAACTTTCAGCTCTACGTCGGGACGTGCGTTGGGCTCTACGTCTGTAGTTAGCTAACTTTCAGCTCTACGTCGGGACGTGCGTTGGGCGCTACGTCGGGACGTGCGTTGGGCTCTACGTCGGGACGTGCGTTGGGCTCTACGTCGGGACGTGCGTTGGGCTCTACGTCGGGATTTAACTTACTTTCAGCTCTACGTCGGGACGTGCGTTGGCCTCTACGTCGGGACGTGCGTTGGCCTCTACGTCGGGATTTAGCTTACTTTCAGCTCTACGTCGGGACGTGCGTTGGACTCTACGTCGGGACGTGCGTTGGGCTCTACGTCGGGATTTAGCTTACTTTCAGCTCTACGTCGGGACGTGCGTTGGCCTCTACGTCGGGACGTGCGTTGGCCTCTACTTCGGGATTTAGCTTACTTTCAGCTCTACGTCGGGACGTGCGTTGGCCTCTAAGTCGGGACGTGCGTTGGCCTCTACGTCGGGCTTTAGCCTACTTTCAGCTCCACGTCGGGACGTGCGTTGGGCTCTATGTCGGGTTTTAGCTTACTTTCAGCTCTACGTCGGGACGTGCGTTGGGCTCTACGTCGGGACGTGCGTTGGGCTCTACGTCGGGACGTGCGTTGGGCTCTACGTCGGGACGTGCGTTGGGCTCTACGTCGGGATTTAACTTACTTTCAGCTCTACGTCGGGACGTGCGTTGGGCTCTACGTCGGGACGTGCGTTGGGCTCTATGTCTGTAGTTAGCTAACTTTCTGCTCTACGTCGGGACGTGCGTTGGGCTCTATGTCTGTAGTTAGCTAACTTCCAGCTCTACGTCGGGACGTGCGTTGGGCGCTACGTCGGGACGTGCGTTGGGCGCTACGTCGGGACGTGCGTTGGGCGCTACGTCGGGACGTGCGTTGGGCTCTAGGTCGGGACGTGCGTTGGCCTCTACGTCGGGATTTAGCTTACTTTCAGCTCTACGTCGGGACGTGTGTTGGGCTCTACGTCGGGATTTAGCTTACTTTTAGCTCTACGTCGGGACGTGCGTTGGGCTCTACGTCGGGACGTGCGTTGGGCTCTACGTCTGTAGTTAGCTAACTTTCAGCTCTACGTCGGGACGTGCGTTGGGCTCTACGTCGGGACGTGCGTTGGGCTCTACGTCGGGACGTGCGTTGGGCTCTACGTCGGGACGTGCGTTGGGCTCTACGTCGGGACGTGCGTTGGGCTCTACGTCGGGACGTGCGTTGGGCTCTACGTCGGGACGTGCGTTGGGCTCTACGTCGGGACGTGCGTTGGGCTCTACGTCGGGATTTAGCTTACTTTCAGCTCTAAGTCGGGACGTGCGTTGGCCTCTAAGTCGGGACGTGCGTTGGCCTCTAAGTCGGGACGTGCGTTGGCCTCTACGTCGGGACGTGCGTTGGCCTCTACGTCGGGACGTGCGTTGGCCTCTACGTCGGGACGTGCGTTGGCCTCTACGTCGGGATTTAACTTACTTTCAGCTCTAAGTCGGGACGTGCGTTGGGCGCTACGTTGGGACGTGCGTTGGGCTCTACGTCGGGACGTGCGTTGGGCTCTACGTCGGGATTTAACTTACTTTCAGCTCTACGTCGGGACGTGCGTTGGCCTCTACGTCGGGACGTGCGTTGGCCTCTACATCGGGATTTAGCTTACTTTCAGCTCTAAGTCGGGACGTGCGTTGGCCTCTAAGTCGGGACGTGCGTTGGCCTCTAAGTCGGGACGTGCGTTGGCCTCTACGTCGGGACGTGCGTTGGCCTCTACGTCGGGACGTGCGGTGGCCTCTACTTCGGGATTTAGCTTACTTTCAGCTCTACGTCGGGACGTGCGTTGGGCTCTACGTCGGGACGTGCGTTGGGCTCTACGTCGGGACGTGCGTTGGGCTCTACGTCGGGATTTAGCTTACTTTCAGCTCTACGTCGGGACGTGCGTTGGCCTCTACGTCGGGACGTGCGTTGGCCTCTACGTCGGGACGTGCGTTGGCCTCTACGTCGGGACGTGCGTTGGCCTCTACTTCGGGATTTAGCTTACTTTCAGCTCTACGTCGGGACGTGCGTTGGGCTCTACGTCGGGACGTGCGTTGGGCTCTACGTCGGGACGTGCGTTGGGCTCCAAGTCGGGACGTGCGTTGGCCTCTAAGTCGGGACGTGCGTTGGCCTCTAAGTCGGGACGTGCGTTGGCCTCTAAGTCGGGACGTGCGTTGGCCTCTACGTCGGGACGTGCGTTGGCCTCTACATCGGGATTTAGCTTATTTTCAGCTCTACGTCGGGACGTGCGTTGGGCTCTACGTCGGGACGTGCGTTGGGCTCTACGTCGGGATTTAGCTTACTTTCAGCTCTACGTCGGGACGTGCGTTGGCCTCTACGTCGGGACGTGCGTTGGCCTCTACTTCGGGACGTGCGTTGGCTTCTACTTCGGGATTTAGCTTACTTTCAGCTCTACGTCGGGACGTGCGTTGGCCTCTACGTCGGGACGTGCGTTGGGCTCTACGTCGGGATTTAGCTTACTTTCAGCTCTACGTCGGGACGTGCGTTGGGCTCTATGTCGGGACGTGCGTTGGGCTCTACGTCTGTAGTTAGCTAACTTTCAGCTCTACGTCGGGACGTGCGTTGGGCGCTACGTCGGGATTTAGCTTAATTTCAGCTCTACGTCGGGACGTGCGTTGGCCTCTGCGTCGGGATGTGCGTTGTCCTCTACGTCGGGACGTGCGTTGTCCTCTAAGTCGGGACGTGCGTTGGCCTCTACGTCGGGACGTGCGTTGGCCTCTACGTCGGGATTTAACTTACTTTCAGCTCTACGTCGGGACGTGCGTTGGGCGCTACGTCGGGACGTGCGTTGGGCTCTACGTCGGGACGTGCGTTGGGCTCTACGTCGGGACGTGCGTTGGGCTCTACGTCGGGACGTGCGTTGGGCTCTACGTCTGTAGTTAGCTAACTTTCTGCTCTACGTCGGGATGTGCGTTGGGCTCTACGTCTGTAGTTAGCTAACTTTCAGCTCTACGTCGGGACGTGCGTTGGGCGCTACGTCGGGACGTGCGTTGGGCTCTACGTCGGGATTTAGCTTACTTTCAGCTCTACGTCGGGACGTGCGTTGGCCTTTACGTCGGGACGTGCGTTGGCCTCTACGTCGGGACGTGCGTTGGCCTCTACGTCGGGATTTAGCTTACTTTCAGCTCTACGTCGGGACGTGCGTTGGGCTCTACGTCGGGACGCGCGTTGAGCTCTACGTCGGGACGCGCGTTGGGCTCTACGTCGGGACGCGCGTTGGGCTCTACGTCTGTAGTTAGCTAACTTTCAGGTCTACGTCGGGACGTGCTTTGGCCTGTACGTCGGGACGTGCGTTGGCCTCTACGTCGGGATTTAGCTTACTTTCAGCTCTACGTCGGGACGTGCGTTGGGCTCTACGTCGGGACGTGCCTTGGGCTCTACGTCTGTAGTTAGCTAACTTTCAGCTCTACGTCGGGACGTGCGTTGGGCTCTACGTCGGGACGTGCGTTGGGCTCTACGTCGGGACGTGCGTTGGGCTCTACGTCGGGACGTGCGTTGGGCTCTACGTCGGGACGTGCGTTGGGCTCTACGTCAGGATTTAGCTAACTTTCAGCTCTACGTCGGGACATGCGTTGGCCTCTACGTCGGGACGTGCGTTGGCCTCTGCGTCGGGATTTAGCTTACTTTCAGCTCTACTTCGGGACGTGCATTGGGCTCTACGTCGGGACGTGCGGTGGGCTCTACTTCGGGACGTGCGTTGGGCGCCACGTCGGGACGTGCGTTGGGCGCCACGTCGGGACGTGCGTTGGGCGCTACGTCGGGATTTAGCTTACTTTCAGCTCTACGTCGGGACGTGCATTGGGCTCTACGTCGGGACGTGCGGTGGGCTCTACTTCGGGACGTGCGTTGGGCTCTACGTCGGGACGTGCGTTGGGCTCTACGTCGGGACGTGCGTTGGGCTCTACGTCGGGATTTAGCTTACTTTCAGCTCTACGTCGGGAGGTGCGTTGGCCTCTACGTCGGGACGTGCGTTGGCCTCTACGTCGGGATTTAGCTTACTTTCAGCTCTACGTCGGGACGTGCGTTGGCCTCTACGTCGGGACGTGCGTTGGCCTCTACGTCGGGATTTAGCTTACTTTCAGCTCTACGTCGGGACGTGTGTTGGGCTCTACGTCGGGATTTAGCTTACTTTTAGCTCTACGTCGGGACGTGCGTTGGGCTCTACGTCGGGACGTGCGTTGGGCTCTACGTCTGTAGTTAGCTAACTTTCTGCTCTACGTCGGGACGTGCGTTGGGCTCTACGTCGGGACGTGCGTTGGGCTCTACGTCGGGACGTGCGTTGGGCTCTACGTCGGGACGTGCGTTGGGCTCTACGTCGGGATTTAGCTTACTTTCAGCTCTACGTCGGGACGTGCGTTGGCCTCTACGTCGGGACGTGCGTTGGCCTCTACGTCGGGACGTGCGTTGGCCTCTACGTCGGGACGTGCGTTGGCCTCTACGTCGGGACGTGCGTTGGCCTCTACGTCGGGACGTGCGTTGGCCTCTACGTCGGGATTTAACTTACTTTCAGCTCTAAGTCGGGACGTGCGTTGGGCGCTACGTTGGGACGTGCGTTGGGCTCTACGTCGGGACGTGCGTTGGGCTCTACGTCGGGATTTAACTTACTTTCAGCTCTACGTCGGGACGTGCGTTGGCCTCTACGTCGGGACGTGCGTTGGCCTCTACATCGGGATTTAGCTTACTTTCAGCTCTACGTCGGGACGTGCGTTGGGCTCTACGTCGGGACGTGCGTTGGCCTCTAAGTCGGGACGTGCGTTGGCCTCTACGTCGGGACGTGCGTTGGGCTCTACGTCGGGACGTGCGTTGGCCTCTACGTCGGGACGTGCGTTGGCCTCTACGTCGGGACGTGCGTTGGCCTCTACGTCGGGACGTGCGTTGGCCTCTACTTCGGGATTTAGCTTACTTTCAGCTCTACGTCGGGACGTGCGTTGGGCTCTACGTCGGGACGTGCGTTGGGCTCTACGTCGGGACGTGCGTTGGGCTCTACGTCGGGATTTAGCTTACTTTCAGCTCTACGTCGGGACGTGCGTTGGCCTCTACGTCGGGACGTGCGTTGGCCTCTACGTCGGGACGTGCGTTGGCCTCTACGTCGGGACGTGCGTTGGCCTCTACTTCGGGATTTAGCTTACTTTCAGCTCTACGTCGGGACGTGCGTTGGGCTCTACGTCGGGACGTGCGTTGGGCTCTACGTCGGGACGTGCGTTGGCCTCTACGTCGGGACGTGCGTTGGCCTCTAAGTCGGGACGTGCGTTGGCCTCTAAGTCGGGACGTGCGTTGGCCTCTAAGTCGGGACGTGCGTTGGCCTCTAAGTCGGGACGTGCGTTGGCCTCTAAGTCGGGACGTGCGTTGGCTTCTAAGTCGGGACGTGCGTTGGCCTCTACGTCGGGCCGTGCGTTGGCCTCTACATCGGGATTTAGCTTATTTTCAGCTCTACGTCGGGACGTGCGTTGGGCTCTACGTCGGGACGTGCGTTGGGCTCTACGTCGGGACGTGCGTTGGGCTCTACGTCGGGATTTAGCTTACTTTCAGCTCTACGTCGGGACGTGCGTTGGCCTCTACGTCGGGACGTGCGTTGGCCTCTACGTCGGGACGTGCGTTGGCCTCTACTTCGGGATTTAGCTTACTTTCAGCTCTACGTCGGGACGTGCGTTGGCCTCTACGTCGGGACGTGCGTTGGGCTCTACGTCGGGATTTAGCTTACTTTCAGCTCTACGTCGGGACGTGCGTTGGGCTCTATGTCGGGACGTGCGTTGGGCTCTACGTCTGTAGTTAGCTAACTTTCAGCTCTACGTCGGGACGTGCGTTGGGAGCTACGTCGGGACGTGCGTTGGGCGCTACGTCGGGATTTAGCTTAATTTCAGCTCTACGTCGGGACGTGCGTTGGCCTCTGCGTCGGGATGTGCGTTGTCCTCTAAGTCGGGACGTGCGTTGTCCTCTAAGTTGGGACGTGCGTTGGCCTCTACGTCGGGACGTGCGTTGGCCTCTACGTCGGGATTTAACTTACTTTCAGCTCTACGTCGGGACGTGCGTTGGGCGCTACGTCGGGACGTGCGTTGGGCTCTACGTCGGGACGTGCGTTGGGCTCTACGTCGGGATGTGCGTTGGGCTCTACGTCGGGACGTGCGTTGGGCTCTACGTCGGGACGTGCGTTGGGCTCTACGTCGGGACGTGCGTTGGGCTCTACGTCGGGACGTGCGTTGGGCTCTACGTCTGTAGTTAGCTAACTTTCTGCTCTACGTCGGGATGTGCGTTGGGCTCTACGTCTCTAGTTAGCTAACTTTCAGCTCTACGTCGGGACGTGCTTTGGCCTGTACGTCGGGACGTGCGTTGGCCTCTACGTCGGGATTTAGCTTACTTTCAGCTCTACGTCGGGACGTGCGTTGGGCTCTACGTCGGGACGTGCGTTGGGCTCTACGTCGGGACGTGCTTTGGGCTCTACGTCGGGACGTGCGTTGGGCTCTACGTCTGTAGTTAGCTAACTTTCAGCTCTACGTCGGGACGTGCGTTGGGCTCTACGTCGGGACGTGCGTTGGGCTCTACGTCGGGACGTGCGTTGGGCTCTACGTCAGGATTTAGCTAACTTTCAGCTCTACGTCGGGACATGCGTTGGGCTCTACGTCGGGACGTGCGTTGGGCTCTACGTCGGGATTTAGCTTACTTTCAGCTCTACGTTGGGACGTGCTTTGGCCTCTACGTCGGGATTTAGCTAACTTTCAGCTCTACGTCGGGACGTGCGTTGGGCTCTACGTCGGGACGTGCGTTGGGCTCTACGTCTGTAGTTAGGTAACTTTCAGCTCTACGTCGGGACGTGCGTTGGGCTCTACGTCTGTTGTTAGCTAACTTTCAGCTCTACGTCGGGACGTGCGTTGGGCTCTACGTCTGTAGCTAGCTAACTTTCAGCTCTACGTCGGGACGTGCGTTGGGCGCTACGTCGGGACGTGCGTTGGGCTCTACGTCGGGACGTGCGTTGGGCTCTACGTCGGGACGTGCGTTGGGCTCTACGTCGGGACGTGCGTTGGGCTCTACGTCGGGACGTGCGTTGGGCTCTACGTCGGGATTTAACTTACTTTCAGCTCTACGTCGGGACGTGCGTTGGCCTCTACGTCGGGACGTGCGTTGGCCTCTACGTCGGGACGTGCGTTGGCCTCTACGTCGGGACGTGCGTTGGCCTCTACGTCGGGACGTGCGTTGGCCTCTACGTCGGGACGTGCGTTGGCCTCTACGTCGGGACGTGCGTTGGCCTCTACGTCGGGACGTGCCTTGGCCTCTACGTCGGGATTTAGCTTACTTTCAGCTCTACGTCGGGACGTGCGTTGGCCTCTACGTCGGGACGTGCGTTGGCCTCTACGTCGGGACGTGCGTTGGCCTGTACGTCTGGACGTGCGTTGGCCTCTACGTCGGGATTTAGCTTACTTTCAGCTCTACGTCGGGACGTGCGTTGGGCTCTACGTCGGGTTTTAGCTTACTTTCAGCTCTACGTCGGGATTTGCGTTGGGCTCTAGGTCGGGACGTGCGTTGGGCTCTACGTCGGGACGTGCGTTGGGCTCTATGTCTGTAGTTAGCTAACTTTCTGCTCTACGTCGGGACGTGCGTTGGGCTCTATGTCTGCAGTTAGCTAACTTTCAGCTCTACGTCGGGACGTGCGTTGGGCGCTACGTCGGGACGTGCGTTGGGCTCTACGTCGGGACGTGCGTTGGGCTCTACGTCGGGATTTAGCTTACTTTCAGCTCTACGTCGGGACGTGCGTTGGCCTCTACGTCGGGACGTGCGTTGGCCTCTACGTCGGGACGTGCGTTGGCCTCTACGTCGGGACGTGCTTTGGGCTCTACGTCGCCACGTGCGTTGGCCTCTACGTCGGGACGTGCGTTGGCGTCTACGTCGGGATTTAGCTTACTTTCAGCTCTACGTCGGGACGTGCGTTGGGCTCTACGTCGGGACGTGCGTTGGGCTCTACGTCGGGACGTGCGTTGGGCTCTACGTCGGGACGTGCGTGGGGCTCTACGTCGGGACGTGCGTTGGGCTCTACGTCGGGACGCGCGTGGGGCTCTACGTCTGTAGTTAGCTAACTTTCAGCTCTACGTCGGGACGCGCGTTGGGCTCTTCGTCTGTAGTTAGCTAACTTTCAGCTCTACGTCGGGACGTGCGTTGGGCTCTACGTCGGGATTTAGCTTACTTTCAGCTCTACGTCGGGACGTGCGTTGGGCTCTACGTCGGGACGTGCGTTGGGCTCTACGTCGGGACGTGCGTTGGGCGCTACGTCGGGATTTAGCTTAATTTCAGCTCTACGTCGGGACGTGCGTTGGCCTCTGCGTCGGGACGTGCGTTGTCCTCTACGTCGGGACGTGCGTTGTCCTCTAAGTCGGGACGTGCGTTGGCCTCTAAGTCGGGACGTGCGTTGGCCTCTACGTCGGGACGTGCGTTGGCCTCTACGTCGGGATTTAACTTACTTTCAGCTCTACGTCGGGACGTGCGTTGGGCGCTACGTCGGGACGTGCGTTGGGCTCTACGTCGGGACGTGCGTTGGGCTCTACGTCGGGACGTGCGTTGGGCTCTACGTCTGTAGTTAGCTAACTTTCTGCTCTACGTCGGGATGTGCGTTGGGCTCTACGTCTGTAGTTAGCTAACTTTCAGCTCTACGTCGGGACGTGCGTTGGGCGCTACGTCGGGACGTGCGTTGGGCTCTACGTCGGGATTTAGCTTACTTTCAGCTCTACGTCGGGACGTGCGTTGGCCTTTACGTCGGGACGTGCGTTGGCCTCTACGTCGGGACGTGCGTTGGCCTCTACGTCGGGATTTAGCTTACTTTCAGCTCTACGTCGGGACGCGCGTTGGGCTCTACGTCGGGACGCGCGTTGAGCTCTACGTCGGGACGCGCGTTGGGCTCTACGTCGGGACGCGCGTTGGGCTCTACGTCTGTAGTTAGCTAACTTTCAGGTCTACGTCGGGACGTGCTTTGGCCTGTACGTCGGGACGTGCGTTGGCCTCTACGTCGGGATTTAGCTTACTTTCAGCTCTACGTCGGGACGTGCGTTGGGCTCTACGTCGGGACGTGCCTTGGGCTCTACGTCTGTAGTTAGCTAACTTTCAGCTCTACGTCGGGACGTGCGTTGGGCTCTACGTCGGGACGTGCGTTGGGCTCTACGTCGGGACGTGCGTTGGGCTCTACGTCGGGACGTGCGTTGGGCTCTACGTCGGGACGTGCGTTGGGCTCTACGTCGGGACGTGCGTTGGGCTCTACGTCAGGATTTAGCTAACTTTCAGCTCTACGTCGGGACATGCGTTGGCCTCTACGTCGGGACGTGCGTTGGCCTCTGCGTCGGGATTTAGCTTACTTTCAGCTCTACTTCGGGACGTGCATTGGGCTCTACGTCGGGACGTGCGGTGGGCTCTACTTCGGGACGTGCGTTGGGCGCCACGTCGGGACGTGCGTTGGGCGCCACGTCGGGACGTGCGTTGGGCGCCACGTCGGGACGTGCGTTGGGCGCTACGTCGGGATTTAGCTTACTTTCAGCTCTACGTCGGGACGTGCATTGGGCTCTACGTCGGGACGTGCGGTGGGCTCTACTTCGGGACGTGCGTTGGGCTCTACGTCGGGACGTGCGTTGGGCTCTACGTCGGGACGTGCGTTGGGCTCTACGTCGGGACGTGCGTTGGGCTCTACGTAGGGATTTAGCTTACTTTCAGCTCTACGTCGGGAGGTGCGTTGGCCTCTACGTCGGGACGTGCGTTGGCCTCTACGTCGGGATTTAGCTTACTTTCAGCTCTACGTCGGGACGTGCGTTGGCCTCTACGTCGGGACGTGCGTTGGCCTCTACGTCGGGATTTAGCTTACTTTCAGCTCTACGTCGGGACGTGTGTTGGGCTCTACGTCGGGATTTAGCTTACTTTTAGCTCTACGTCGGGACGTGCGTTGGGCTCTACGTCGGGACGTGCGTTGGGCTCTACGTCGGGACGTGCTTTGGGCTCTACGTCGGGACGTGCGTTGGGCTCTACGTCTGTAGTTAGCTAACTTTCAGCTCTACGTCGGGACGTGCGTTGGGCTCTACGTCGGGACGTGCGTTGGGCTCTACGTCGGGACGTGCGTTGGGCTCTACGTCAGGATTTAGCTAACTTTCAGCTCTACGTCGGGACATGCGTTGGGCTCTACGTCGGGACGTGCGTTGGGCTCTACGTCGGGATTTAGCTTACTTTCAGCTCTACGTTGGGACGTGCTTTGGCCTCTACGTCGGGATTTAGCTAACTTTCAGCTCTACGTCGGGACGTGCGTTGGGCTCTACGTCGGGACGTGCGTTGGGCTCTACGTCTGTAGTTAGGTAACTTTCAGCTCTACGTCGGGACGTGCGTTGGGCTCTACGTCTGTTGTTAGCTAACTTTCAGCTCTACGTCGGGACGTGCGTTGGGCTCTACGTCTGTAGTTAGCTAACTTTCAGCTCTACGTCGGGACGTGCGTTGGGCGCTACGTCGGGACGTGCGTTGGGCTCTACGTCGGGACGTGCGTTGGGCTCTACGTCGGGACGTGCGTTGGGCTCTACGTCGGGACGTGCGTTGGGCTCTACGTCGGGATTTAACTTACTTTCAGCTCTACGTCGGGACGTGCGTTGGCCTCTACGTCGGGACGTGCGTTGGCCTCTACGTCGGGACGTGCGTTGGCCTCTACGTCGGGACGTGCGTTGGCCTCTACGTCGGGACGTGCGTTGGCCTCTACGTCGGGACGTGCGTTGGCCTCTACGTCGGGACGTGCCTTGGCCTCTACGTCGGGATTTAGCTTACTTTCAGCTCTACGTCGGGACGTGCGTTGGCCTCTACGTCGGGACGTGCGTTGGCCTCTACGTCGGGACGTGCATTGGCCTCTACTTCGGGATTTAGCTTACTTTCAGCTCTACGTCGGGACGTGCGTTGGCCTGTACGTCTGGACGTGCGTTGGCCTCTACGTCGGGATTTAGCTTACTTTCAGCTCTACGTCGGGACGTGCGTTGGGCTCTACGTCGGGTTTTAGCTTACTTTCAGCTCTACGTCGGGATTTGCGTTGGGCTCTAGGTCGGGACGTGCGTTGGGCTCTACGTCGGGACGTGCGTTGGGCTCTATGTCTGTAGTTAGCTAACTTTCTGCTCTACGTCGGGACGTGCGTTGGGCTCTATGTCTGTAGTTAGCTAACTTTCAGCTCTACGTCGGGACGTGCGTTGGGCGCTACGTCGGGACGTGCGTTGGGCTCTACGTCGGGACGTGCGTTGGGCTCTACGTCGGGACGTGCGTTGGGCTCTACGTCGGGACGTGCGTTGGGCTCTACGTCGGGATTTAGCTTACTTTCAGCTCTACGTCGGGACGTGCGTTGGCCTCTACGTCGGGACGTGCGTTGGCCTCTACGTCGGGACGTGCGTTGGCCTCTACGTCGGGACGTGCTTTGGGCTCTACGTCGCCACGTGCGTTGGCCTCTACGTCGGGACGTGCGTTGGCGTCTACGTCGGGATTTAGCTTACTTTCAGCTCTACGTCGGGACGTGCGTTGGGCTCTACGTCGGGACGTGCGTTGGGCTCTACGTCGGGACGTGCGTTGGGCTCTACGTCGGGACGTGCGTGGGGCTCTACGTCGGGACGTGCGTTGGGCTCTACGTCGGGACGCGCGTGGGGCTCTACGTCTGTAGTTAGCTAACTTTCAGCTCTACGTCGGGACGCGCGTTGGGCTCTTCGTCTGTAGTTAGCTAACTTTCAGCTCTACGTCGGGACGTGCGTTGGGCTCTACGTCGGGATTTAGCTTACTTTCAGCTCTACGTCGGGACGTGCGTTGGGCTCTACGTCGGGACGTGCGTTGGGCTCTACGTCGGGACGTGCGTTGGGCGCTACGTCGGGATTTAGCTTAATTTCAGCTCTACGTCGGGACGTGCGTTGGCCTCTGCGTCGGGACGTGCGTTGTCCTCTACGTCGGGACGTGCGTTGTCCTCTAAGTCGGGACGTGCGTTGGCCTCTACGTCGGGACGTGCGTTGGCCTCTACGTCGGGATTTAACTTACTTTCAGCTCTACGTCGGGACGTGCGTTGGGCGCTACGTCGGGACGTGCGTTGGGCTCTACGTCGGGACGTGCGTTGGGCTCTACGTCGGGACGTGCGTTGGGCTCTACGTCTGTAGTTAGCTAACTTTCTGCTCTACGTCGGGATGTGCGTTGGGCTCTACGTCTGTAGTTAGCTAACTTTCAGCTCTACGTCGGGACGTGCGTTGGGCGCTACGTCGGGACGTGCGTTGGGCTCTACGTCGGGATTTAGCTTACTTTCAGCTCTACGTCGGGACGTGCGTTGGCCTTTACGTCGGGACGTGCGTTGGCCTCTACGTCGGGACGTGCGTTGGCCTCTACGTCGGGATTTAGCTTACTTTCAGCTCTACGTCGGGACGCGCGTTGGGCTCTACGTCGGGACGCGCGTTGAGCTCTACGTCGGGACGCGCGTTGGGCTCTACGTCGGGACGCGCGTTGGGCTCTACGTCTGTAGTTAGCTAACTTTCAGGTCTACGTCGGGACGTGCTTTGGCCTGTACGTCGGGACGTGCGTTGGCCTCTACGTCGGGATTTAGCTTACTTTCAGCTCTACGTCGGGACGTGCGTTGGGCTCTACGTCGGGACGTGCCTTGGGCTCTACGTCTGTAGTTAGCTAACTTTCAGCTCTACGTCGGGACGTGCGTTGGGCTCTACGTCGGGACGTGCGTTGGGCTCTACGTCGGGACGTGCGTTGGGCTCTACGTCGGGACGTGCGTTGGGCTCTACGTCGGGACGTGCGTTGGGCTCTACGTCAGGATTTAGCTAACTTTCAGCTCTACGTCGGGACATGCGTTGGCCTCTACGTCGGGACGTGCGTTGGCCTCTGCGTCGGGATTTAGCTTACTTTCAGCTCTACTTCGGGACGTGTATTGGGCTCTACGTCGGGACGTGCGGTGGGCTCTACTTCGGGACGTGCGTTGGGCGCCACGTCGGGACGTGCGTTGGGCGCCACGTCGGGACGTGCGTTGGGCGCCACGTCGGGACGTGCGTTGGGCGCCACGTCGGGACGTGCGTTGGGCGCTACGTCGGGATTTAGCTTACTTTCAGCTCTACGTCGGGACGTGCATTGGGCTCTACGTCGGGACGTGCGGTGGGCTCTACTTCGGGACGTGCGTTGGGCTCTACGTCGGGACGTGCGTTGGGCTCTACGTCGGGACGTGCGTTGGGCTCTACGTCGGGACGTGCGTTGGGCTCTACGTCGGGATTTAGCTTACTTTCAGCTCTACGTCGGGAGGTGCGTTGGCCTCTACGTCGGGACGTGCGTTGGCCTCTACGTCGGGATTTAGCTTACTTTCAGCTCTACGTCGGGACGTGCGTTGGCCTCTACGTCGGGACGTGCGTTGGCCTCTACGTCGGGATTTAGCTTACTTTCAGCTCTACGTCGGGACGTGTGTTGGGCTCTACGTCGGGATTTAGCTTACTTTTAGCTCTACGTCGGGACGTGCGTTGGGCTCTACGTCGGGACGTGCGTTGGGCTCTACGTCTGTAGTTAGCTAACTTTCAGCTCTACGTCGGGACGTGCGTTGGGCTCTACGTCGGGACGTGCGTTGGGCTCTACGTCGGGACGTGCGTTGGGCTCTACGTCGGGATTTAGCTTACTTTCAGCTCTACGTCGGGACGTGCGTTGGCCTCTACGTCGGGACGTGCGTTGGCCTCTACGTCGGGACGTGCGTTGGCCTCTACGTCGGGACGTGCGTTGGGCTCTACGTCGGGATTTAGCTTACTTTTAGCTCTACGTCGGGACGTGCGTTGGGCTCTACGTCGGGACGTGCGTTGGGCTCTACGTCGGGACGTGCGTTGGGCTCTACGTCGGGACGTGCGTTGGGCTCTACATCGGGATTTAGCTTATTTTCAGCTCTACGTCGGGACGTGCGTTGGGCTCTACGTCGGGACGTGCGTTGGGCTCTACGTCGGGATTTAGCTTACTTTCAGCTCTACGTCGGGACGTGCGTTGGCCTCTACGTCGGGACGTGCGTTGGCCTCTACGTCGGGACGTGCGTTGGCCTCTACTTCGGGATTTAGCTTACTTTCAGCTCTACGTCGGGACGTGCGTTGGCCTCTACGTCGGGACGTGCGTTGGGCTCTACGTCGGGATTTAGCTTACTTTCAGCTCTACGTCGGGACGTGCGTTGGGCTCTATGTCGGGACGTGCGTTGGGCTCTACGTCTGTAGTTAGCTAACTTTCAGCTCTACGTCGGGACGTGCGTTGGGATCTACGTCGGGACGTGCGTTGGGCGCTACGTCGGGATTTAGCTTAATTTCAGCTGTACGTCGGGACGTGCGTTGGCCTCTGCGTCGGGATGTGCGTTGTCCTCTACGTCGGGACGTGCGTTGTCCTCTAAGTCGGGACGTGCGTTGGCCTCTACGTCGGGACGTGCGTTGGCCTCTACGTCGGGATTTAACTTACTTTCAGCTCTACGTCGGGACGTGCGTTGGGCGCTACGTCGGGACGTGCGTTGGGCTCTACGTCGGGACGTGCGTTGGGCTCTACGTCGGGACGTGCGTTGGGCTCTACGTCGGGACGTGCGTTGGGCTCTACGTCTGTAGTTAGCTAACTTTCTGCTCTACGTCGGGATGTGCGTTGGGCTCTACGTCTGTAGTTAGCTAACTTTCAGCTCTACGTCGGGACGTGCGTTGGGCGCTACGTCGGGACGTGCGTTGGGCTCTACGTCGGGACGTGCGTTGGGCTCTACGTCGGGATTTAGCTTACTTTCAGCTCTACGTCGGGACGTGCGTTGGCCTTTACGTCGGGACGTGCGTTGGCCTCTACGTCGGGACGTGCGTTGGCCTCTACGTCGGGATTTAGCTTACTTTCAGCTCTACGTCGGGACGTGCGTTGGGCTCTACGTCGGGACGCGCGTTGAGCTCTACGTCGGGACACGCGTTGGGCTCTACATCGGGACGCGCGTTGGGCTCTACGTCTGTAGTTAGCTAACTTTCAGCTCTACGTCGGGACGTGCTTTGGCCTGTACGTCGGGACGTGCGTTGGCCTCTACGTCGGGATTTAGCTTACTTTCAGCTCTACGTCGGGACGTGCGTTGGCCTCTACGTCGGGATTTAGCTTACTTTCAGCTCTACGTCGGGACGTGCGTTGGGCTCTACGTCGGGACGTGCGTTGGGCTCTACGTCGGGACGTGCTTTGGGCTCTACGTCTGTAGTTAGCTAACTTTCAGCTCTACGTCGGGACGTGCGTTGGGCTCTACGTCGGGACGTGCGTTGGGCTCTACGTCGGGACGTGCGTTGGGCTCTACGTCAGGATTTAGCTAACTTTCAGCTCTACGTCGGGACATGCGTTGGGCTCTACGTCGGGACGTGCGTTGGGCTCTACGTCGGGATTTAGCTTACTTTCAGCTCTACGTTGGGACGTGCTTTGGCCTCTACGTCGGGATTTAGCTAACTTTCAGCTCTACGTCGGGACGTGCGTTGGGCTCTACGTCGGGACGTGCGTTGGGCTCTACGTCTGTAGTTAGGTAACTTTCAGCTCTACGTCGGGACGTGCGTTGGGCTCTACGTCTGTTGTTAGCTAACTTTCAGCTCTACGTCGGGACGTGCGTTGGGCTCTACGTCTGTAGTTAGCTAACTTTCAGCTCTACGTCGGGACGTGCGTTGGGCGCTACGTCGGGACGTGCGTTGGGCTCTACGTCGGGACGTGCGTTGGGCTCTACGTCGGGACGTGCGTTGGGCTCTACGTCGGGACGTGCGTTGGGCTCTACGTCGGGATGTGCGTTGGGCTCTACATCGGGATTTAACTTACTTTCAGCTCTACGTCGGGACGTGCGTTGGCCTCTACGTCGGGACGTGCGTTGTCCTCTACGTCGGGACGTGCGTTGGCCTCTAAGTCGGGACGTGCGTTGGCCTCTAAGTCGGGACGTGCGTTGGCCTCTAAGTCGGGACGTGCGTTGGCCTCTACGTCGGGACGTGCCTTGGCCTCTACATCGGGATTTAGCTTACTTTCAGCTCTACGTCGGGACGTGCGTGGGGCTCTACGTCGGGACGTGCGTTGGCCTCTACGTCGGGACGTGCGTTGGCCTCTACTTCGGGATTTAGCTTACTTTCAGCTCTACGTCGGGACGTGCGTTGGCCTGTACGTCTGGACGTGCGTTGGCCTCTACGTCGGGATTTAGCTTACTTTCAGCTCTACGTCGGGACGTGCGTTGGGCTCTACGTCGGGTTTTAGCTTACTTTCAGCTCTACGTCGGGACTTGCGTTGGGCTCTAGGTCGGGACGTGCGTTGGGCTCTACGTCGGGACGTGCGTTGGGCTCTATGTCTGTAGTTAGCTAACTTTCTGCTCTACGTCGGGACGTGCGTTGGGCTCTATGTCTGTAGTTAGCTAACTTTCAGCTCTACGTCGGGACGTGCGTTGGGCTCTACGTCGGGACGTGCGTTGGGCTCTACGTCGGGACGTGCGTTGGGCTCTACGTCGGGATTTAGCTTACTTTCAGCTCTACGTCGGGACGTGCGTTGGCCTCTACGTCGGGACGTGCGTTGGCCTCTACGTCGGGACGTGCGTTGGCCTCTACGTCGGGACGTGCTTTGGGCTCTACGTCGCCACGTGCGTTGGCCTCTACGTCGGGACGTGCGTTGGCGTCTACGTCGGGATTTAGCTTACTTTCAGCTCTACGTCGGGACGTGCGTTGGGCTCTACGTCGGGACGTGCGTGGGGCTCTACGTCGGGACGTGCGTGGGGCTCTACGTCGGGACGTGCGTTGGGCTCTACGTCGGGACGTGCGTGGGGCTCTACGTCGGGACGTGCGTGGGGCTCTACGTCGGGACGTGCGTTGGGCTCTACGTCGGGACGCGCGTGGGGCTCTACGTCTGTAGTTAGCTAACTTTCAGCTCTACGTCGGGACGCGCGTTGGGCTCTTCGTCTGTAGTTAGCTAACTTTCAGCTCTACGTCGGGACGTGCGTTGGGCTCTACGTCGGGATTTAGCTTACTTTCAGCTCTACGTCGGGACGTGCGTTGGGCTCTACGTCGGGACGTGCGTTGGGCTCTACGTCGGGACGTGCGTTGGGCTCTACGTCGGGATTTAGCTTACTTTCAGGTCTACGTCGGGACGTGCGTTGGGCTCTACGTCGGGATGTGCGTTGGGCTCTACGTCGGGACGTGCGTTGGGCTCTACGTCGGGACGTGCTTTGGGCTCTACGTCGGGATTTAGCTTACTTTCAGCTCTACGTCGGGACGTGCGTTGGGCTCTACGTCGGGACGTGCGTTGGGCTCTACGTCGGGACGTGCGTTGGCCTCTAAGTCGGGACGTGCGTTGGCCTCTACGTCGGGACGTGCGTTGGCCTCTACGTCGGGATTTAGCTTACTTTCAGCTCTACGTCGGGACGTGCGTTGGGCGCCACGTCGGGACGTGTGTTGGGCGCTACTTTGGGACGTGCGTTGGGCGCTACGTCGGGATTTAGCTTACTTTCAGCTCTACGTCGGGACGTGCGTTGGGCTCTATGTCGGGACGTGCGTTGGGCTCTACGTCGGGACCTGCGTTGGGTTCTACGTCTGTAGTTAGCTAACTTTCAGCTCTACGTCGGGACGTGCGTTGGGCTCTACGTCGGGACGTGCGTTGGGCTCTACGTTGGGACGTGCGTTGGGCTCTACGTCGGGACGTGCGTTGGGCTCTACGTCGGGATTTAGCTTACTTTCAGCTCTACGTCGGGATTTAGCTTACTTTCAGCTCTACGTCGGGACGTGCGTTGGGCTCTACGTCGGGACGTGCGTTGAGCTCTACGTCGGGACACGCGTTGGGCTCTACGTCGGGACACGCGTTGGGCTCTACGTCGGGACGCGCGTTGGGCTCTACGTCTGTAGTTAGCTAACTTTCAGCTCTACGTCGGGACGCGCGTTGGGCTCTTCATCTGTAGTTAGCTAACTTTCACCTCTACGTCGGGACGTGCGTTGGGCTCTACGTCTGTAGTTAGCTAACTTTCAGCTCTACGTCGGGACGTGCGTTGGGCGCTACGTCGGGACGTGCGTTGGGCGCTACGTCGGGATTTAGCTTACTTTCAGCTCTACGTCGGGACGTGCGTTGGGCTCTACGTCGGGACGTGCGTTGGGCTCTACGTCGGGACGTGCGTTGGGCTCTACGTCGGGATTTAGCTTAATTTCAGCTCTACGTCGGGACGTGCGTTGGCCTCTACGTCGGGACGTGCGTTGGCCTCTACGTCGGGACGTGCGTTGGCCTCTACGTCGGGATTTAGCTTACTTTCAGCTCTACGTCGGGACGTGCGTTGGCCTCTACGTCGGGATTTAGCTTACTTTCAGCTCTACGTCGGGACGTGCGTTGGCCTGTACGTCGGGACGTGCGTTGGCCTCTACGTCTGTAGTTAGCTAACTTTCAGCTCTACGTCGGGACGTGCGTTGGGCTCTACGTCGGGATTTAGCTTACTTTCAGCTCTACGTCGGGACGTGCGTTGGGCTCTACGTCGGGACGTGCGTTGGGCTCTACGTCGGGACGTGTGTTGGGCTCTACGTCTGTAGTTAGCTAACTTCAAGCTCTACGTCGGGACGTGCGTTGGGCTCTACGTCGGGACGTGCGTTGGGCTCTACGTCAGGATTTAGCTAACTTTTAGCTCTTCGTCGGAACATGCGTTGGGCTCTACGTCGGGACGTGCGTTGGGCTCTACGTCGGGATTTAGCTTACTTTCAGCTCTACGTTGGGACGTGCGTTGGCCTCTACGTCGGGATTTAGCTTACTTTCAGCTCTACGTCGGGACGTGCGTTGGGCTCTACGTCGGGACGTGCGTTGGGCTCTACGTCGGGACGTGCGTTGGGCTCTACGTCGGGACGTGCGTTGGGCTCTACGTCTGTTGTTAGCTAACTTTCAGCTCTACGTCGGGACGTGCGTTGGGCTCTACGTCTGTAGTTAGCTAACTTTCAGCTCTACGTCGGGACGTGCGTTGGGCTCTACGTCGGGACGTGCGTTGGGCTCTACGTCGGGATTTAACTTACTTTCAGCTCTACGTCGGGACGTGCGTTGGCCTCTACGTCGGGACGTGCGTTGTCCTCTACGTCGGGACGTGCGTTGGCCTCTATGTCGGGACGTGCGTTGGCCTCTACGTCGGGACGTGCGTTGGCCTCTAAGTCGGGACGTGCGTTGGCCTCTGCATCGGGACGTGCGTTGGCCTCTACATCGGGATTTAGCTTACTTTCAGCTCTACGTCGGGACGTGCGTTGGGCTCTACGTCGGGACGTGCGTTGGGCTCTACGTCGGGACGTGCGTTGGGCTCTACGTCGGGACGTGTGTTGGGCTCTACGTCGGGATTTAGCTTACTTTCAGCTCTACGTCGGGACGTGCGTTGGCCTCTACGTCGGGATGTGCGTTGGCCTCTACTTCGGGATTTAGCTTACTTTCAGCTCTACGTCGGGACGTGCGTTGGGCTCTACGTCGGGACGTGCGTTGGCCTCTACGTCGGGATTTAGCTTACTTTCAGCTCTACGTCGGGACGTGCGTTGGGCTCTACGTCGGGTTTTAGCTTACTTTCAGCTCTACGTCGGGACGTGCGTTGGGCTCTACGTCGGGACGTGCGTCGGGCTCTACGTCTGTAGTTAGCTAACTTTCAGCTCTACGTCGGGACGTGCGTTGGGCGCTACGTCGGGATTTAGGTTACTTTCAGCTCTACGTCGGGACGTGCGTTGGCCTCTACGTCGGGATTTAACTTACTTTCAGCTCTACGTCGGGACGTGCGTTGGGCGCTACGTCGGGACGTGCGTTGGGCTCTACGTCGGGACGTGCGTTGGGCTCTACGTCGGGACGTGCGTTGGGCTCTACGTCGGGACGTGCGTTGGGCTCTACGTCTGTAGTTAGCTAACTTTCTGCTCTACGTCGGGACGTGCGTTGGGCTCTACGTCTGTAGTTAGCTAACTTTCAGCTCTACGTCGGGACGTGCGTTGGGCGCTACGTCGGGACATGCGTTGGGCTCTACGTCGGGACGTGCGTTGGGCTCTACGTCGGGATTTAGCTTACTTTCAGCTCTACGTCGGGACGTGCGTTGGCCTCTACTTCGGGACGTGCGTTGGCCTCTACGTCGGGACGTGCGTTGGCCTCTACGTCGGGACGTGCGTTGGCCTCTACGTCGGGATTTAGCTTACTTTCAGCTCTACGTCGGGACGTGCGTTGGGCTCTACGTCGGGACGTGCGTTGAGCTCTACGTCGGGACACGCGTTGGGCTCTACGTCTGTAGTTAGCTAACTTTCAGCTCTACGTCGGGACGCGCGTTCGGCTCTTCGTCTGTAGTTAGCTAACTTTCAGCTCTACGTCGGGACGCGCGTTGGGCTCTACGTCTGTAGTTAGCTAACTTTCAGCTCTACGTCGGGACGTGCGTTGGGAGCTACGTCGGGACGTGCGTTGGGCTCTACGTCGGGATTTAGCTTACTTTCAGCTCTACGTCGGGACGTGCGTTGGGCTCTACGTCGGGACGTGCGTTGGGCTCTACGTCGGGACGTGCGTTGGGCTCTACGTCGGGACGTGCGTTGGGCTCTACGTCGGGATTTAGCTTACATTAAGCTCTACGTCGGGACGTGCGTTGGGCTCTACGTCGGGACGTGCGCTGGCCTCTACGTCGGGACGTGCGCTGGCCTCTACGTCGGGACGTGCGTTGGCCTCTACGTCGGGATTTAGCTTACTTTCAGCTCTACGTCGGGATGTGCGTTGGGCGCTACGTCGGGACGTGCGTTGGGCGCTAGTTCGGGACGTGCGTTGGGCGCTACGTCGGGATTTAGCTTACTTTCAGCTCTACGTCGGGACGTGCGTTGGGCTCTACGTCGGGACGTGCGTTGGGCTCTACGTCGGGACGTGCGTTGGACTCTACGTCGGGACGTGCGTTGGCCTCTACGTCGGGATTTAGCTTACTTTCAGCTCTACGTCGGGACGTGCGTTGGCCTCTACGTCGGGACGTGCGTTGGCCTCTACGTCGGGACGTGCGTTGGCCTCTACGTCGGGATTTAGCTTACTTTCAGCTCTACGTCGGGACGTGCGTTGGCCTCTACGTCGGGACGTGCGTTGGCCTCTACGTCGGGATTTAGCTTACTTTCAGCTCTACGTCGGGACGTGCGTTGGCCTGTACGTCGGGACGTGCGTTGGCCTCTACGTCGGGATTTAGCTTACTTTCAGCTCTACGTCGGGACGTGCGTTGGGCTCTACGTCTGGAAGTGTGTTGGGCTCTACGTCGGGATTTAGCTTACTTTAAGCTCTACGTCGGGACGTGCGCTGGCCTCTACGTCGGGACGTGCGCTGGCCTCTACGTCGGGACGTGCGCTGGCCTCTACGTCGGGACGTGCGCTGGCCTCTACGTCGGGACGTGCGCTGGCCTTAACGTCGGGACGTGCGCTGGCCTTAACGTCGGGACGTGCGTTGGGCTCTACGTCGGGACGTGCGTTGGCCTCTACGTCGGGATTTAGCTTACTTTCAGCTCTACGTCGGGACGTGCGTTGGGCTCTACGTCGGGACGTGCGTTGGGCTCTACGTCGGGACGTGCGTTGGCCTCTACGTCGGGATTTAGCTTACTTTCAGCTCTACGTCGGGACGTGCGTTGGGCGCTACGTCGGGACGTGCGTTGGGCGCTAAGTCGGGACGTGTGTTGGGCGCTACTTCGGGACGTGCGTTGGGCGCTACGTCGGGATTTAGCTTACTTTCAGCTCTACGTCGGGACGTGCGTTGGGCTCTACGTCGGGACGTGCGTTGGGCTCTACGTCGGGACGTGCGTTGGGCTCTACGTCGGGACGTGCGTTGGGCTCTACGTCGGGATTTAGCTTACTTTCAGCTCTACGTCGGGACGTGCGTTGGCCTCTACGTCGGGACGTGCGTTGGCCTCTACGTCGGGATTTAGCTTACTTTCAGCTCTACGTCGGGACGTGCGTTGGGCTCTACGTCGGGACGTGCGTTGGGCGCTACGTCGGGATTTAACTTACTTTCAGCTCTACGTCGGGACGTGCGTTGGACTCTACGTCGGGACGTGCGTTGGACTCTACGTCGGGACGTGCGTTGGGCTCTACGTCGGGATGTGCGTTGGTCTCTACGTCTGTAGTTAGCTAACTTTCAGCTCTACGTCGGGACGTGCGTTTGGCTCTACGTCGGGACGTGCGTTGGGCTCTACGTCGGGACGTGCGTTGGGCTCTACGTCGGGATTTAGCTTGCTTTCAGCTCTATGTCGGGACGTGCGTTGGGCTCTACGTCGGGACGTGCGTTGGGCTCTATGTCGGGACGTGCGTTGGGCTCTATGTCGGGACGTGCGTTGGGCTCTACGTCGGGACGTGCGTTGGGCTCTACGTCGGGATTTAGCTTACTTTCAGCTCTACGTCGGGACGTGCGTTGGCCTCTACGTCGGGACGTGCGTTGGCCTCTACGTCGGGATTTAGCTTACTTTCAGCTCTACGTCGGGACGTGCGTTGGGCTCTACGTCGGGACGTGCGTTGGGCGATACGTCGGGATTTAACTTACTTTCAGCTCTACGTCGGGACGTGCGTTGGGCTCTACGTCGGGACATGCGTTGGGCTGTACGTCGGGACGTGCGTTGGTCTCTACGTCTGTAGTTAGCTAACTTTCAGCTCTACGTCGGGACGTGCGTTGGGCTCTACGTCGGGACGTGCGTTGGGCTCTACGTCGGGACGTGCGTTGGGCTCTACGTCGGGATTTAGCTTGCTTTCAGCTCTATGTCGGGACGTGCGTTGGGCTCTATGTCGGGACGTGCGTTGGGCTCTACGTCTGTAGTTAGCTAACTTTCAGCTCTACGTCGGGACGTGCGTTGGGCTCTACGTCGGGACGTGCGTTGGGCTCTACGTCGGGACGTGCGTTGGGCTCTAGGTCGGGACGTTCGTTGAGCTCTACGTCGGGATTTAGCTTGCTTTCAGCTCTACGTCGGGACGTGCGTTGGGCTCTACGTCGGGACGTGCGTTGGGCTCTATGTCGGGACGTGCGTTGGGCTCTATGTCGGGACGTGCGTTGGGCTCTACGTCGGGATTTAGCTTACTTTCAGCTCTACGTCGGGACGTGCGTTGGCCTCTAGGTCGGGACGTGCGTTGGCCTCTACGTCGGGACGTGCGTTGGCCTCTACGTCGGGACGTGCGTTGGCCTCTACGTCGGGACGTGCGTTGGCCTCTACGTCGGGATTTAGCTTACTTTCAGCTCTACGTCGGGACGTGTGTTGGGCTCTACTTCGGGATTTAGCTTACTTTCAGCTCTACGTCGGGACGTGCGTTGGGCTCTATGTCGGGACGTGCGTCGGGCTCTACGTCTGTAGTTAGCTAACTTTCAGCTCTACGTCGGGACGTGCGTTGGGCGCTACGTCAGGACGTGCGTTGGGCGCTATGTCGGGATTTAGCTTACTTTCAGCTCTACGTCGGGACGTGCGTTGGCCTCTACGTCGGGATTTAACTTACTTTCAGCTCTACGTCGGGACGTGCGTTGGGCGCTACGTCGGGACGTGCGTTGGGCTCTACGTCGGGACGTGCGTTGGGCTCTACGTCGGGACGTGCGTTGGGCTCTACGTCGGGACGTGCGTTGGGCTCTACGTCTGTAGTTAGCTAACTTTCTGCTCTACGTCGGGACGTGCGTTGGGCTCTACGTCTGTAGTTAGCTAACTTTCAGCTCTACGTCGGGACGTGCGTTGGGCGCTACGTCGGGACATGCGTTGGGCTCTACGTCGGGACGTGCGTTGGGCTCTACGTCGGGATTTAGCTTACTTTCAGCTCTACGTCGGGACGTGCGTTGGCCTCTACTTCGGGACGTGCGTTGGCCTCTACGTCGGGACGTGCGTTGGCCTCTACGTCGGGACGTGCGTTGGCCTCTACGTCGGGACGTGCGTTGGCCTCTACGTCGGGATTTAGCTTACTTTCAGCTCTACGTCGGGACGTGCGTTGGGCTCTACGTCGGGACGTGCGTTGAGCTCTACGTCGGGACACGCGTTGGGCTCTACGTCTGTAGTTAGCTAACTTTCAGCTCTACGTCGGGACGCGCGTTCGGCTCTTCGTCTGTAGTTAGCTAACTTTCAGCTCTACGTCGGGACGCGCGTTGGGCTCTACGTCTGTAGTTAGCTAACTTTCAGCTCTACGTCGGGACGTGCGTTGGGAGCTACGTCGGGACGTGCGTTGGGCTCTACGTCGGGATTTAGCTTACTTTCAGCTCTACGTCGGGACGTGCGTTGGGCTCTACGTCGGGACGTGCGTTGGGCTCTATGTCGGGACGTGCGTTGGGCTCTATGTCGGGACGTGCGTTGGGCTCTACGTCGGGATTTAGCTTACTTTCAGCTCTACGTCGGGACGTGCGTTGGCCTCTAGGTCGGGACGTGCGTTGGCCTCTACGTCGGGACGTGCGTTGGCCTCTACGTCGGGACGTGCGTTGGCCTCTACGTCGGGACGTGCGTTGGCCTCTACGTCGGGATTTAGCTTACTTTCAGCTCTACGTCGGGACGTGTGTTGGGCTCTACTTCGGGATTTAGCTTACTTTCAGCTCTACGTCGGGACGTGCGTTGGGCTCTATGTCAGGACGTGCGTCGGGCTCTACGTCTGTAGTTAGCTAACTTTCAGCTCTACGTCGGGACGTGCGTTGGGCGCTACGTCAGGACGTGCGTTGGGCGCTATGTCGGGATTTAGCTTACTTTCAGCTCTACGTCGGGACGTGAGTTGGCCTCTACGTCGGGATTTAACTTACTTTCAGCTCTACGTCGGGACGTGCGTTGGGCGCTACGTCGGGACGTGCGTTGGGCTCTACGTCGGGACGTGCGTTGGGCTCTACGTCGGGACGTGCGTTGGGCTCTACGTCGGGACGTGCGTTGGGCTCTACGTCTGTAGTTAGCTAACTTTCTGCTCTACGTCGGGACGTGCGTTGGGCTCTACGTCTGTAGTTAGCTAACTTTCAGCTCTACGTCGGGACGTGCGTTGGGCGCTACGTCGGGACATGCGTTGGGCTCTACGTCGGGACGTGCGTTGGGCTCTACGTCGGGATTTAGCTTACTTTCAGCTCTACGTCGGGACGTGCGTTGGCCTCTACGTCGGGACGTGCGTTGGCCTCTACGTCGGGACGTGCGTTGGCCTCTACGTCGGGACGTGCGTTGGCCTCTACGTCGGGATTTAGCTTACTTTCAGCTCTACGTCGGGACGTGCGTTGGGCTCTACGTCGGGACGTGCGTTGAGCTCTACGTCGGGACACGCGTTGGGCTCTACGTCTGTAGTTAGCTAACTTTCAGCTCTACGTCGGGACGCGCGTTCGGCTCTTCGTCTGTAGTTAGCTAACTTTCAGCTCTACGTCGGGACGCGCGTTGGGCTCTACGTCTGTAGTTAGCTAACTTTCAGCTCTACGTCGGGACGTGCGTTGGGAGCTACGTCGGGACGTGCGTTGGGCTCTACGTCGGGATTTAGCTTACTTTCAGCTCTACGTCGGGACGTGCGTTGGGCTCTACGTCGGGACGTGCGTTGGGCTCTACGTCGGGACGTGCGTTGGGCTCTACGTCGGGACGTGCGTTGGGCTCTACGTCGGGATTTAGCTTACATTAAGCTCTACGTCGGGACGTGCGTTGGGCTCTACGTCGGGACGTGCGCTGGCCTCTACGTCGGGACGTGCGCTGGCCTCTACGTCGGGACGTGCGCTGGCCTCTACGTCGGGACGTGCGTTGGCCTCTACGTCGGGATTTATCTTACTTTCAGCTCTACGTCGGGACGTGCTTTGGCCTGTACGTCGGGACGTGCGTTGGGCTCTACGTCGGGATTTAGCTTACTTTCAGCTCTACGTCGGGACGTGCGTTGGGTTCTACGTCGGGATTTAGCTTACTTTCAGCTCTACGTCGGGACGTGCGTTGGGCTCTACGTCGAGACGTGCGTTGGGCTCTACGTCGGGACGTGCGTTGGGCTCTACGTCGGGACGTGCGTTGGGCTCTACGTCGGGACGTGCGTTGGGCTCTACGTCAGGATTTAGCTAACTTTCAGCTCTACGTCGGGACATGCGTTGGGCTCTACGTCGGGACGTGCGTTGGGCTCTACGTCGGGATTTAGCTTACTTTCAGCTCTACGTTGGGACGTGCGTTGGCCTCTACGTCGGGATTTAGCTTACTTTCAGCTCTACGTCGGGACGTGCGTTGGGCTCTACGTCGGGACGTGCGTTGGGCTCTACGTCGGGATGTGCGTTGGGCTCTACGTCGGGACGTGCGTTGGGCTCTACGTCTGTAGTTAGGTAACTTTCAGCTCTACGTCGGGACGTGCGTTGGGCGCTACGTCGGGACGTGCGTTGGGCTCTACGTCGGGACGTGCGTTGGGCTCTATGTCTGTAGTTAGCTAACTTTCAGCTCTACGTCGGGACGTGCGTTGGGCGCTACGTCGGGACGTGCGTTGGGCTCTACGTCGGGATTTAGCTTACTTTCAGCTCTACGTTGGGACGTGCGTTGGCCTCTACGTCGGGATTTAGCTTACTTTCAGCTCTACGTCGGGACGTGCGTTGGGCTCTACGTCGGGACGTGCGTTGGGCTCTACGTCGGGACGTGCGTTGGGCTCTATGTCGGGACGTGCGTTGGGCTCTACGTCTGTAGTTAGGTAACTTTCAGCTCTACGTCGGGACGTGCGTTGGGCGCTACGTCGGGACGTGCGTTGGGCTCTACGTCGGGACGTGCGTTGGGCTCTACGTCGGGATTTAGCTTACTTTCAGCTCTACGTCGGGACGTGCGTTGGCCTCTACGTCGGGACGTGCGTTGGCCTCTACGTCGGGACGTGCGTTGGCCTCTACTTCGGGACGTGCGTTGGCCTCTACGTCGGGACGTGCGTTGGCCTCTACGTCGGGATTTAGCTTACTTTCAGCTCTACGTCGGGATGTGCGTTGGGCGCTACGTCGGGACGTGCGTTGGGCGCTAGTTCGGGACGTGCGTTGGGCGCTACGTCGGGATTTAGCTTACTTTCAGCTCTACGTCGGGACGTGCGTTGGGCTCTACGTCGGGACGTGCGTTGGGCTCTACGTCGGGACGTGCGTTGGACTCTACGTCGGGACGTGCGTTGGCCTCTACGTCGGGATTTAGCTTACTTTCAGCTCTACGTCGGGACGTGCGTTGGCCTCTACGTCGGGACGTGCGTTGGCCTCTACGTCGGGATTTAGCTTACTTTCAGCTCTACGTCGGGACGTGCGTTGGGCTCTACGTCTGGAAGTGTGTTGGCCTCTACGTCGGGATTTAGCTTACTTTAAGCTCTACGTCGGGACGTGCGCTGGCCTCTACGTCGGGACGTGCGCTGGCCTCTACGTCGGGACGTGCGCTGGCCTCTACGTCGGGACGTGCGCTGGCCTCTACGTCGGGACGTGCGCTGGCCTTAACGTCGGGACGTGCGCTTTCCTTAACGTCGGGACGTGCGTTGGGCTCTACGTCGGGACGTGCGTTGGGCTCTACGTCGGGATTTAGCTTACTTTCAGCTCTACGTCGGGACGTGCGTTGGGCTCTACGTCGGGACGTGCGTTGGGCTCTACGTCGGGACGTGCGTTGGCCTCTACGTCGGGATTTAGCTTACTTTCAGCTCTACGTCGGGACGTGCGTTGGGCGCTACGTCGGGACGTGCGTTGGGCGCTACGTCGGGACGTGCGTTGGGCGCTACGTCGGGACGTGCGTTGGGCGCTAAGTCGGGACGTGTGTTGGGCGCTACTTCGGGACGTGCGTTGGGCGCTACGTCGGGATTTAGCTTACTTTCAGCTCTACGTCGGGACATGCGTTGGGCTCTACGTCGGGACGTGCGTTGGGCTCTACGTCGGGACGTGCGTTGGGCTCTACGTCGGGACGTGCGTTGGGCTCTACGTCGGGATTTAGCTTACTTTCAGCTCTACGTCGGGACGTGCGTTGGCCTCTAAGTCGGGACGTGCGTTGGCCTCTACGTCGGGATTTAGCTTACTTTCAGCTCTACGTCGGGACGTGCGTTGGGCTCTACGTCGGGACGTGCGTTGGGCGCTACGTCGGGATTTAACTTACTTTCAGCTCTACGTCGGGACGTGCGTTGGACTCTACGTCGGGACGTGCGTTGGACTCTACGTCGGGACGTGCGTTGGGCTCTACGTCGGGATGTGCGTTGGTCTCTACGTCTGTAGTTAGCTAACTTTCAGCTCTACGTCGGGACGTGCGTTTGGCTCTACGTCGGGACGTGCGTTGGGCTCTACGTCGGGACGTGCGTTGGGCTCTACGTCGGGACGTGCGTTGGGCTCTACGTCGGGATTTAGCTTGCTTTCAGCTCTATGTCGGGACGTGCGTTGGGCTCTACGTCGGGACGTGCGTTGGGCTCTATGTCGGGACGTGCGTTGGGCTCTATGTCGGGACGTGCGTTGGGCTCTACGTCGGGACGTGCGTTGGGCTCTACGTCGGGACGTGCGTTGGGCTCTACGTCGGGATTTAGCTTACTTTCAGCTCTACGTCGGGACGTGCGTTGGCCTCTACGTCGGGACGTGCGTTGGCCTCTACGTCGGGATTTAGCTTACTTTCAGCTCTACGTCGGGACGTGCGTTGGGCTCTACGTCGGGACGTGCGTTGGGCGCTACGTCGGGATTTAACTTACTTTCAGCTCTACGTCGGGACGTGCGTTGGGCTCTACGTCGGGACATGCGTTGGGCTGTACGTCGGGACGTGCGTTGGTCTCTACGTCTGTAGTTAGCTAACTTTCAGCTCTACGTCGGGACGTGCGTTGGGCTCTACGTCGGGACGTGCGTTGGGCTCTACGTCGGGACGTGCGTTGGGCTCTACGTCGGGATTTAGCTTGCTTTCAGCTCTACGTCGGGACGTGCGTTGGGCTCTATGTCGGGACGTGCGTTGGGCTCTACGTCGGGACGTGCGTTGGGCTCTACGTCGGGACGTGCGTTGGGCTCTACGTCGGGATTTAGCTTACTTTCAGGTCTACGTCGGGACGTGCGTTGGGCTCTACGTCGGGACATGCTTTGGGATATACGTCGGGACGTGCGCTGGGCTCTACGTCGGGACGTGCTTTGGGCTCTACGTCGGGACGTGCGTTGGGCTCTACGTCTGTAGTTAGCTAACTTTCAGCTCTACGTCGGGACGTGCGTTGGGCTCTACGTTGGGACTTTCGTTGGGCTCTACGTCGGGACGTGCGTTGGGCGCTACGTCGGGACGTGCGTTGGGCTCTACGTCGGGATGTGCGTTGGGCTCTACGTCGGGACGTGCGTTGGGCTCTACGTCTGTAGTTAGCTAACTTTCAGCTCTACGTCGGGATGTGCGTTTGGCGCTACGTCGGGACGTGCGTTGGGCTCTACGTCGGGACGTGCGTTGGGCGCTACGTTGGGATTTAGCTTACTTTCAGCTCTACGTCGGGACGTGCGTTGGGCTCTATGTCGGGACGTGCGTTGGGCTCTACGTCGGGACGTGCGTTGGGCTCTACGTCGGGATTTAGCTTACTTTCAGCTCTACGTCGGGACGTGCGTTGGCCTCTACGTGGGGACGTGCGTTGGCCTCTACGTCGGGACGTGCGTTGGCCTCTACGTCGGGATTTAGCTTACTTTCAGCTCTACGTCGGGACGTGCGTTGTGCTCTACGTCGGGACGTGCGTTGGGCGCTACGTCGGGATTTAACTTACTTTCAGCTCTACGTCGGGACGTGCGTTGGGCTCTACGTCGGGACGTGCGTTGGGCTCTACGTCGGGATTTAGCTTACTTTCAGCTCTACGTCGGGACGTGCGTTGGCCTCTACTTCGGGACGTGCGTTGGCCTCTACGTCGGGACGTGCGTTGGCCTCTACGTCGGGATTTAGCTTACTTTCAGCTCTACGTCGGGACGTGCGTTGGGCTCTACGTCGGGACGTGCGTTGAGCTCTACGTCGGGACGTGCGTTGGGCGCTATTTCGGGACTTGCGTTGGGCGCTACGTCGGGACGTGCGTTGGGCGCTACGTCGGGACGTGCGTTGGGCTCTACGTCGGGACGTGCGTTGGGCTCTATGTCTGTAGTTAGCTAACTTTCAGCTCTACGTCGGGACGTGCGTTGGCCTCTACGTCGGGATTTAGCTTACTTTCAGCTCTACGTCGGGACGTACGTTGGGCTCTACGTCGGGACGTGCGTTGGGCGCTACGTCGGGACGTGCGTTGGGCTCTACGTCGGGACGTGCGTTGGGCTCTATGTCTGTAGTTAGCTAACTTTCAGCTCTACGTCGGGACGTGCGTTGGGCGCTACGTCGGGACGTGCGTTGGGCTCTACGTCGGGACGTGCGTTGGGCTCTACGTCGGGACGTGCGTTGGGCTCTACGTCGGGATTTAGCTTACTTTCAGCTCTACGTCGGGACGTGCGTTGGCCTCTACGTCGGGACGTGCGTTGGCCTCTACGTCGGGACGTGCGTTGGCCTCTACGTCGGGATTTAGCTTACTTTCAGCTCTACGTCGGGATGTGCGTTGGGCGCTACGTCGGGACGTGCGTTGGGCGCTAGTTCGGGACGTGCGTTGGGCGTTACGTCGGGATTTAGCTTACTTTCAGCTCTACGTCGGGACGTGCGTTGGGCTCTACGTCGGGACGTGCGTTGGGCTCTACGTCGGGACGTGCGTTGGACTCTACGTCGGGACGTGCGTTGACCTCTACGTCGGGATTTAGCTTACTTTCAGCTCTACGTCGGGACGTGCGTTGGGCTCTACGTCGGGACGTGCGTTGGCCTCTACGTCGGGATTAAGCTTACTTTCAGCTCTACGTCGGGACGTGCGTTGGCCTCTACGTCGGGACGTGCGTTGGCTCTACGTCGGGATTTAGCTTACTTTCAGCTCTACGTCGGGACGTGCGTTGGCCTCTACGTCGGGATTTAGCTTACTTTCAGCTCTACGTCGGGATGTGCGTTGGGCGCTACGTCGGGACGTGCGTTGGGCGCTAGTTCGGGACGTGCGTTGGGCGCTACGTCGGGATTTAGCTTACTTTCAGCTCTACGTCGGGACGTGCGTTGGGCTCTACGTCGGGACGTGCGTTGCGCTCTACGTCGGGACGTGCGTTGGACTCTACGTCGGGACGTGCGTTGACCTCTACGTCGGGATTTAGCTTACTTTCAGCTCTACGTCGGGACGTGCGTTGGGCTCTACGTCGGGACGTGCGTTGGCCTCTACGTCGGGATTTAGCTTACTTTCAGCTCTACGTCGGGACGTGCGTTGGCCTGTACGTTGGGATTTAGCTTACTTTCAGCTCTACGTCGGGACGTGCGTTGGGCTCTACGTCTGGAAGTGTGTTGGGCTCTACGTCGGGATTTAGCTTACTTTAAGCTCTACGTCGGAACGTGCGCTGGCCTCTACGTCGGGACGTGAGCTGGCCTCTACGTCGAGACGTGCGCTGGCCTCTACGTCGGGACGTGCGCTGGCCTTAACGTCGGGACATGCTTTGGGCTCTACGTCGGGACGTGCGTTGGGCTCTACGTCGGGATTTAGCTTACTTTCAGCTCTGCGTCGGGACGTGCGTTGGGCTCTACGTCGGGACGTGCGTTGGGCTCTACGTCGGGACATGCGTTGGCCTCTACGTCGGGACGTGCGTTGGCCTCTACGTCGGGATTTAGCTTACTTTCAGCTCTACGTCGGGACGTGCGTTGGGCGCTACGTCGGGACGTGCGTTGGGCGCTACGTCGGGACGTGTGTTGGGCGCTACGTCGGGACGTGTGTTGGGCGCTACTTCGGGACGTGCGTTGGGCGCTACGTCGGGATTTAGCTTACTTTCAGCTCTACGTCGGGACGTGCGTTGGGCTCTACGTCGGGACGTGCGTTGGGCTCTACGTCGGGACGTGCGTTGGGCTCTACGTCGGGACGTGCGTTGGGCTCTACGTCGGGATTTAGCTTACTTTCAGCTCTACGTCGGGACGTGCGTTGGCCTCTACGTCGGGACGTGCGTTGGCCTCTACGTCGGGATTTAGCTTACTTTCAGCTCTACGTCGGGACGTGCGTTGGGCTCTACGTCGGGACGTGCGTTGGGCGCTACGTCGGGACGTGCGTTGGGCGCTACGTCGGGACGTGCGTTGGGCGCTACGTCGGGATTTAGCTTACTTTCAGCTCTACGTCGGGACATGCGTTGGGCTCTACGTCGGGACGTGCGTTGGGCTCTACGTCGGGACGTGCGTTGGGCTCTACGTCGGGACGTGCGTTGGGCTCTACGTCGGGATTTAGCTTACTTTCCGCTCTACGTCGGGACGTGCGTTGGCCTCTACGTCGGGACGTGCGTTGGCCTCTACGTCGGGACGTGCGTTGGCCTCTACGTCGGGATTTAGCTTACTTTCAGCTCTACGTCGGGACGTGCGTTGGGCTCTACGTCGGGACGTGCGTTGGGCGCTACGTCGGGATTTAACTTACTTTCAGCTCTACGTCGGGACGTGCGTTGGGCTCTACGTCGGGACATGCGTTGGGCTGTACGTCGGGACGTGCGTTGGTCTCTACGTCTGTAGTTAGCTAACTTTCAGCTCTACGTCGGGACGTGCGTTGGGCTCTACGTCGGGACGTGCGTTAGGCTCTACGTCGGGACGTGCGTTGGGCTCTACGTCGGGACGTGCGTTGGGCTGTACGTCGGGATTTCACTTGCTTTCAGCTCTACGTCGGGACGTGCGTTGGGCTCTACGTCGGGACGTGCGTTGGGCTCTACGTCGGGATTTAGCTTACTTTCAGCTCTACGTCGGGACGTGCGTTGGCCTCTACGTCGGGACGTGCGTTGGCCTCTACGTCGGGATTTAGCTTACTTTCAGCTCTACGTCGGGACGTGCGTTGGCCTCTACGTCGGGACGTGCGTTGGCCTCTACGTCGGGATTTAGCTTACTTTCAGCTCTACGTCGGGACGTGCGTTGGGCTCTATGTCGGGACGTGCGTTGGGCGCTACGTCGGGATTTAACTTACTTTCAGCTCTACGTCGGGACGTGCGTTGGGCTCTACGTCGGGACGTGCGTTGAGCTCTACGTCGGGACGTGCGTTGGGCTCTACGTCGGGACGTGCGTTGGGCTCTACGTCGGGACGTGCGTTGGGCTCTACGTCGGGATTTAGCTTGCTTTCAGCTCTACGTCGGGACGTGTGTTGGGCTCTACGTCGGGACGTGCGTTGGGCTCTACGTCGGGACGTGCGTTGGGCTCTACGTCGGGATTTAGCTTAATTTCAGGTCTACGTCGGGACGTGCGTTGGGCTCTACGTCGGGACGTGCTTTGGGATATACGTCGGGACGTGCGCTGGGCTCTACGTCGGGACGTGCTTTGGGCTCTACGTCGGGACGTGCGTTGGGCTCTACGTCTGTAGTTAGCTAACTTTCAGCTCTACGTCGGGACGTGCGTTGGGCTCTACGTCGGGACTTTCGTTGGGCTCTACGTCGGGACGTGCGTTGGGCGCTACTTCGGGACGTGCGTTGGGCTCTACGTCGGGACGTGCGTTGGGCTCTACGTCGGGACGTGCGTTGGGCTCTACGTCGGGACGTGCGTTGGGCGCTACGTCGGGACGTGCGTTGGGCGCTACGTCGGGATTTAGCTTACTTTCAGCTCTACGTCGGGACGTGCGTTGGGCTCTACGTCGGGACGTGCGTTGGGCTCTACGTCGGGACGTGCGTTGGGCTCTACGTCGGGACGTGCGTTGGGCTCTACGTCGGGACGTGCGTTGGGCTCTACGTCGGGATTTAGCTTACTTTCAGCTCTACGTCGGGACGTGCGTTGGCCTCTACGTCGGGACGTGCGTTGGCCTCTACGTCGGGATTTAGCTTACTTTCAGCTCTACGTCGGGACGTGCGTTGGGCTCTACGTCGGGACGTGCGTTGGGCGCTACGTCGGGATTTAACTTACTTTCAGCTCTACGTCGGGACGTGCGTTGGGCTCTACGTCGGGACATGCGTTGGGCTGTACGTCGGGACGTGCGTTGGTCTCTACGTCTGTAGTTAGCTAACTTTCAGCTCTACGTCGGGACGTGCGTTGGGCTCTACGTCGGGACGTGCGTTAGGCTCTACGTCGGGACGTGCGTTGGGCTCTACGTCGGGACGTGCGTTGGGCTGTACGTCGGGATTTCGCTTGCTTTCAGCTCTACGTCGGGACGTGCGTTGGGCTCTACGTCGGGACGTGCGTTGGGCTCTACGTCGGGACGTGCGTTGGGCTCTACGTCGGGACGTGCGTTGGGCTCTACGTCGGGATTTAGCTTACTTTCAGCTCTACGTCGGGACGTGCGTTGGCCTCTACGTCGGGACGTGCGTTGGCCTCTACGTCGGGATTTAGCTTACTTTCAGCTCTACGTCGGGACGTGCGTTGGCCTCTACGTCGGGACGTGCGTTGGCCTCTACGTCGGGATTTAGCTTACTTTCAGCTCTACGTCGGGACGTGCGTTGGGCTCTATGTCGGGACGTGCGTTGGGCGCTACGTCGGGATTTAACTTACTTTCAGCTCTACGTCGGGACGTGCGTTGGGCTCTACGTCGGGACGTGCGTTGAGCTCTACGTCGGGACGTGCGTTGGGCTCTACGTCGGGACGTGCGTTGGGCTCTACGTCGGGATTTAGCTTGCTTTCAGCTCTACGTCGGGACGTGTGTTGGGCTCTACGTCGGGACGTGCGTTGGGCTCTACGTCGGGACGTGCGTTGGGCTCTACGTCGGGATTTAGCTTACTTTCAGGTCTACGTCGGGACGTGCGTTGGGCTCTACGTCGGGACGTGCTTTGGGATATACGTCGGGACGTGCGCTGGGCTCTACGTCGGGACGTGCTTTGGGCTCTACGTCGGGACGTGCGTTGGGCTCTACGTCTGTAGTTAGCTAACTTTCAGCTCTACGTCGGGACGTGCGTTGGGCTCTACGTCGGGACTTTCGTTGGGCTCTACGTCGGGACGTGCGTTGGGCGCTACTTCGGGACGTGCGTTGGGCTCTACGTCGGGACGTGCGTTGGGCGCTACTTCGGGACGTGCGTTGGGCTCTACGTCGGGACGTGCGTTGGGCTCTACGTCGGGACGTGCGTTGGGCTCTACGTCGGGACGTGCATTGGGCTCTACGTCGGGACGTGCGTTGGGCTCTACGTCTGTAGTTAGCTAACTTTCAGCTCTACGTCGGGATGTGCGTTTGGCGCTACGTCGGGACGTGCGTTGGGCTCTACGTCGGGACGTGCGTTGGGCTCTACGTCGGGACGTGCGTTGGGCTCTACGTCGGGACGTGCGTTGGGCTCTACGTCGGGATTTAGCTTACTTTCAGCTCTACGTCGGGACGTGCGTTGGCCTCTACGTCGGGACGTGCGTTGGCCTCTAGGTCGGGACGTGCGTTGGCCTCTAGGTCGGGACGTGCGTTGGCCTCTACGTCGGGACGTGCGTTGGCCTCTACGTCGGGATTTAGCTTACTTTCAGCTTTACGTCGGGACGTGTGTTGGGCTCTACTTCGGGATTTAGCTTACTTTCAGCTCTACGTCGGGACGTGCGTTGGGCTCTATGTCGGGACGTGCGTTGGGCTCTACGTCTGTAGTTAGCTAACTTTCAGCTCTACGTCGGGACGTGCGTTGGGCGCTACGTCGGGACGTGCGTTGGGCGCTACGTCGGGATTTAGCTTACTTTCAGCTCTACGTCGGGACGTGCGTTGGCCTCTACGTCGGGATGTGCGTTGTCCTCTACGTCGGGACGTGCGTTGGCCTCTACGTCGGGACGTGCGTTGGCCTCTACGTCGGGACGTGCGTTGGCCTCTACGTCGGGACGTGCGTTGGCCTCTACGTCGGGATTTAACTTACTTTCAGCTCTACGTCGGGACGTGCGTTGGGCGCTACGTCGGGACGTGCGTTGGGCTCTACGTCGGGACGTGCGTTGGGCTCTACGTCGGGACGTGCGTTGGGCTCTACGTCTGTAGTTAGCTAACTTTCTGCTCTACGTCGGGACGTGCGTTGGGCTCTACGTCTGTAGTTAGCTAACTTTCAGCTCTACGTCGGGACGTGCGTTGGGCGCTACGTCGGGACATGCGTTGGGTTCTACGTCGGGACGTGCGTTGGGCTCTACGTCGGGATTTAGCTTACTTTCAGCTCTACGTCGGGACGTGCGTTGGCCTCTACTTCGGGACGTGCGTTGGCCTCTACGTCGGGACGTGCGTTGGCCTCTACGTCGGGATTTAGCTTACTTTCAGCTCTACGTCGGGACGTGCGTTGGGCTCTACGTCGGGACGTGCGTTGAGCTCTACGTCGGGACACGCGTTGGGCTCTACGTCTGCAGTTATCTAACTTTCAGCTCTACGTCGGGACGCGCGTTGGGCTCTTCGTCTGTAGTTAGCTAACTTTCAGCTCTACGTCGGGACGTGCGTTGGGCTCTACGTCGGGACGTGCGTTGGGCTCTACGTCGGGACGTGCGTTGGGCTCTACGTCGGGACGTGCGTTGGGCTCTACGTCGGGATTTAGCTTACATTAAGCTCTACGTCGGGACGTGCGTTGGGCTCTACGTCGGGACGTGCGCTGGCCTCTACGTCGGGACGTGCGTTGGCCTCTACGTCGGGATTTATCTTACTTTCAGCTCTACGTCGGGACGTGCTTTGGCCTGTACGTCGGGACGTGCGTTGGGCTCTACATCGGGATTTAGCTTACTTTCAGCTCTACGTCGGGACGTGCGTTGGGCTCTACGTCGGGATTTAGCTTACTTTCAGCTCTACGTCGGGACGTGCGTTGGGCTCTACGTCGGGATTTAGCTTACTTTCAGCTCTACGTCGGGACGTGCGTTGGGCTCTACGTCGGGACGTGCGTTGGGCTCTACGTCGGGACGTGCGTTGGGCTCTACGTCTGTAGTTAGATAACTTTCAGCTCTACGTCGGGACGTGCGTTGGCCTCTACGTCGGGACGTGCGTTGGCCTCTACGTCGGGACGTGCGTTGGCCTCTACGTCGGGATTTAGCTTACTTTCAGCTCTACGTCGGGACGTGCGTTGGCCTCTACGTCGGGACGTGCGTTGGCCTCTACGTCGGGATTTAGCTTACTTTCAGCTCTACGTCGGGACTTGCGTTGGGCTCTACGTCGGGACGTGCGTTGGGCGCTACGTCGGGATTTAACTTACTTTCAGCTCTACGTTGGGACGTGCGTTGGGCTCTATGTCGGGACGTGCGTTGGGCTCTACGTCGGGACGTGCGTTGGGCTCTACGTCGGGACGTGCGTTGGGGTCTACGTCGGGATTTAGCTTGCTTTCATCTCTACGTCGGGACGTGTGTTGGGCTCTACGTCGGGACGTGCGTTGGGCTCTACGTCGGGATTTAGCTTACTTTCAGGTCTACGTCGGGACGTGCGTTGGGCTCTACGTCGGGACATGCTTTGGGATATACGTCGAGACTTGCGCTGGGCTCTACGTCGGGACGTGCTTTGGGCTCTACGTCGGGACGTGCGTTGGGCTCTACGTCTGTAGTTAGCTAACTTTCAGCTCTACGTCGGGACGTGCGTTGGGCTCTACGTTGGGACTTTCGTTGGGCTCTATGTCGGGACGTGCGTTGGGCGCTACGTCGGGACGTGCGTTGGGCTCTACGTCGGGACGTGCGTTGGGCTCTACGTCGGGACGTGCGTTGGGCTCTACGTCTGTAGTTAGCTAACTTTCAGCTCTACGTCGGGATGTGCGTTTGGCGCTACGTCGGGACGTGCGTTGGGCTCTACGTCGGGACGTGCGTTGGGCACTACGTCGGGACGTGCGTTGGGCTCTACGTCGGGACTTGCGTTGGGCTCTACGTCGGGATTTAGCTTACTTTCTGCTCTACGTCGGGACGTGCGTTGGGCTCTACGTCGGGACGTGCGTTGGCCTCTAGGTCGGGACGTGCGTTGGCCTCTAGGTCGGGACGTGCGTTGGCCTCTAGGTCGGGACGTGCGTTGGGCTCTACGTCGGGACGTGCGTTGGGCTCTACGTCGGGACGTGTGTTGGGCGCTACGTCGGGATTTAGCTTACTTTCAGCTCTACGTCGGGACGTGCGTTGGCCTCTACGTCGGGATGTGCGTTGTCCTCTACGTCGGGACGTGCGTTGGCCTCTACGTCGGGACGTGCGTTGGCCTCTACGTCGGGACGTGCGTTGGCCTCTACGTCGGGACGTGCGTTGGCCTCTACGTCGGGATTTAGCTTACTTTCAGCTCTACGTCGGGACGTGCGTTGGGCGCTACGTCGGGACGTGCGTTGGGCGCTACGTCGGGACGTGTGTTGGGCGCTACGTCGGGACGTGTGTTGGGCGCTACTTCGGGACGTGCGTTGGGCGCTACGTCGGGATTTAGCTTACTTTCAGCTCTACGTCGGGACGTGCGTTGGGCTCTACGTCGGGACGTGCGTTGGGCTCTACGTCGGGACGTGCGTTGGGCTCTACGTCGGGACGTGCGTTGGGCTCTACGTCGGGATTTAGCTTACTTTCAGCTCTACGTCGGGACGTGCGTTGGCCTCTACGTCGGGACGTGCGTTGGCCTCTACGTCGGGATTTAGCTTACTTTCAGCTCTACGTCGGGACGTGCGTTGGGCTCTACGTCGGGACGTGCGTTGGGCGCTACGTCGGGACGTGCGTTGGGCGCTACGTCGGGACGTGCGTTGGGCGCTACGTCGGGATTTAGCTTACTTTCAGCTCTACGTCGGGACATGCGTTGGGCTCTACGTCGGGACGTGCGTTGGGCTCTACGTCGGGACGTGCGTTGGGCGCTAGTTCGGGACGTGCGTTGGGCGCTACGTCGGGATTTAGCTTACTTTCAGCTCTACGTCGGGACGTGCGTTGGCCTCTACGTCGGGACGTGCGTTGGCCTCTACGTCGGGACGTGCGTTGGCCTCTACGTCGGGATTTAGCTTACTTTCAGCTCTACGTCGGGACGTGCGTTGGGCTCTACGTCGGGACGTGCGTTGGGCGCTACGTCGGGATTTAACTTACTTTCAGCTCTACGTCGGGACGTGCGTTGGGCTCTACGTCGGGACATGCGTTGGGCTGTACGTCGGGACGTGCGTTGGTCTCTACGTCTGTAGTTAGCTAACTTTAAGCTCTACGTCGGGACGTGCGTTGGGCTCTACGTCGGGACGTGCGTTAGGCTCTACGTCGGGACGTGCGTTGGGCTCTACGTCGGGACGTGCGTTGGGCTGTACGTCGGGATTTCGCTTGCTTTCAGCTCTACGTCGGGACGTGCGTTGGGCTCTACGTCGGGACGTGCGTTGGGCTCTACGTCGGGACGTGCGTTGGGCTCTACGTCGGGACGTGCGTTGGCCTCTACGTCGGGATTTAGCTTACTTTCAGCTCTACGTCGGGACGTGCGTTGGCCTGTACGTTGGGACGTGCGTTGGCCTCTACGTCGGGATTTAGCTTACTTTCAGCTCTACGTCGGGACGTGCGTTGGGCTCTACGTCTGGAAGTGTGTTGGGCTCTACGTCGGGATTTAGCTTACTTTAAGCTCTACGTCGGAACGTGCGCTGGCCTCTACGTCGGGACGTGAGCTGGCCTCTACGTCGAGACGTGCGCTGGCCTCTACGTCGGGATTTAGCTTACTTTCAGCTCTACGTCGGGACGTGCGTTGGCCTCTACGTCGGGACGTGCGTTGGCCTCTACGTCGGGATTTAGCTTACTTTCAGCTCTACGTCGGGACTTGCGTTGGGCTCTACGTCGGGACGTGCGTTGGGCGCTACGTCGGGATTTAACTTACTTTCAGCTCTACGTTGGGACGTGCGTTGGGCTCTATGTCGGGACGTGCGTTGGGCTCTACGTCGGGACGTGCGTTGGGCTCTACGTCGGGACGTGCGTTGGGGTCTACGTCGGGATTTAGCTTGCTTTCATCTCTACGTCGGGACGTGTGTTGGGCTCTACGTCGGGACGTGCGTTGGGCTCTACGTCGGGATTTAGCTTACTTTCAGGTCTACGTCGGGACGTGCGTTGGGCTCTACGTCGGGACATGCTTTGGGATATACGTCGAGACTTGCGCTGGGCTCTACGTCGGGACGTGCTTTGGGCTCTACGTCGGGACGTGCGTTGGGCTCTACGTCTGTAGTTAGCTAACTTTCAGCTCTACGTCGGGACGTGCGTTGGGCTCTACGTTGGGACTTTCGTTGGGCTCTATGTCGGGACGTGCGTTGGGCGCTACGTCGGGACGTGCGTTGGGCTCTACGTCGGGACGTGCGTTGGGCTCTACGTCGGGACGTGCGTTGGGCTCTACGTCTGTAGTTAGCTAACTTTCAGCTCTACGTCGGGATGTGCGTTTGGCGCTACGTCGGGACGTGCGTTGGGCTCTACGTCGGGACGTGCGTTGGGCACTACGTCGGGACGTGCGTTGGGCTCTACGTCGGGACTTGCGTTGGGCTCTACGTCGGGATTTAGCTTACTTTCTGCTCTACGTCGGGACGTGCGTTGGGCTCTACGTCGGGACGTGCGTTGGCCTCTAGGTCGGGACGTGCGTTGGCCTCTAGGTCGGGACGTGCGTTGGCCTCTAGGTCGGGACGTGCGTTGGGCTCTACGTCGGGACGTGCGTTGGGCTCTACGTCGGGACGTGTGTTGGGCGCTACGTCGGGATTTAGCTTACTTTCAGCTCTACGTCGGGACGTGCGTTGGCCTCTACGTCGGGATGTGCGTTGTCCTCTACGTCGGGACGTGCGTTGGCCTCTACGTCGGGACGTGCGTTGGCCTCTACGTCGGGACGTGCGTTGGCCTCTACGTCGGGACGTGCGTTGGCCTCTACGTCGGGATTTAGCTTACTTTCAGCTCTACGTCGGGACGTGCGTTGGGCGCTACGTCGGGACGTGCGTTGGGCGCTACGTCGGGACGTGTGTTGGGCGCTACGTCGGGACGTGTGTTGGGCGCTACTTCGGGACGTGCGTTGGGCGCTACGTCGGGATTTAGCTTACTTTCAGCTCTACGTCGGGACGTGCGTTGGGCTCTACGTCGGGACGTGCGTTGGGCTCTACGTCGGGACGTGCGTTGGGCTCTACGTCGGGACGTGCGTTGGGCTCTACGTCGGGATTTAGCTTACTTTCAGCTCTACGTCGGGACGTGCGTTGGCCTCTACGTCGGGACGTGCGTTGGCCTCTACGTCGGGATTTAGCTTACTTTCAGCTCTACGTCGGGACGTGCGTTGGGCTCTACGTCGGGACGTGCGTTGGGCGCTACGTCGGGACGTGCGTTGGGCGCTACGTCGGGACGTGCGTTGGGCGCTACGTCGGGATTTAGCTTACTTTCAGCTCTACGTCGGGACATGCGTTGGGCTCTACGTCGGGACGTGCGTTGGGCTCTACGTCGGGACGTGCGTTGGGCTCTACGTCGGGACGTGCGTTGGGCTCTACGTCGGGACGTGCGTTGGGCTCTACGTCGGGATTTAGCTTACTTTCAGCTCTACGTCGGGACGTGCGTTGGCCTCTACGTCGGGACGTGCGTTGGCCTCTACGTCGGGACGTGCGTTGGCCTCTACGTCGGGATTTAGCTTACTTTCAGCTCTACGTCGGGACGTGCGTTGGGCTCTACGTCGGGACGTGCGTTGGGCGCTACGTCGGGATTTAACTTACTTTCAGCTCTACGTCGGGACGTGCGTTGGGCTCTACGTCGGGACATGCGTTGGGCTGTACGTCGGGACGTGCGTTGGTCTCTACGTCTGTAGTTAGCTAACTTTAAGCTCTACGTCGGGACGTGCGTTGGGCTCTACGTCGGGACGTGCGTTAGGCTCTACGTCGGGACGTGCGTTGGGCTCTACGTCGGGACGTGCGTTGGGCTGTACGTCGGGATTTCGCTTGCTTTCAGCTCTACGTCGGGACGTGCGTTGGGCTCTACGTCGGGACGTGCGTTGGGCTCTACGTCGGGACGTGCGTTGGGCTCTACGTCGGGACGTGCGTTGGCCTCTACGTCGGGATTTAGCTTACTTTCAGCTCTACGTCGGGACGTGCGTTGGCCTGTACGTTGGGACGTGCGTTGGCCTCTACGTCGGGATTTAGCTTACTTTCAGCTCTACGTCGGGACGTGCGTTGGGCTCTACGTCTGGAAGTGTGTTGGGCTCTACGTCGGGATTTAGCTTACTTTAAGCTCTACGTCGGAACGTGCGCTGGCCTCTACGTCGGGACGTGAGCTGGCCTCTACGTCGAGACGTGCGCTGGCCTCTACGTCGGGACGTGCGCTGGCCTTAACGTCGGGACATGCTTTGGGCTCTACGTCGGGACGTGCGTTGGGCTCTACGTCGGGATTTAGCTTACTTTCAGCTCTACGTCGGGACGTGCGTTGGGCTCTACGTCGGGACGTGCGTTGGGCTCTACGTCGGGACATGCGTTGGCCTCTACGTCGGGATTTAACTTACTTTCAGCTCTACGTCGGGACGTGCGTTGGGCTCTACGTCGGGACGTGCGTTGGGCTTTACGTCGGGACGTGCGTTGGGCTCTACGTCGGGACGTGCGTTGGGCTCTACGTCTGTAGTTAGCTAACTTTCTGCTCTACGTCGGGACGTGCGTTGGGCTCTACGTCTGTAGTTAGCTAACTTTCAGCTCTACGTCGGGACGTGCGTTGGGCGCTACGTCGGGACGTGCGTTGGGCGCTAGTTCGGGACGTGCGTTGGGCGCTACGTCGGGATTTAGCTTACTTTCAGCTCTACGTCGGGACGTGCGTTGACCTCTACTTCGGGACGTGCGTTGGCCTCTACGTCGGGACGTGCGTTGGCCTCTACGTCGGGATTTAGCTTACTTTCAGCTCTACGTCGGGACGTGCGTTGGCCTCTACGTCGGGACGTGCGTTGGCCTCTACGTCGGGATTTAGCTTACTTTCAGCTCTACGTCGGGACGTGCGTTGGGCTCTACGTCGGGACGTGCGTTGGGCGCTACGTTGGGATTTAACTTACTTTCAGCTCTACGTCGGGACGTGCGTTGGGCTCTACGTCGGGACGTGCGTTGGGCTCTACGTCGGGATTTAGCTTGCTTTCAGCTCTACGTCGGGACGTGCGTTGGGCTCTACGTCGGGACGTGCGTTGGGCTCTACGTCGGGATTTAGCTTACTTTCAGGTCTACGTCGGGACGTGCGTTGGGCTCTACGTCGGGACATGCTTTGGGATATACGTCGGGACGTGCGCTGGGCTCTACGTCGGGACGTGCTTTGGGCTCTACGTCGGGACGTGCGTTGGGCTCTACGTCTGTAGTTAGCTAACTTTCAGCTCTACGTCGGGACGTGCGTTGGGCTCTACGTTGGGACTTTCGTTGGGCTCTACGTCGGGACGTGCGTTGGGCGCTACGTCGGGACGTGCGTTGGGCTCTACGTCGGGACGTGCGTTGGGCTCTACGTCGGGACGTGCGTTGGGCTCTACGTCTGTAGTTAGCTAACTTTCAGCTCTACGTCGGGACGTGCGTTGGGCTCTACGTCGGGACGTGCGTTGGGCTCTACGTCGGGACGTGCGTTGGGCTCTACGTCGGGACGTGCGTTGGGCTCTACGTCGGGATTTAGCTTACTTTCAGCTCTACGTCGGGACATGCGTTGGCCTCTACGTCGGGACGTGCGTTGGCCTCTAGGTCGGGACGTGCGTTGGCCTCTAGGTCGGGACGTGCGTTGGCCTCTACGTCGGGACGTGCGTTGGCCTCTACGTCGGGATTTAGCTTACTTTCAGCTCTACGTTGGGACGTGTGTTGGGCTCTACTTCGGGATTTAGCTTACTTTCAGCTCTACGTCGGGACGTGCGTTGGGCTCTATGTCGGGACGTGCGTTGGGCTCTACGTCTGTAGTTAGCTAACTTTCAGCTCTACGTCGGGACGTGCGTTGGGCGCTACGTCGGGACGTGCGTTGGGCGCTACGTCGGGATTTAGCTTACTTTCAGCTCTACGTCGGGACGTGCGTTGGCCTCTACGTCGGGATGTGCGTTGTCCTCTACGTCGGGACGTGCGTTGGCCTCTACGTCGGGACGTGCGTTGGCCTCTACGTCGGGATTTAACTTACTTTCAGCTCTACGTCGGGACGTGCGTTGGGCGCTACGTCGGGACGTGCGTTGGGCTCTACGTCGGGACGTGCGTTGGGCTCTACGTCGGGACGTGCGTTGGGCTCTACGTCTGTAGTTAGCTAACTTTCTGCTCTACGTCGGGACGTGCGTTGGGCTCTACGTCTGTAGTTAGCTAACTTTCAGCTCCACGTCGGGACGTGCGTTGGGCGCTACGTCGGGACATGCGTTGGGCTCTACGTCGGGACGTGCGTTGGGCTCTATGTCGGGATTTAGCTTACTTTCAGCTCTACGTCGGGACGTGCGTTGGCCTCTACTTCGGGACGTGCGTTGGCCTCTACGTCGGGACGTGCGTTGGCCTCTACGTCGGGATTTAGCTTACTTTCAGCTCTACGTCGGGACGTGCGTTGGGCTCTACGTCGGGACGTGCGTTGAGCTCTACGTCGGGACTCGCGTTGGGCTCTACGTCTGTAGTTAGCTAACTTTCAGCTCTACGTCGGGACGCACGTTGGACTCTTCGTCTGTAGTTAGCTAACTTTCAGCTCTACGTCGGGACGTGCGTTGGGCTCTACGTCTGTAGTTAGCTAACTTTCAGCTCTACGTCGGGACGTGCGTTGGGCGCTACATCGGGACGTGCGTTGGGCTCTACGTCGGGATTTAGCTTACTTTCAGCTCTACGTCGGGACGTGCGTTGGGCTCTACGTCGGGACGTGCGTTGGGCTCTATGTCGGGTCGTGCGTTGGGCTCTACGTCGGGACGTGCGTTGGGCTCTACGTCGGGATTTAGCTTACATTAAGCTCTACGTCGGGACGTGCGTTGGGCTCTACGTCGGGACGTGCGCTGGCCTCTACGTCGGGACGTGCGCTGGCCTCTACGTCGGGACGTGCGTTGGCCTCTACGTCGGGATTTATCTTACTTTCAGCTCTACGTCGGGACGTGCTTTGGCCTGTACGTCGGGACGTGCGTTGGGCTCTACGTCGGGATTTAGCTTACTTTCAGCTCTACGTCGGGACGTGCGTTGGGCTCTACGTCGGGATTTAGCTTACTTTCAGCTCTACGTCGGGACGTGCGTTGGCCTCTACGTCGGGACGTGCGTTGGCCTCTACGTCGGGACGTGCGTTGGGCTCTACGTCTGTAGTTAGCTAACTTTCAGCTCTACGTCGGGACGTGCGTTGGGCTCTACGTCGGGACGTGCGTTGGGCTCTACGTCGGGACGTGCGTTGGGCTCTACGTCGGGACGTGCGTTGGGCTCTACGTCAGGATTTAGCTAACTTTCAGCTCTACGTCGGGACATGCGTTGGGCTCTACGTCGGGACGTGCGTTGGGCTCTACGTCGGGATTTAGCTTACTTTCAGCTCTACGTTGGGACGTGCGTTGGCCTCTACGTCGGGATTTAGCTTACTTTCAGCTCTACGTCGGGACGTGCGTTGGGCTCTACGTCGGGACGTGCGTTGGGCTCTACGTCGGGACGTGCGTTGGGCTCTACGTCGGGACGTGCGTTGGGCTCTACGTCTGTAGTTAGGTAACTTTCAGCTCTACGTCGGGACGTGCGTTGGGCTCTACGTCTGTTGTTAGCTAACTTTCAGCTCTACGTCGGGACGTGCGTTGGGCTCTACGTCTGTAGTTAGCTAACTTTCAGCTCTATGTCGGGACGTGCGTTGGGCGCTACGTCGGGACGTGCGTTGGGCTCTACGTCGGGACGTGCGTTGGGCTCTACGTCGGGATTTAACTTACTTTCTGCTCTACGTCGGGACGTGCGTTGGGCTCTACTTCGGGACGTGCGTTGGCCTCTACGTCGGGATTTAACTTACTTTCTGCTCTACGTCGGGACGTGCGTTGGCCTCTACGTCGGGACGTGCGTTGTCCTCTACGTCGGGACGTGCGTTGGCCTCTAAGTCGGGACGTGCGTTGGCCTCTACGTCGGGACGTGCGTTGGCCTCTACATCGGGATTTAGCTTACTTTCAGCTCTACGTCGGGACGTGCGTTGGGCTCTACGTCGGGACGTGCGTTGGGCTCTACGTCGGGATTTATCTTACTTTCAGCTCTACGTCGGGACGTGCGTTGGCCTCTACGTCTGGACGTGCGTTGGCCTCTACGTCGGGATTTAGCTTACTTTCAGCTGTACGTCGGGACGTGCGTTGGGCTCTACGTCGGGTTTTAGCTTACTTTCAGCTCTACGTCGGGACGTGCGTTGGGCTCTAGGTCGGGACGTGCGTTGGGCTCTACGTCGGAACGTGCGTTGGGCTCTATGTCTGTAGTTAGCTAACTTTCAGCTCTACGTCGGGACGTGCGTTGGGCGCTACGTCGGGACGTGCGTTGGGCTCTACGTCGGGATTTAGCTTACTTTCAGCTCTACGTCGGGACGTGCGTTTGCCTCTACGTCGGGACGTGCGTTGGCCTCTACGTCGGGACGTGCTTTGGGCTCTACGTCGCCACGTGCGTTGGCCTCTACGTCGGGACGTGCGTTGGCCTCTACGTCGGGATTTAGCTTAATTTCAGCTCTACGTCGGGACGTGCGTTGGGCTCTACGTCGGGACGTGCGTTGGGCTCTACGTCGGGACGTGCGTTGGGCTCTACGTCGGGACACGCGTGGGGCTCTACGTCGGGGCGCGCGTTGGGCTGTACGTCTGTAGTTAGCTAACTTTCAGCTCTACGTCGGGACGCGCGTTGGGCTCTTCGTCTGTAGTTTGCTGACTTTCAGCTCTACGTCGGGACGTGCGTTGGGCTCTACGTCGGGACGTGCGTTGGGCTCTACGTCGGGATTTAGCTTACTTTCAGCTCTACGTCGGGACGTGCGTTGGGCTCTACGTCGGGATTTAGATTACTTTCAGCTCTACGTCGGGACGTGCGTTGGGCTCTACGTCGGGACGTGCGTTGGGCTCTACGTCGGGACGTGCGTTGGGCTCTACGTCGGGACGTGCGTTGGGCTCTACGTCTGTAGTTAGCTAACTTTCAGCTCTACGTCGGGACGTGCGTTGGGCTCTACGTCTGTAGTTAGCTAACTTTCAGCTCTACGTCGGGACGTGCGTTGGGCGCTACGTCGGGACGTGCGTTGGGCTCTACGTCGGGATTTAGCTTACTTTCAGCTCTACGTCGGGACGTGCGTTGGGCTCTACGTCGGGACGTGCGTTGGGCTCTACGTCGGGATTTAGCTTACATTAAGCTCTACGTCGGGACGTGCGTTGGGCTCTACGTCGGGACGTGCGCTGGCCTCTACGTCGGGACGTGTGCTGGCCTCTACGTCGGGACGTGCGCTGGCCTCTACGTCGGGACGTGCGTTGGCCTCTACGTCGGGATTTATCTTACTTTCAGCTCTACGTCGGGACGTGCTTTGGCCTGTACGTCGGGACGTGCGTTGGCCTCTACGTCGGTATTTAGCTTACTTTCAGCTCTACGTCGGGACGTGCGTTGGGCTCTACGTCGGGATTTAGCTTACTTTCAGCTCTACGTCGGGACGTGCGTTGGGCTCTACGTCGGGACGTGCGTTGGGCTCTACGTCTGTAGTTAGCTAACTTTCAGCTCTACGTCGGGACGTGCGTTGGGCTCTACGTCGGGACGTGCGTTGGGCTCTACGTCGGGACGTGCGTTGGGCTCTACGTCGGGACGTGCGTTGGGCTCTACGTCGGGACGTGCGTTGGGCTCTACGTCAGGATTTAGCTAACTTTCAGCTCTACGTCGGGACATGCGTTGGGCTCTACGTCGGGACGTGCGTTGGGCTCTACGTCGGGATTTAGCTTACTTTCAGCTCTACGTTGGGACGTGCGTTGGCCTCTACGTCGGGATTTAGCTTACTTTCAGCTCTACGTCGGGACGTGCGTTGGGCTCTACGTCGGGACGTGCGTTGGGCTCTACGTCGGGACGTGCGTTGGGCTCTACGTCTGTAGTTAGCTAAATTTCAGCTCTACGTCGGGACGTGCGTTGGGCTCTACGTCTGTTGTTCGCTAACTTTCAGCTCTACGTCGGGACGTGCGTTGGGCTCTACGTCTGTAGTTAGCTAACTTTCAGTTCTAAGTCGGGACGTGCGTTGGGCGCTACGTCGAGACGTGCGTTGGGCTCTACGTCGGGACGTGCGTTGGGCTCTACGTCGGGACGTGCGTTGGGCTCTACGTCGGGATTTAACTTACTTTCAGCTCTACGTCGGGACGTGCGTTGGCCTCTACGTCGGGACGTGCGTTGTCTTCTACGTCGGGACGTGCGTTGGCCTCTAAGTCGGGACGTGCGTTGGCCTCTACGTCGGGACGTGCGTTGGCCTCTACATCGGGATTTAGCTTACTTTCAGCTCTACGTCGGGACGTGCGTTGGGCTCTACGTCGGGACGTGCGTTGGGCTCTACGTCGGGATTTATCTTACGTTCAGCTCTACGTCGGGACGTGCATTGGCCTCTATGTCGGGACGTGCGTTGGCCTCTACTTCGGGATTTAGCTTACTTTCAGCTCTACGTCGGGACGTGCGTTGGGCTCTACGTCTGGACGTGCGTTGGCCTCTACGTCGGGATTTAGCTTACTTTCAGCTCTACGTCGGGACGTGCGTTGGGCTCTACGTCGGGTTTTAGCTTACTTTCAGCTCTACGTCGGGACGTGCGTTGGGCTCTAGGTCGGGACGTGCGTTGGGCTCTACGTCGGGACGTGCGTTGGGCTCTATGTCTGTAGTTAGCTAACTTTCTGCTCTACGTCGGGACGTGCGTTGGGCTCTATGTCTGTAGTTAGCTAACTTTCAGCTCTACGTCGGGACGTGCATTGGGCGCTACGTCGGGACGTGCGTTGGGCTCTACGTCGGGACGTGCGTTGGGCTCTACGTCGGGATTTAGCTTACATTCAGCTCTACGTCGGGACGTGCGTTGGGCTCTACGTCGGGACGTGCGTTGGGCTCTACGTCGGGACACGCGTGGGGCTCTACGTCGGGGCGCGCGTTGGGCTCTACGTCTGTAGTTATCTAACTTTCAGCTCTACGTCGGGACGTGCGTTGGGCTCTACGTCGGGACGTGCGTTGGGCTCTACGTCGGGATTTAGCTTACTTTCAGCTCTACGTCGGGACGTGCGTTGGGCTCTACGTCGGGATTTAGCTTACTTTCAGGTCTACGTTGGGATGTGCGTTGGGCTCTACGTCGGGACGTGCGTTGGGCTCTACGTCGGGACGTGCGTTGGGCTCTACGTCGGGACGTGCGTTGGGCTCTACGTCTGTAGTTAGCTAACTTTCAGCTCTACGTCGGGACGTGCGTTGGGCTCTACGTCTGTAGTTAGTTAACTTTCAGCTCTACGTCGGGACGTGCGTTGGGCTCTACATCTGTAGTTAGCTAACTTTCAGCTCTACGTCGGGACGTGTGTTGGGCGCTACGTCGGGACGTGCGTTGGGCGCTACGTCGGGATGTGCGTTGGGCTCTACGTCGGGACGTGCGTTGGGCTCTACGTCGGGACGTGCTTTGGGCTCTACGTCGGGATTTAGCTTACTTTCAGCTCTACGTCGGGACGTGCGTTGGGCTCTATGTCGGGACGTGCGTTGGGCTCTACGTCGGGACGTGCGTTGGCCTCTACGTCGGGATTTAGCTTACTTTCAGCTCTACGTCGGGACGTGCGTTGGGCGCTACGTTGGGACGTGTGTTGGGCGCTACTTCGGGATGTGCGTTGGGCGCTACGTCGGGATTTAGCTTACTTTCAGCTCTACGTCGGGACGTGCGTTGGGCTCTATGTCGGGACGTGCGTTGAGCTCTACATCGGGACATGCGTTGGGCTCTACGTCGGGATTTAGCTTAATTTCAGCTCTACGTCGGGACGTGCGTTGGCCTCTATGTCGGGACGTGCGTTGGCCTCTACGTCGGGACGTGCGTTGGCCTCTGCGTCGGGATTTAGCTTACTTTCAGCTCTACGTCGGGACGTGCGTTGGGCGCTACGTCGGGATTTAGCTTACTTTCAGCTCTACGTCGGGACGTGCGGTGGGCTCTACGTCGGGACGTGCGTTGGGCTCTACGTCGGGACGTGCGTTGGGCTCTACGTCGGGATTTAGCTTACTTTCAGCTCTACGTCGGGACGTGCGTTGGCCTCTACGTCGGGACGTGCGTTGTCCTCTACGTCGGGATTTAGCTTACTTTCAGCTCTACGTCGGGACGTGCGTTGGCCTCTACGTCGGGACGTGCGTTGGCCTCTACGTCGGGATTTAGCTTACTTTCCGCTCTACGTCGGGACGTGTGTTGGCCTCTACGTCGGGATTTAGCTTACTTTCAGCTCTACGTCGGGACGTGCGTTGGGCTCTACGTCGGGACGTGCGTTGGGCTCTACGTCGGGACGTGCGTTGGGCTCTACGTCTGTAGTTAGCTAAATTTCAGCTCTACGTCGGGACGTGCGTTGGGCTCTACGTCTGTTGTTCGCTAACTTTCAGCTCTACGTCGGGACGTGCGTTGGGCTCTACGTCTGTAGTTAGCTAACTTTCAGTTCTAAGTCGGGACGTGCGTTGGGCGCTACGTCGAGACGTGCGTTGGGCTCTACGTCGGGACGTGCGTTGGGCTCTACGTCTGGACGTGCGTTGGGCTCTACGTCGGGATTTAACTTACTTTCAGCTCTACGTCGGGACGTGCGTTGGCCTCTACGTCGGGACGTGCGTTGTCTTCTACGTCGGGACGTGCGTTGGCCTCTAAGTCGGGACGTGCGTTGGCCTCTACGTCGGGACGTGCGTTGGCCTCTACATCGGGATTTAGCTTACTTTCAGCTCTACGTCGGGACGTGCGTTGGGCTCTACGTCGGGACGTGCGTTGGGCTCTACGTCGGGATTTATCTTACGTTCAGCTCTACGTCGGGACGTGCATTGGCCTCTATGTCGGGACGTGCGTTGGCCTCTACTTCGGGATTTAGCTTACTTTCAGCTCTACGTCGGGACGTGCGTTGGGCTCTACGTCTGGACGTGCGTTGGCCTCTACGTCGGGATTTAGCTTACTTTCAGCTCTACGTCGGGACGTGCGTTGGGCTCTACGTCGGGTTTTAGCTTACTTTCAGCTCTACGTCGGGACGTGCGTTGGGCTCTAGGTCGGGACGTGCGTTGGGCTCTACGTCGGGACGTGCGTTGGGCTCTATGTCTGTAGTTAGCTAACTTTCAGCTCTACGTCGGGACGTGCATTGGGCGCTACGTCGGGACGTGCGTTGGCCTCTAAGTCGGGACGTGCGTTGGGCTCTACGTCGGGACGTGCTTTGGGCTCTACGTCGCCACGTGCGTTGGCCTCTACGTCGGGACGTGCGTTGGCCTCTACGTCGGGATTTATCTTACTTTCAGCTCTACGTCGGGACGTGCGTTGGGCTCTACGTCGGGACGTGCGTTGGGCTCTACGTCGGGACACGCGTGGGGCTCTACGTCGGGGCGCGCGTTGGGCTCTACGTCTGTAGTTATCTAACTTTCAGCTCTACGTCGGGACGTGCGTTGGGCTCTACGTCGGGACGTGCGTTGGGCTCTACGTCGGGATTTAGCTTACTTTCAGCTCTACGTCGGGACGTGCGTTGGGCTCTACGTCGGGATTTAGCTTACTTTCAGGTCTACGTTGGGACGTGCGTTGGGCTCTACGTCGGGACGTGCGTTGGGCTCTACGTCGGGACGTGCGTTGGGCTCTACGTCGGGACGTGCGTTGGGCTCTACGTCTGTAGTTAGCTAACTTTCAGCTCTACGTCGGGACGTGCGTTGGGCTCTACGTCTGTAGTTAGTTAACTTTCAGCTCTACGTCGGGACGTGCGTTGGGCTCTACATCTGTAGTTAGCTAACTTTCAGCTCTACGTCGGGACGTGTGTTGGGCGCTACGTCGGGACGTGCGTTGGGCGCTACGTCGGGATGTGCGTTGGGCTCTACGTCGGGACGTGCGTTGGGCTCTACGTCGGGACGTGCTTTGGGCTCTACGTCGGGATTTAGCTTACTTTCAGCTCTACGTCGGGACGTGCGTTGGGCTCTATGTCGGGACGTGCGTTGGGCTCTACGTCGGGACGTGCGTTGGCCTCTACGTCGGGATTTAGCTTACTTTCAGCTCTACGTCGGGACGTGCGTTGGGCGCTACGTTGGGACGTGTGTTGGGCGCTACTTCGGGATGTGCGTTGGGCGCTACGTCGGGATTTAGCTTACTTTCAGCTCTACGTCGGGACGTGCGTTGGGCTCTATGTCGGGACGTGCGTTGAGCTCTACATCGGGACATGCGTTGGGCTCTACGTCGGGATTTAGCTTAATTTCAGCTCTACGTCGGGACGTGCGTTGGCCTCTATGTCGGGACGTGCGTTGGCCTCTACGTCGGGACGTGCGTTGGCCTCTGCGTCGGGATTTAGCTTACTTTCAGCTCTACGTCGGGACGTGCGTTGGGCGCTACGTCGGGACGTGCGTTGGGCGCTACGTCGGGATTTAGCTTACTTTCAGCTCTACGTCGGGACGTGCGGTGGGCTCTACGTCGGGACGTGCGTTGGGCTCTACGTCGGGACGTGCGTTGGGCTCTACGTCGGGATTTAGCTTACTTTCAGCTCTACGTCGGGACGTGCGTTGGCCTCTACGTCGGGACGTGCGTTGTCCTCTACGTCGGGATTTAGCTTACTTTCAGCTCTACGTCGGGACGTGCGTTGGCCTCTACGTCGGGACGTGCGTTGGCCTCTACGTCGGGATTTAGCTTACTTTCCGCTCTACGTCGGGACGTGTGTTGGGCTCTACGTCGGGATTTAGCTTACTTTTAGCTCTACGTCGGGACGTGCGTTGGGCTCTACGTCGGGACGTGCGTTGGGCTCTACGTCTGTAGTTAGCTAACTTTCAGCTCTACGTCGGGACGTGCGTTGGGCTCTACGTCGGGACGTGCGTTGGGCTCTACGTCGGGATTTAGCTTACTTTCAGCTCTACGTCGGGACGTGCGTTGGCCTCTAAGTCGGGACGTGCGTTGGCCTCTAAGTCAGGACGTGCGTTGGCCTCTACGTCGGGACGTGCGTTGGCCTCTACGTCGGGATTTAACTTACTTTCAGCTCTACGTCGGGACGTGCGTTAAGCGCTACGTCGGGACGTGCGTTGGGCTCTACGTCGGGACGTGCGTTGGGCTCTACGTCGGGACGTGCGTTGGGCTCTACGTCTGTAGTTAGCTAACTTTCAACTCTACGTCGGGACGTGCGTTTGGCGCTACGTCGGGACGTGCGTTGGGCTCTACGTCGGGACGTGCGTTGGCCTCTAGGTCGGGACGTGCGTTGGGCTCTAGGTCGGGACGTGCGTTGGGCTCTACGTCGGGACGTGCGTTGGGCTCTACGTCGGGATTTAGCTTACTTTCACCTCTACGTCGGGACGTGCGTTGGCCTCTAGGTCGGGACGTGCGTTGGCCTCTAGGTCGGGACGTGCGTTGGCCTCTAGGTCGGGACGTGCGCTGGCCTCTACGTCGGGACGTGCGTTGGCCTCTACGTCGGGATTTAGCTTACTTTCAGCTCTACGTCGGGACGTGCGTTGGGCGCTATGTCGGGACGTGCGTTGGGCACTACGTTGGGATTTAGCTTACTTACAGCTCTACGTCGGGACGTGCGGTGGGCTCTACGTCGGGACGTGCGTTGGGCTCTACGTCGGGACGTGCGTTGGGCTCTACGTCGGGATTTAGCTTACTTTCAGCTCTACGTCGGGACGTGCGTTGGGCTCTACGTCGGGACGTGCGTTGTCCTCTACGTCTGGACGTGCGTTGGCCTCTAAGTCAGGACGTGCGTTGGCCTCTACGTCGGGACGTGCGTTGGCCTCTACGTCGGGATTTAACTTACTTTCAGCTCTACGTCGGGACGTGCGTTGGGCGCTACGTCGGGACGTGCGTTGGCCTCTACGTCGGGTCGTGCGTTGGGCTCTACGTCGGGACGTGCGTTGGGCTCTACGTCTGTAGTTAGCTAACTTTCTGCTCTACATCGGGACGTGCGTTGGGCTCTACGTCTGTAGTTAGCTAACTTTCAGCTCTACGTCGGGACGTGCGTTGGGCGCTACGTCTAGATGTGCGTTGGGCTCTACGTCGGGACGTGCGTTGGGCTCTACGTCGGGACGTGCGTTGGGCTCTACGTCGGGATTTAGCTTACTTTCATCTCTACGTCGGGACGTGCGTTGGGCTCTACGTCGGGAAGTGCGTTGAGCTCTACGTCGGGACACGCGATGGGCTCTACGTCGGGACGCGCGTTGGACTCTACGTCTGTAGTTTGCTAACTTTCAGCTCTACGTCGGGACGCGCGTTGAGCTCTTCGTCTGTAGTTAGCTAACTTTCACCTCTACGTCGGGACGTGCGTTGGGCTCTACGTCTGTAGTTAGCTAACTTTCAGCTCTACGTCGGGACGTGCGTTGGGCGCTACGTCGGGACGTGCGTTGGGCTCTACGTCGGGACGTGCGTTGGGCTCTACGTCGGGATTTAGCTTACTTTCAGCTCTACGTCGGGACGTGCGTTGGGCTCTACGTCGGGACGTGCGCTGGCCTCTACGTCGGGACGTGCGCTGGCCTCTACGTCGGGACGTGCGTTGGCCTCTACGTCGGGATTTAGCTTACTTTCAGCTATACGTCGGGACGTGCGTTGGCCTGTACGTCGGGACGTGCGTTGGCCTCTACGTCTGTAGTTAGCTAACTTTCAGCTCTACGTCGGGACGTGCGTTGGGCTCTACGTCGGGATTTAGCTTACTTTCAGCTCTACGTCGGGACGTGCGTTGGGCTCTACGTCGGGACGTGCGTTGGGCTCTACGTCTGTAGTTAGCTAACTTCAAGCTCTACGTCGGGACGTGCGTTGGGCTCTACGTCGGGACGTGCGTTGGGCTCTACGTCGGGACGTGCGTTGGGCTCTACGTCAGGATTTAGCGAACTTTCAGCTCTACGTCGGGACATGCGTTGGGCTCTACGTCGGGACGTGCGTTGGGCTCTACGTCGGGATTTAGCTTACTTTCAGCTCTACGTCGGGACGTGCGTTGGGCTCTACGTCTGTAGTTAGCTAACTTTCAGCTCTACGTCGGGACGTGCGTTGGGCGCTACGTCGGGACGTGCGTTGGGCTCTATGTCGGGCCGAGCGTTGCGCTCTACGTCGGGACGTGCGTTGCGCTCTACGTCGCGACGTGCGTTGGGCTCTACGTCGGGACGTCCATTGGGCTCTACGTCGGGATTTAGCTTACTTTCAGCTCTACGTCGGGACGTTCATTGGCCTCTACGTTGGGACGTGCGTTGGGCTCTACGTCGGGATTTAGCTTACTTTCAGCTCTACGTCGGGACGTGCGTTGGCCTCTACGTCGGGACGTGCGTTGGCCTCTACGTTGGGATTTAGCTTACTTTCAGCTCTACGTCGGGACGTCCGTTGGCCTCTACGTCGGGATTTAGCTTACTTTCAGCTCTACGTCGGGACGTGCGTTGGGCTCTACGTCGGGACGTGCGTTGGCCTCTACGTCGGGATTTAACTTACTTTCAGCTCTACGTCGGGACGTGCGTTGGGCGCTACGTCGGGACGTGCGTTGGCCTCTACGTCGGGTCGTGCGTTGGGCTCTACGTCGGGACGTGCGTTGGGCTCTACGTCTGTAGTTAGCTAACTTTCTGCTCTACGTCGGGACGTGCGTTGGGCTCTACGTCTGTAGTTAGCTAACTTTCAGCTCTACGTCGGGACGTGCGTTGGGCGCTACGTCTAGATGTGCGTTGGGCTCTACGTCGGGACGTGCGTTGGGCTCTACGTCGGGACGTGCGTTGGGCTCTACGTCGGGATTTAGCTTACTTTCATCTCTACGTCGGGACGTGCGTTGGGCTCTACGTCGGGAAGTGCGTTGAGCTCTACGTCGGGACACGCGATGGGCTCTACGTCGGGACGCGCGTTGGACTCTACGTCTGTAGTTTGCTAACTTTCAGCTCTACGTCGGGACGCGCGTTGAGCTCTTCGTCTGTAGTTAGCTAACTTTCACCTCTACGTCGGGACGTGCGTTGGGCTCTACGTCTGTAGTTAGCTAACTTTCAGCTCTACGTCGGGACGTGCGTTGGGCGCTACGTCGGGACGTGCGTTGGGCTCTACGTCGGGACGTGCGTTGGGCTCTACGTCGGGATTTAGCTTACTTTCAGCTCTACGTCGGGACGTGCGTTGGGCTCTACGTCGGGACGTGCGCTGGCCTCTACGTCGGGACGTGCGCTGGCCTCTACGTCGGGACGTGCGTTGGCCTCTACGTCGGGATTTAGCTTACTTTCAGCTATACGTCGGGACGTGCGTTGGCCTGTACGTCGGGACGTGCGTTGGCCTCTACGTCTGTAGTTAGCTAACTTTCAGCTCTACGTCGGGACGTGCGTTGGGCTCTACGTCGGGATTTAGCTTACTTTCAGCTCTACGTCGGGACGTGCGTTGGGCTCTACGTCGGGACGTGCGTTGGGCTCTACGTCTGTAGTTAGCTAACTTCAAGCTCTACGTCGGGACGTGCTTTGGGCTCTACGTCGGGACGTGCGTTGGGCTCTACGTCAGGATTTAGCGAACTTTCAGCTCTACGTCGGGACATGCGTTGGGCTCTACGTCGGGACGTGCGTTGGGCTCTACGTCGGGATTTAGCTTACTTTCAGCTCTACGTTGGGACGTGCGTCGGCCTCTACGTCGGGATTTAGCTTACTTTCAGCTCTACGTCGGGACGTGCGTTGGGCGCTACGTCGGGACGTGTGTTGGGCGCTACTTCGGGACTTGCGTTGGGCGCTACGTCGGGATTTAGCTTACTTTCAGCTCTACGTCGGGACGTGCGTTGGGCTCTATGTCGGGCCGAGCGTTGCGCTCTACGTCGGGACGTGCGTTGCGCTCTACGTCGCGACGTGCGTTGGGCTCTACGTCGGGACGTCCATTGGGCTCTACGTCGGGATTTAGCTTACTTTCAGCTCTACGTCGGGACGTGCGTTGGCCTCTACGTTGGGACGTGCGTTGGGCTCTACGTCGGGATTTAGCTTACTTTCAGCTCTACGTCGGGACGTGCGTTGGCCTCTACGTCGGGACGTGCGTTGGCCTCTACGTTGGGATTTAGCTTACTTTCAGCTCTACGTCGGGACGTCCGTTGGCCTCTACGTCGGGATTTAGCTTACTTTCAACTCTACGTCGGGACGTGCGTTGGGCTCTACGTCGGGACATGCGTTGTGCTCTACGTCGGGACGTGCGTTGGGCTCTACGTCGGGATTTAGCTAACTTTCAACTCTACGTCGGGACGTGCGTTGGGCTCTACGTCGGGACGTGCGTTGGGCTCTACGTCGGGACGTGCGTTGGGCTCTACGTCGGGATTTAGCTTACTTTCAGCTCTACGTCGGGACGTGCGTTGGGCTCTACGTCGGGACGTGCGTTGGGCTCTACGTCGGGACGTACGTTGGGCTCTACGTCGGGACGTGCGTTGGGCTCTACGTCGGGATTTAGCTTACTTTCAGGTCTACGTCGGGACGTGCGTTGGGCTCTACGTCGGTACATGCTTTGGGATATACGTCGGGACGTGCGCTGGGCTCTAAGTCGGGACGTGCGTTGGGCTCTACGTCGGGACGTGCGTTGGGCTCTACGTCTGTAGTTAGCTAACTTTCAGCTCTACGTCGGGACGTGCGTTGGGCTCTACGTTGGGACTTTCGTTGGGCTCTACGTCGGGACTTGCGTTGGGCTCTACGTCGGGACGTGCGTTGGGCTCTACATCTGTAGTTAGCTAACTTTCAGCTCTACGTCGGGACGTGCGTTGGGCTCTACGTCTGTAGTTAGCTAAGTTTCAGCTCTACGTCGGGACGTGCGTTTGGCGCTACGTCGGGACGTGCGTTGGGCTCTACGTCGGGACGTGCGTTGGGCTCTACGTCGGGACGTGCGTTGGCCTCTACGTCGGGACGTGCGTTGGCCTCTACGTCGGGATTTAGCTTACTTTCAGCTCTACGTCGGGACGTGCGTTGGGCGCTACGTCGGGACGTGCGTTGGGCGCTACGTCGGGACGTGTGTTGGGCGCTGCTTCGGGAAGTGCGTTGGGCGCTACGTCGGGATTTAGCTTACTTTCAGCTCTACATCGGACGTGCGTTGGGCTCTACGTCGGGACGTGCGTTGGGCTCTACGTCGGGACGTGCGTTGGGCTCTACGTCGGGACATGCGTTGGGCTCTACGTCGGGATTTAGCTTACTTTCAGCTCTACGTCGGGACGTGCGTTGGCCTCTACGTCGGGACGTGCGTTGGCCTCTACGTCGGGATTTAGCTTACTTTCAGCTCTACGTCGGGACGTGCGTTGGCCTCTACGTCGGGACGTGCGTTGGCCTCTACGTTGGGATTTAGCTTACTTTCAGCTCTACGTCGGGACGTGCGTTGGGCTCTACGTCGGGACGTGCGTTGGACTCTACGTCGGGACACGCGTTGGGCTCTACGTCGGGACGCGCGTTGGGCTCTACGTCTGTAGTTAGCTAACTTTCAGCTCTACGTCGGGATGTGCGTTGGGCTCTACGTCTGTACTTAGTTAACTTTCAGCTCTACGTCGGGACGTGCGTTGGGCGCTACGTCGGGACGTGCGTTGGGCGCTACGTCGGGATTTAGCTTACTTTCAGCTCTACGTCGGGACGTGCGTTGGGCTCTACGTCGGGACGTGCGTTGGGCTCTACGTAGGGATTTAGCTTACTTTAAGCTCTACGTCGGGACGTGCGTTGGGCTCTACGTCGGGACGTGCGCTGGCCTCTACGTCGGGACGTGCGCTGGCCTCTACGTCGGGACGTGCGCTGGCTTCTACGTCGGGACGTGCGTTGGCCTCTACGTCGGGATTTAGCTTACTTTCAGCTCTACGTCGGGACGTGCCTTGGCCTGTACGTCGGGACGTGCGTTGGGCTCTACGTCGGGATTTAGCTTACTTTCAGCTCTACGTCGGGACGTGCGTTGGGCTCTACGTCGGGACGTGCGTTGGGCTCTACGTCGGGACGTGCGTTGGGCTCTACGTCTGTAGTTAGCTAACTTTCAGCTCTACGTCGGGACGTGCGTTGGGCTCTACGTCGGGACGTGTGTTGGGCTCTACGTCGGGACGTGCGTTGGGCTCTACGTCGGGATTTAGCTAACTTTCAGCTCTACATCGGGACGTGCGTTGGGCTCTACGTCGGGACGTGCGTTCGCCTCTACGTCGCGATTTAGCTTACTTTCAGCTCTATGTTGGGACGTGCGTTCGCCTCTACGTCGGGATTTAGCTTACTTTCAGCTCTACGTCGGGACGTGCGTTATGCTCTACGTCGGGACGTGCGTTGGGCTCTACGTCGGGACGTGCGTTGGGCTCTACATCTGTAGTTAGCTAACTTTCAGCTCTACGTCGGGACGTGCGTTGGGCTCTATGTCTGTAGTTAGCTAATTTCAGCTCTACGTCGGGACGTGCGTTGGGCTCTACGTCTGTAGTTAGCTAACTTTCAGCTCTACGTCGGGACGTGCGTTGGGCGCTACGTCGGGACGTGCGTTGGGCTCTACGTCGGGACGTGCGTTGGGCTCTACGTCGGGACGTGCGTTGGGCTCTACGTCGGGATTTAGCTTACTTTCAGCTCTACGTCGGGACGTGCGTTGGCCTCTACATCGGGACGTGCTTTGGCCTCTACGTCGGGACGTGCTTTGGCCTCTACGTCGGGACGTGCGTTGGCCTCTACGTCGGGACGTGCGTTGGCCTCTACGTCGGGATTTAGCTTACTTTCAGCTCTACGTCGGGACGTGCGTTGGGCGCTAGTTCGGGACGTGCGTTGGGCGCTACGTCGGGATTTAGCTTACTTTCAGCTCTACGTCGGGACGTGCGTTGCGCTCTACGTCGGGACGTGCGTTGGACTCTACGTCGGGACGTGCGTTGGCCTCTACGTCGGGATTTAGCTTACTTTCAGCTCTACGTCGGGACGTGCGTTGGCCTCTACGTCGGGACGTGCGTTGGCCTCTACGTTGGGATTTAGCTTACTTTCAGCTCTACGTCGGGACGTGCGTTGGCCTCTACGTCGGGACGTGCGTTGGCCTCTACGTCGGGATTTAGCTTACTTTCAGCTCTACGTCGGGACGTGCGTTGGCCTCTACGTCGGGACGTGCGTTGGCCTCTACGTCGGGATTTAGCTTACTTTCAGCTCTACGTCGGGACGTGCGTTGGGCTCTACGTAGGGACGTGCGTTGGGCTCTACGTCGGGAAGTGTGTTGGGCTCTACGTCGGGATTTAGCTTACTTTAAGCTCTACGTCGGGACGTGCGCTGGCCTCTACGTCGGGACGTGCGCTGGCCTCTACGTCGGGACGTCCGCTGGCCTCTACGTCGGGATGTGCGGTGGCCTCTACGTCGGGACGTGCGTTGGCCTTAACGTCGGGACATGCTTTGGGCTCTACGTGGGGACGTGCGTTGGGCTCTACGTCGGGATTTAGCTTACTTTCAGCTCTACGTCGGGACGTGCGTTGGGCTCTACGTCGGGACGTGCGTTGGGCTCTACGTCGGGACGTGCGTTGGCCTCTACGTCGGGATTTAGCTTACTTTCAGCTCTACGTCGGGACGTGCGTTGGGCGCTACGTCGGGACGTGCGTTGGGCGCTACGTCGGGACGTGTGTTGGGCGCTACTTCGGGACGTGCGTTGGGCGCTACGTCGGGATTTAGCTTACTTTCAGCTCTACGTCGGGACGTGCGTTGGGCTCCATGTCGGGACGTGCGTTGGGCTCTACGTCGGGACGTGCGTTGGGCTCTACGTCGGGACGTGCGTTGGGCTCTACGTCGGGATTTAGCTTACTTTCAGCTCTACGTCGGGACGTGCGTTGGGCTCTACGTCGGGACGTGCGTTGGCCTCTACGTCGGGCCGTGCGTTGGCCTCTACATCAGGATTTAGCTTACTTTCAGCTCTACGTCGGGACGTGCGTTTGGCTCTACGTCGGGACCTGCGTTGGGCGCTACGTCGGGATTTAACTTACTTTCAGCTCTACGTCGGGACGTGCGTTGGGCTCTACGTCGGGACATGCGTTGGGCTCTACGTCGGGATATGCGGTGGTCTCTAGGTCTGTAGTTAGCTAACTTTCAGCTCTACGTCGGGACGTGCGTTGGGCTCTACGTCGGGACGTGCGTTGGGCTCTACGTCGGGACGTGCGTTGGGCTCTACGTCGGGATTTAGCTTGCTTTCAGCTCTACGTCGGGACGTGCGTTGGGCTCTATGTCGGGACGTGCGTTGGGCTCTACGTCGGGACGTGCGTTGGGCTCTACGTCGGGACGTGCGTTGGGCTCTACGTCGGGATTTAGCTTACTTTCAGCTCTACGTCGGGACGTGCGTTGGCCTGTACGTCGGGACGTGCGTTGGCCTCTACGTCGGGATTTAGCTTACTTTCAGCTCTACGTCGGGACGTGCGTTGGGCTCTACGTCGGGACGTGCGTTGGGCGCTACGTCGGGATTTAACTTACTTTCAGCTCTACGTCGGGACGTGCGTTGGGCTCTACGTCGGGACATGCGTTGGGCTCTACGTCGGGACGTGCGTTGGTCTCTACGTCTGTAGTTAGCTAACTTTCAGCTCTACGTCGGGACGTGCGTTGGGCTCTACGTCGGGACGTGCGTTGGGCTCTACGTCGGGACGTGTGTTGGGCTCTACGTCGGGACGTGCGTTGGGCTCTACGTCGGGATTTAGCTTGCTTTCAGCTCTACGTCTGGACGTGTGTTGGGCTCTACGTCGGGACGTGCGTTGGGCTCTACGTCGGGATTTAGCTTACTTTCAGGTCTACGTCGGGACGTGCGCTGGGCTCTACGTCGGGACGTGCTTTGGGCTCTACGTCGGGACGTGCGTTGGGCTCTACGTCTGTAGTTAGCTAACTTTCAGCTCTACGTCGGGACGTGCGTTGGGCTCTACGTTGGGACTTTCGTTGGGCTCTACGTTGGGACGTGCGTTGGGCTCTACGTCGGGACGTGCGTTGGGCTCTACGTCGGGACGTGCGTTGGGCTCTACATCTGTAGTTAGCTAACTTTCAGCTCTACGTCGGGATATGCGTTGGGCTCTACGTCTGTAGTTAGCTAACTTTCAGCTCTACGTCGGGACGGGCGTTGGGCTCTACGTCGGGACGTGCGTTGGGCTCTACGTCGGGATTTAGCTTACTTTCAGCTCTACGTCGGGACGTGCGTTGGGCTCTACGTCGGGACGTGCGTTGAGCTCTACGTCGGGACGTGCGTTGGCCTCTACGTCGGGATTTAGCTTACTTTCAGCTCTACGTCGGGACGTGCGTTGGGCGCTACGTCGGGACGTGCGTTGGGCGCTACGCCGGATTTAGCTTACTTTCAGCTCTATGTCGGGACGTGCGTTGGGCTATGTCGGGACGTGCGTTGGGCTCTACGTCGGGACGTGCGTTGGGCTCTACGTCGGGACCTGCGTTGGGCTCTACGTCGGGATTTAGCTTACTTTCAGGTCTACGTCGGGACATGCGTTGGCCTCTACGTCGGGACGTGCGTTGGCCTCTACGTCGGGATTTAGCTTACTTTCAGCTCTACGTCGGGACGTGTATTGGGCTCTACGTCGGGATTTAGCTTACTTTCAGCTCTACGTCGGGACGTGCGTTGGCCTCTACGTCGGGACGTGCGTTGGGCTCTACGTCTGTAGTTAGCTAACTTTCAGCTCTACGTCGGGACGTGCGTTGGGCTCTACGTCTGTAGTTAGCTAACTTTCAGCTCTACGTCGGGACGTGCGTTGGGCTCTACGTCGGGACGTGCGTTGGGCTCTACGTCGGGATTTAGCTTACTTTCAGCTCTATGTTGGGACGTGCGTTGGGCTCTACGTCGGGATTTAGCTTACTTTCAGCTCTACGTCGGGACGTGCGTTGGGCTCTACGTCTGTAGTTAGCTAATTTCAGCTCCACGTCGGGACGTGCGTTGGGCTCTACGTCTGTAATTAGCTAACTTTCAGCTCTACGTCGGGACGTGCGTTGGGCGCTACGTCGGGACGTGCGTTGGGCTCTACGTCGGGACGTGCGTTGGGCTCTACGTCGGGATTTAGCTTACTTTCAGCTCTACGTCGGGACGTGCGTTGGCCTCTACGTCGGGACGTGCGTTGGCCTCTACGTCGGGACGTGCGTTGGCCTCTACGTCGGGATTTAGCTTACTTTCAGCTCTAAGTCGGGACGTGCGTTGGGCGCTACGTCGGGACGTGCGTTGGGCGCTACTTCGGGACGTGCGTTGGGCGCTACGTCGGGATTTAGCTTACTTTCAGCTTTATGTTGGGACGTGCGTTGGCCTCTACGTCGGGATTTAGCTTACTTTCAGCTCTACGTCGGGACGTGCGTTGGGCTCTACGTCGGGACGTGCGTTGGGCTCTACGTCGGGACGTGCGTTGGGCTCTACATCTGTAGTTAGCTAACTTTCAGCTCTACGTCGGGACGTGCGTTGGGCTCTACGTCTGTAGTTAGCTAATTTCAGCTCTACGTCGGGACGTGCGTTGGGCTCTACGTCTGTAGTTAGCTAACTTTCAGCTCTATGTCGGGACGTGCGTTGGGCGCTACGTGGTGACGTGCGTTGGGCTCTACGTCGCGACGTGCGTTGGGCTCTACGTCGGGATTTAGCTTACTTTCAGCTCTACGTCGGGACGTGCGTTTGGCGCTACGTCGGGACGTGCGTTGTCCTCTACGTCGGGACGTGCGTTGGCCTCTAAGTCGGGACGTGCGTTGGCCTCTACGTCGGGACGTGCGTTGGCCTCTACGTCGGGATTTAGCTTACTTTCAGCTCTACGTCGGGACGTGCGTTGGGCGCTACATCGGGACGTGCGTTGGGCGCTACTTCGGGACGTGCGTTGGGCGCTACGTCGGGATTTAGCTTACTTTCAGCTCTACGTCGGGACGTGCGTTGGGCTCTACGTCGGGACGTGCGTTGGGCTCTACGTCGGGACCTGCGTTGGGCTCTACGTCGGGACGTGCGTTGGGCTCTACGTCGGGATTTAGCTTACTTTCAGCTCTACGTCGGGACGTGCGTTGGCCTCTACGTCGGGATTTAGCTTACTTTCAGCTCTACGTCGGGACGTGCGTTGGGCTCTACGTCGGGACGTGCGTTGGCCTCTACGTCGGGATTTATCTTACTTTCAGCTCTACGTCGGGACGTGTGTTGGGCTCTACGTCGGGATTTAGCTTACTTTCAGCTCTACGTCAGGACGTGCGTTGGGCTCTACGTCGGGACGTGCGTTGGGCTCTACGTCGGGACGTGCGTTGGGCTCTACGTCGGGACGTGCGTTGGGCTCTAAGTCTGTAGTTAGCTAACTTTCAGCTCTACGTCGGGACGTGCGTTGGGCTCTATGTCGGGACGTGCGTTGGGCTCTACGTCGGGACGTGCGTTGGGCTCTACGTCGGGATTTAGCTTACTTTCAGCTCTACGTCGGGACGTGCGTTGGGCTCTACGTCGGGACGTGCGTTGGGCTCTACGTCTGTAGTTAGCTAACTTTCTGCTCTACGTCGGGACGTGCGTTGGGCTCTACGTTTGTAGTTAGCTAACTTTCAGCTCTATGTCGGGACGTGCGTTGGGCGCTACGTCGGGACTTGCGTTGGGCTCTACGTCGGGACGTGCGTTGGGCTCTACGTCGGGATTTAGTTTACTTTCAGCTCTACGTCGGGACGTGCGTTGGCCTCTACGTCGGGACGTGCGTTGGCCTCTACGTCGGGATTTAGTTTCTTTCAGCTCTACGTCGGGACGTGCGTTGGCCTCTACGTCGGGACGTGCGTTGGGCTCTACGTCGGGATTTAGCTTACTTTCAGCTCTACGTCGGGACGTGCGTTGGGCTCTACGTCGGGACGTGCGTTGGGCTCTACGTCTGTAGTTAGCTAACTTTCAGCTCTACGTCGGGACGTGCGTTGGGCTCTACGTCGGGACGTGCGTTGGGCTCTACGTCGGGACGTGCGTTGGGCTCTACGTCGGGACGTGCGTTGGGCTCTACGTCGGGATTTAGTTTACTTTCAGCTCTACGTCGGGACGTGCGTTGGCCTCTACGTCGGGACGTGCGTTGGCCTCTACGTCGGGATTTAGTTTCTTTCAGCTCTACGTCGGGACGTGCGTTGGGCTCTACCTTGGGACGTGCGTTGGGCTTTACGTCTGTAGTTAGCTAACTTTCAGCTCTATGTCGATACGTGCGTTGGGCTCTATGTTGGGACTTTCGTTGGGCTCTACGTTGGGACGTGCGTTGGGCTCTACGTCGGGACGTGCGTTGGGCTCTACATCTGTAGTTAGCTAACTTTCAGCTCTACGTCGGGACGTGCGTTGGGCTCTACGTCTGTAGTTAGCTAACTTTCAGCTCTACGTCGGGACGTGCGTTGGGCTCTAGGTCGGGACGTGCGTTGGGCTCTACGTCGAGACGTGCGTTGGGCTCTACGTCGGGATTTAGCTTACTTTCAGCTCTACGTCGGGACGTGCGTTGGCCTCTACGTCGGGACGTGCGTTGGCCTCTACGTCGGGACGTGCGTTGGCCTCTACGTCGGGATTTAGCTTACTTTCAGCTCTACGTCGGGACGTGCGTTGGGCGCTACGTCGGGACGTGCGTTGGGCGCTACTTCGGGACGTGCCTTCGGCGCTACGTCGGGATTTAGCTTACTTTCAGCTCTACGTCGGGACGTACGTTGGGCTCTCTATGTCGGGACGTGCGGTGGGCTCTACGTTGGGACGTGCGTTGGGCTCTACGTCGGGACGTGCGTTGGGCTCTACGTCGGGACCTGCGTTGGGCTCTACGTCGGGATTTAGCTTACTTTCAGGTCTACGTCGGGAGGTGCGTTGGGCTCTACGTCGGGATGTGCGTTGGGCTCTACGTCGGGATTTAGCTTACTTTCAGCTCTACGTCGGGACGTGCGTTGGCCTCTACGTCGGGACGTGCGTTGGCCTCTACGTCGGGATTTAGCTTACTTTCAGCTCTACGTCGGGACGTGTGTTGGGCTCTACGTCGGGATTTAGCTTACTTTCAGCTCTACGTCGGGACGTGTGTTGGGCTCTACGTCGGGACATGCGTTGGGCTCTACGTTGGGATTTAGCTTACTTTCAGCTCTACGTCGGGACGTGCGTTGGCCTCTACGTCGGGACGTGCGTTGGCCCGTACGTCGGTATTTAGCTTACTTTCAGCTCTACGTCGGGACGTGCGTTGGCCTCTACGTCGGGACGTGCGTTGGCCTCTTCGTCGGGATTTAGCTTACTTTCAGGTCTACGTCGGGACGTGTGTTGGGCTCTACGTCGGGATTTAGCTTACTTTAAGCTCTACGTCGGGACGTGCGTTGGGCTCTACGTCGGGACGTGCGCTGGCCTCTACGTCGGGACGTGCGCTGGCCTCTACGTCGGGACGTGCGTTGGCCTTAACGTCGGGATTTAGCTTACTTTCAGCTCTACGTCGGGACGTGCCTTGGCCTGTACGTCGGGACGTGCGTTGGCCTCTACGTCGGGATTTAGCTTACTTACAGCTCTACGTCGGGACGTGCATTGGGCTCTAAGTCGGGATTTAGCTTACTTTCAGCTCTACGTCGGGACGTGCGTTGGGCTCTACGTCGGGACGTGCGTTGGGCTCTACGTCGGGATTTATCTAACTTTCAGCTCTACGTCGGGACGTGCGTTGGGCTCTACGTCGGGACGTGCGTTGGGCTCTACGTCGGGACGTGCGTTGGGCTCTACGTCGGGATTTAGCTTACTTTCAGCTCTATGTTGGGACGTGCGTTGGCCTCTACGTCGGGATTTAGCTCACTTTCAGCTCTACGTCGGGACGTGCGTTGGGCTCTACGTCTGTAGTTAGCTAATTTCAGCTCTACGTCGGGACGTGCGTTGGGCTCTACGTCTGTAGTTAGCTAACTTTCAGCTCTACGTCGGGACGTGCGTTGGGCGCTACGTCGGGATGTGCGTTGGGCTCTACGTCGGGACGTGCGTTGGGGTCTACGTCGGGATTTAGCTTACTTTCAGCTCTACGTCAGGACGTGCGTTGGCCTCTACGTCGGGACGTGCGTTGTCCTCTACGTCGGGACGTGCGTTGGCCTCTACGTCGGGACGTGCGTTGGCCTCTACTTCGGGACGTGCGTTGGCCTCTACGTCGGGATTTAGCTTACTTTCAGCTCTAAGTCGGGACGTGCGTTGGGCGCTACGTCGGGACGTGCGTTGGGCGCTACTTCGGGACGTGCGTTGGGCGCTACGTCGGGATTTAGCTTACTTTCAGCTCTACGTCGGGACGTGCGTTGGGGTCTACGTCGGGATTTAGCTAACTTTCAGCTCTACGTCGGGACGTGCGTTGGGCTCTACGTCGGGACGTGCGTTGGGCTCTAGGTCGGGACGTGCGTTGGGCTCTACGTCGGGATTTAGCTTACTTTCAGCTCTATGTTGGGACGTGCGTTGGCCTCTACGTCGGGATTTAGCTTACTTTCAGCTCTACGTCGGGACGTGCGTTGGGCTCTACGTCGGGACGTGCGTTGGGCTCTACGTCGGGACGTGCGTTGGGCTCTACGTCGGGACGTTCGTTGGGCTCTACATCTGTAGTTAGCTAACTTTCAGCTGTACGTCGGGACGTGCGTTGGGCTCTACGTCTGTAGTTAACTAATTTCAGCTCTACGTCGGGACGTGCGTTGGCCTCTACGTCGGGACGTGCGTTGTCCTCTACGTCGGGATTTAGCTTACTTTCAGCTCTACGTCGGGACGTGCGTTGGGCGCTACGTCGGGACGTGCGTTGGGCGCTACGTCGGGACGTGCGTTGGGCGTTGCTTCGGGACGTGCGTTGGGCGCTACGTCGGGATTTAGCTTACTTTCAGCTCTACGTCGGGACGTGCGTTGGGCTCTACGTTGGGACGTGCGGTGGGCTCTACGTCGGGACGTGCGTTGGGCTCTACGTCGGGATTTAGGTTACTTTCAGCTCTACGTCGGGACGTGCGTTGGCCTCTACGTCGGGACGTGCGTTGGCCTCTACTTCGGGATTTAGCTTACTTTCAGCTCTACGTCGGGACGTGCGTTGGCCTCTACGTCGGGACGTGCGTTGGCCTCTACGTCGGGATTTAGCTTACTTTCAGCTCTACGTCGGGACGTGTGTTGGGCTCTACGTCGGGATTTAGCTTACTTTCAGCTCTACGTCGGGACGTGCGTTGGGCTCTACGTCGGGACGTGCGTTGGGCTCTACGTCGGGACGTGCGTTGGGCTCTACGTCTGTAGTTAGCTAACTTTCAGCTCTACGTCGGGACGTGCGTTGGGCTCTATGTCGGGACGTGCGTTGGGCTCTACGTCGGGACGTGCGTTGGGCTCTACGTCGGGATTTAGCTTACTTTCAGCTCTACGTCGGGACGTGCGTTGGGCTCCACGTCGGGACGTGCGTTGGGCTCTACGTCGGGACGTGCGTTGGGCTCTACGTCTGTAGTTAGCTAACTTTCTGCTCTACGTCGGGACGTGCGTTGGGCTCTACGTTTGTAGTTAGCTAACTTTCAGCTCTACGTCGGGACGTGCGTTGGGCTCTACGTCGGGACGTGCGTTGGGCTCTACGTCGGGACGTGCGTTGGGCTCTACGTCGGGACGTGCGTTGGGCTCTACGTCGGGATTTAGTTTACTTTCAGCTCTACGTCGGGACGTGCGTTGGCCTCTACGTCGGGACGTGCGTTGGGCTCTACGTCGGGACGTGCGTTGGCCTCTACGTCGGGACGTGCGTTGGCCTCTACGTCGGGACGTGCGTTGGCTTCTACGTCGGGATTTAGCTTACCTTCAGCTCTACGTCGGGACGTGCATTGGGCTCTACGTCGGGACGCGCGTTGGGCTCTATGTCTGTAGTTAGCTAACTTTCAGCTCTACGTCGGGACGCGCGTTGGGCTCTTCGTCTGTAGTTAGCTAACTTTCAGCTCTACGTCGGGACGCGCGTTGGGCTCTTCGTCTGTAGTTAACTAACTTTCAGCTCTACGTCGGGACGTGCGTTGGGCTCTACGTCGGGACGTGCGTTGGGCTCTAGGTCGGGACGTGCGTTGGGCTCTAGGTCGGGATTTAGCTTACCTTCAGGTCTACGTCGGGACGTGCGTTGGGCTCTACGTCGGGACGTGCGTTGGGCTCTACGTCGGGACGTGCGTTGGGCTCTACATCTGTAGTTAGCTAAGTTTCAGCTCTATGTCGGGACGTGCGTTGGGCTCTACGTCTGTAGTTAGCTAACTTTCAGCTCTACGTCGGGACGTTCGTTGGGCTCTACGTCGGGACGTGCGTTGGGCTCTACGTCTGTAGTTAGCTTACTTTCAGCTCTATGTCGGGACGTGCGTTGGGCTCTACGTCGGGATTTAGCTAACTTTCAGCTCTACGTCGGGACGTGCGTTGGGCTCTACATCTGTAGTTAGCTAACTTTCAGCTCTACGTCAAGACGTGCGTTGGGAGCTACGTCGGAACGTGCGTTGGGCTCTACGTCGGGATGTGCGTTGAGCTCTACGTCGGGACGTGCGTTGGGCTCTACGTCGGGATTTAGCTTACTTTCAGCTCTACGTCGGGACGTGCGTTGGGCTCTACGTCGGGACGTGCGTTGGCCTCTACGTCGGGATTTAGCTTACTTTCAGCTCTACGTCGGGACGTGCGTTGGACGCTACGTCGGGACGTGCGTTGGGCGCTACGTCGGGACGTGCGTTGGGCGCTACGTCGGGACGTGCGTTGGGCGCTACTTCGGGACATGTGTTGGGCGCTATGTCGGGATTTAGCTTACTTTCAGCTCTACCTCGGGACGTGCGTTGGGCTCTACGTCGGGACGTGCGTTGGGCTCTACGTCGGGACGTGCGTTGGGCTCTACGTCGGGATTTAGTTTACTTTTAGCTCTACGTCGGGACGTGCGTTGGCCTCTACGTCGGGACGTGCGTTGGGCTCTACGTCGGGACGTGCGTTGGCTTCTACGTCGGGATTTAGCTTACCTTCAGCTCTACGTCGGGACGTGCATTGGGCTCTACGTCGGGACGTGCGTTGGGCTCTACGTCGGGACGCGCGTTGGGCTCTACGTCGGGACGCGCGTTGGGCTCTACGTCTGTAGTTAGCTAACTTTCAGCTCTACGTCGGGACGCGCGTTGGGCTCTTCGTCTGTAGTTAGCTAACTTTCAGCTCTACGTCGGGACGCGCGTTGGGCTCTTCGTCTGTAGTTAGCTAACTTTCAGCTCTACGTCGGGACGTGCGTTGGGCTCTACGTCGGGACGTGCGTTGGGCTCTAGGTCGGGACGTGCGTTGGGCTCTAGGTCGGGATTTAGCTTACCTTCAGGTCTACGTCGGGACGTGCGTTGGGCTCTACGTCGGGACGTGCGTTGGGCTCTACGTCGGGACGTGCGTTGGGCTCTACATCTGTAGTTAGCTAAGTTTCAGCTCTATGTCGGGACGTGCGTTGGGCTCTACGTCTGTAGTTAGCTAACTTTCAGCTCTACGTCGGGACGTGCGTTGGGCTCTACGTCGGGACGTGCGTTGGGCTCTACGTCGGGACGTGCGTTGGGCTCTACGTCGGGACGTGCGTTGGGCTCTACGTCTGTAGTTAGCTTACTTTCAGCTCTATGTCGGGACGTGCGTTGGGCTCTACGTCGGGATTTAGCTAACTTTCAGCTCTACGTCGGGACGTGCGTTGGGCTCTACATCTGTAGTTAGCTAACTTTCAGCTCTACGTCAAGACGTGCGTTGGGAGCTACGTCGGAACGTGCGTTGGGCTCTACGTCGGGACGTGCGTTGAGCTCTACGTCGGGACGTGCGTTGGGCTCTACGTCGGGATTTAGCTTACTTTCAGCTCTACGTCGGGACGTGCGTTGGGCTCTACGTCGGGACGTGCGTTGGCCTCTACGTCGGGATTTAGCTTACTTTCAGCTCTACGTCGGGACGTGCGTTGGACGCTACGTCGGGACGTGCGTTGGGCGCTACGTCGGGACGTGCGTTGGGCGCTACATCGGGACGTGCGTTGGGCGCTACTTCGGGACATGTGTTGGGCGCTATGTCGGGATTTAGCTTACTTTCAGCTCTACCTCGGGACGTGCGTTGGGCTCTATGTCGGGATGTGCGTTGGGCTCTACGTCAGGACGTGCGTTGGGCTCTACGTCGGGACGTGCGTTGGGCTCTACGTCGGGATTTAGCTTACTTTCAGATCTACGTCGGGACGTGCGTTGGCCTCTACGTCGGGACGTGCGTTGGCCTCTACGTCGGGATTTAGCTTACTTTCAGCTCTACATCGGGACGTGCGTTGGCCTCTACGTCGGGACGTGCGTTGGCCTCTACGTCGGGATTTAGCTTACTTTCAGCTCTACGTCGGGACGTCCGTTGGGCTCTACGTCGGGATTTAGCTTACTTTCAGCTCTACGTCGGGACGTGCGTTGGGCTCTAAGTCGGGACGTGCGTTGGGCTCTACGTCGGGATTTAGCTTATTTTAAGCTCTACGTCGGGACGTGCGTTGGGCTCTACGTCGGGACGTGCGTTGGGGTCTAGGTCGGGACGTGCGTTGGGCTCTACGTAGGGATTTAGCTTACTTTCAGGTCTACGTCGGGACGTGCGTTGGGCTCTACGTCGGGACGTGCGTTGGGCTCTACGTCGGGATTTAGTTTACTTTCAGCTCTACGTCGGGACGTGCGTTGGCCTCTACGTCGGGACGTGCGTTGGGCTCTACGTCGGGACGTGCGTTGGCCTCTACGTCGGGACGTGCGTTGGCTTCTACGTCGGGATTTAGCTTACCTTCAGCTCTACGTCGGGACGTGCGTTCGGCTCTACGTCGGGACGTGCGTTGGGCTCTACGTCGGGACGCGCGTTGGGCTCTACGTCGGGACGCGCGTTGGGCTCTACGTCTGTAGTTAGCTAACTTTCAGCTCTACGTCGGGACGCGCGTTGGGCTCTTCGTCTGTAGTTAGCTAACTTTCAGCTCTACGTCGGGACGCGCGTTGGGCTCTTCGTCTGTAGTTAGCTAACTTTCAGCTCTACGTCGGGACGTGCGTTGGGCTCTACGTCGGGACGTGCGTTGGGCTCTAGGTCGGGACGTGCGTTGGGCTCTAGGTCGGGATTTAGCTTACCTTCAGGTCTACGTCGGGACGTGCGTTGGGCTCTACGTCGGGACGTGCGTTGGGCTCTACGTCAGGACGTGCGTTGGGCTCTACGTCTGTAGTTAGCTAAGTTTCAGCTCTATGTCGGGACGTGCGTTGGGCTCTACGTCTGTAGTTAGCTAACTTTCAGCTCTACGTCGGGACGTGCGTTGGGCTCTACGTCGGGACGTGCGTTGGGCTCTACGTCTGTAGTTAGCTTACTTTCAGCTCTATGTCGGGACGTGCGTTGGGCTCTACGTCGGGGTTTAGCTAACTTTCAGCTCTACGTCGGGACGTGCGTTGGGCTCTACATCTGTAGTTAGCTAACTTTCAGCTCTACGTCAAGACGTGCGTTGGGAGCTACGTCGGAACGTGCGTTCGGCTCTACGTCGGGACGTGCGTTGAGCTCTACGTCGGGACGTGCGTTGGGCTCTACGTCGGGATTTAGCTTACTTTCAGCTCTACGTCGGGACGTGCGTTGGGCTCTACGTCGGGACGTGCGTTGGCCTCTACGTCGGGATTTAGCTTACTTTCAGCTCTACGTCGGGACGTGCGTTGGGCGCTACGTCGGGACGTGCGTTGGGCGCTACGTCGGGACGTGCGTTGGGCGCTACTTCGGGACATGTGTTAGGCGCTATGTCGGGATTTAGCTTACTTTCAGCTCTACCTCGGGACGTGCGTTGGGCTCTATGTCGGGATGTGCGTTGGGCTCTACGTCAGTACGTGCGTTGGGCTCTACGTCGGGACGTGCGTTGGGCTCTACGTCAAGATTTAGCTTACTTTCAGATCTACGTCGGGACGTGCGTTGGCCTCTACGTCGGGACGTGCGTTGGCCTCTATGTCGGGATTTAGCTTACTTTCAGCTCTACATCGGGACGTGCGTTGGCCTCTACGTCGGGACGTGCGTTGGCCTCTACGTCGGGATTTAGCTTACTTTCAGCTCTACGTCGGGACGTCCGTTGGGCTCTACGTCGGGATTTAGCTTACTTTCAGCTCTACGTCGGGACGTGCGTTGGGCTCTAAGTCGGGACGTGCGTTGGGCTCTACGTCGGGATTTAGCTTACTTTCAGCTCTACGTCGGGACGTCCGTTGGGCTCTACGTCGGGATTTAGCTTACTTTCAGCTTTACGTCGGGACGTGCATTGGGCGCTATGTCGGGACGTGCGTTGGGCGCTACTTCGGGACGTGCGTTGGGCGCTACGTTGGAATTTAGCTTACTTTCAGCTCTACGTCGGGATGTGCGTTGGGCTCTACGTCGGGACGTGCGTTGGGCTCTACGTCGGGACGTGCGTTGGGCTCTACGTCGGGATTTAGCTTACTTTGAGCTCTACGTCGGGACGTGCGTTGGGCTCTACGTCGGGACGTGCGTTGGGCTCTACGTCGGGATTTAGCTTACTTTCAGCTCTACGTCGGGACGTGCGTTGGCCTCTACGTCGGCATTTAGCTTACTTTCAGCTCTACGTCGGGACGTGCGTTGGGCTCTACGTCGGGACGTGCGTTGGGCTCTACGTCGGGACGTGCGTTGGGCTCTACGTCGGGACGTGCGTTGGGCTCTACGTCGGGATTTAGCTTACTTTAAGCTCTATGTCGGGACGTGCGTTGGGCTCTACGTCGGGACGTGCGTTGGGCTCTACGTCGGGACGTGCGTTGGGCTCTACGTCGGGATTTAGCTTACTTTCAGGTCTACGTCGGGACGTGCGTTGGGCTCTACGTCGGGACGTGCGTTGGGCTCTACGTCGGGACGTGCGTTGGGCTCTACGTCGGGATTTAGCTTACTTTTCAGGTCTACGTCGGGACGTGCGTTGGGCTCTACGTCGGGACGTGCGTTGGGCTCTACGTCTGTAGTTAGCTAACTTTAAGCTCTACGTCGGGACGTGCGTTGGGCTCTACGTCGGGACGTGCGTTGGGCTCTACGTCTGTAGTCAGCTAATTTTCAGCTCTACGTCGGGACGTGCGTTGGGCTCTACGTCGGGACGTGCGTTGGGCTCTACGTCGGGACGTGCGTTGGGCTCTACGTCGGGATTTAGCTTACTTTGAGCTCTACGTCGGGACGTGCGTTGGGCTCTACGTCGGGACGTGCGTTGGGCTCTACGTCGGGATTTAGCTTACTTTCAGCTCTACGTCGGGACGTGCGTTGGCCTCTACGTCGGCATTTAGCTTACTTTCAGCTCTACGTCGGGACGTGCGTTGGGCTCTACGTCGGGACGTGCGTTGGGCTCTACGTCGGGACGTGCGTTGGGCTCTACGTCGGGACGTGCGTTGGGCTCTACGTCGAATTTAGCTTACTTTAAGCTCTATGTCGGGACGTGCGTTGGGCTCTACGTCGGGACGTGCGTTGGGCTCTACGTCGGGACGTGCGTTGGGCTCTACGTTGGGATTTAGCTTACTTTCAGGTCTACGTCGGGACGTGCGTTGGGCTCTACGTCGGGACGTGCGTTGGGCTCTACGTCGGGACGTGCGTTGGGCTCTACGTCGGGATTTAGCTTACTTTTCAGGTCTACGTCGGGACGTGCGTTGGGCTCTACGTCGGGACGTGCGTTGGGCTCTACGTCTGTAGTTAGCTAACTTTAAGCTCTACGTCGGGACGTGCGTTGGGCTCTACGTCGGGACGTGCGTTGGGCTCTACGTCTGTAGTCAGCTAATTTTCAGCTCTACGTCGGGACGTGCGTTGGGCTCTACGTCGGGACGTGCGTTGGGCTCTACGTCGGGACGTGCGTTGGGCTCTACGTCGGGATTTAGCTTACTTTCAGCTCTACGTCGGGACGTGCGTTGGGCTCTACGTCGGGACGTGCGTTGGGCTCTACGTCGGGATTTAGCTTACTTTCAGCTCTACGTCGGGACGTGCATTGGCCTCTACGTCGGCATTTAGCTTACTTTCAGCTCTACGTCGGGACGTGCGTTGGGCTCTACGTCGGGAGGTGCGTTGGGCTCTACGTCGGGAGGTGCGTTGGGCTCTACGTCGGGACGTGCATTGGGTTCTACGTCGGGACCTGCGTTGGGCTCTACGTCTGTAGTTAGCTAACTTTCTGCTCTACGTCGGGACGTGCGTTGGGCTCTACGTCTGTAGTTAGCTAACTTTCAGCTCTACGTCGGGACGTGCGTTGGGCTGTACGTCGGGACGTGCGTTGGGCTCTACGTTGGGACGTGCGTTGGGCTCTACGTCGGGATTTAGCTTACTTTCAGCTCTACGTCGGGACGTGCGTTGGCCTCTACGTCGGGACGTGCGTTGGGCGCTACGTCAGGACGTGCGTTGGCCTCTACGTCGGGACGTGCGTTGGCCTCTACGTCGGGATTTAGCTTACTTTCAGCTCTACGTCGGGACGTGCGTTGGGCGCTACATCGGGACGTGCGTTGGGCGCTACTTCGGGACATGTGTTGGGCGCTATGTCGGGATTTAGCTTACTTTCAGCTCTACCTCGGGACGTGCGTTGGGCTCTATGTCGGGATGTGCGTTGGGCTCTACGTCAGGACGTGCGTTGGGCTCTACGTCGGGACGTGCGTTGGGCTCTACGTCGGGATTTAGCTTACTTTCAGATCTATGTCGGGACGTGCGTTGGCCTCTACGTCGGGACGTGCGTTGGCCTCTACGTCGGGATTTAGCTTACTTTCAGCTCTACGTCGGGACGTGCGTTGGGCTCTAAGTCGGGACGTGCGTTGGGCTCTACGTCGGGATTTAGCTTATTTTAAGCTCTACGTCGGGACGTGCGTTGGGCTCTACGTCGGGACGTGCGTTGGGGTCTAGGTCGGGACGTGCGTTGGGCTCTACGTAGGGATTTAGCTTACTTTCAGGTCTACGTCGGGACGTGCGTTGGGCTCTACGTCGGGACGTGCGTTGGGCTCTACGTCGGGACGTGCGTTGGGCTCTACGTCGGGATTTAGTTTAATTTCAGCTCTACGTCGGGACGTGCGTTGGCCTCTACGTCGGGACGTGCGTTGGGCTCTACGTCGGGACGTGCGTTGGCCTCTACGTCGGGACGTGCGTTGGCTTCTACGTCGGGATTTAGCTTACCTTCAGCTCTACGTCGGGACGTGCGTTGGGCTCTACGTCGGGACGTGCGTTGGGCTCTACGTCGGGACGCGCGTTGGGCTCTACGTCGGGACGCGCGTTGGGCTCTACGTCTGTAGTTAGCTAACTTTCAGCTCTACGTCGGGACGCGCGTTGGGCTCTTCGTCTGTAGTTAGCTAACTTTCAGCTCTACGTCGGGACGTGCGTTGGGCTCTACGTCGGGACGTGCGTTGGGCTCTAGGTCGGGACGTGCGTTGGGCTCTAGGTCGGGATTTAGCTTACCTTCAGGTCTACGTCGGGACGTGCGTTGGGCTCTACGTCGGGACGTGCGTTGGGCTCTACGTCGGGACGTGCGTTGGGCTCTACGTCTGTAGTTAGCTAAGTTTCAGCTCTATGTCGGGACGTGCGTTGGGCTCTACGTCTGCAGTTAGCTAACTTTCAGCTCTACGTCGGGACGTGCGTTGGGCTCTACGTCGGGACGTGCGTTGGGCTCTACGTCGGGACGTGCGTTGGGCTCTACGTCTGTAGTTAGCTTACGTTCAGCTCTATGTCGGGACGTGCGTTGGGCTCTACGTCGGGATTTAGCTAACTTTCAGCTCTACGTCGGGACGTGCGTTGGGCTCTACATCTGTAGTTAGCTAACTTTCAGCTCTACGTCAAGACGTGCGTTGGGAGCTACGTCGGAACGTGCGTTGGGCTCTACGTCGGGACGTGCGTTGAGCTCTACGTCGGGACGTGCGTTGGGCTCTACGTCGGGATTTAGCTTACTTTCAGCTCTACGTCGGGACGTGCGTTGGGCTCTACGTCGGGACGTGCGTTGGCCTCTACGTCGGGATTTAGCTTACTTTCAGCTCTACGTCGGGACGTGCGTTGGACGCTACGTCGGGACGTGCGTTGGGCGCTACGTCGGGACGTGCGTTGGACGCTACATCGGGACGTGCGTTGGGCGCTACTTCGGGACATGTGTTGGGCGCTATGTCGGGATTTAGCTTACTTTCAGCTCTACCTCGGGACGTGCGTTGGGCTCTATGTCGGGATGTGCGTTGGGCTCTACGTCAGGACGTGCGTTGGGCTCTACGTCGGGACGTGCTTTGGGCTCTACGTCGGGATTTAGCTTACTTTCAGATCTACGTCGGGACGTGCGTTGGCCTCTACGTCGGGACGTGCGTTGGCCTCTACGTCGGGATTTAGCTTACTTTCAGCTCTACATCGGGACGTGCGTTGGCCTCTACGTCGGGACGTGCGTTGGCCTCTACGTCGGGATTTAGCTTACTTTCAGCTCTACGTCGGGACGTCCGTTGGGCTCTACGTCGGGATTTAGCTTACTTTCAGCTCTACGTCGGGACGTGCGTTGGGCTCTAAGTCGGGACGCGCGTTGGGCTCTACGTCGGGATTTAGCTTATTTTAAGCTCTACGTCGGGACGTGCGTTGGGCTCTACGTCGGGACGTGCGTTGGGGTCTAGGTCGGGACGTGCGTTGGGCTCTACGTAGGGATTTAGCTTACTTTCAGGTCTACGTCGGGACGTGCGTTGGGCTCTACGTCGGGACGTGCGTTGGGCTCTACGTCGGGATTTAGTTTACTTTCAGCTCTACGTCGGGACGTGCGTTGGCCTCTACGTCGGGACGTGCGTTGGGCTCTACGTCGGGACGTGCGTTGGCCTCTACGTCGGGACGTGCGTTGGCTTCTACGTCGGGATTTAGCTTACCTTCAGCTCTACGTCGGGACGTGCGTTGGGCTCTACGTCGGGACGTGCGTTGGGCTCTACGTCGGGACGCGCGTTGGGCTCTACGTCGGGACGCGCGTTGGGCTCTACGTCTGTAGTTAGCTAACTTTCAGCTCTACGTCGGGACGCGCGTTGGGCTCTACGTCGGGACGTGCGTTGGGCTCTAGGTCGGGACGTGCGTTGGGCTCTAGGTCGGGATTTAGCTTACCTTCAGGTCTACGTCGGGACGTGCGTTGGGCTCTACGTCGGGACGTGCGTTGGGCTCTACGTCGGGACGTGTGTTGGGCTCTACGTCTGTAGTTACCTAAGTTTCAGCTCTATGTCGGGACGTGCGTTGGGCTCTACGTCTGTAGTTAGCTAACTTTCAGCTCTACGTCGGGACGTGCGTTGGGCTCTACGTCGGGACGTGCGTTGGGCTCTACGTCTGTAGTTAGCTTACTTTCAGCTCTATGTCGGGACGTGCGTTGGGCTCTACGTCGGGATTTAGCTAACTTTCAGCTCTACGTCGGGACGTGCGTTGGGCTCTACATCTGTAGTTAGCTAACTTTCAGCTCTACGTCAAGACGTGCGTTGGGAGCTACGTCGGAACGTGCGTTGGGCTCTACGTCGGGACGTGCGTTGAGCTCTACGTCGGGACGTGCGTTGGGCTCTAAGTCGGGATTTAGCTTACTTTCAGCTCTACGTCGGGACGTGCGTTGGGCGCTACGTCGGGACGTGCGTTGGGCGCTACTTCGGGACATGTGTTGGGCGCTATGTCGGGATTTAGCTTACTTTCAGCTCTACCTCGGGACGTGCGTTGGGCTCTATGTCGGGATGTGCGTTGGGCTCTACGTCAGTACGTGCGTTGGGCTCTACGTCGGGACGTGCGTTGGGCTCTACGTCGGGATTTAGCTTACTTTCAGATCTACGTCGGGACGTGCGTTGGCCTCTACGTCGGGACGTGCGTTGGCCTCTACGTCGGGATTTAGCTTACTTTCAGCTCTACATCGGGACGTGCGTTGGCCTCTACGTCGGGACGTGCGTTGGCCTCTACGTCGGGATTTAGCTTACTTTCAGCTCTACGTCGGGACGTCCGTTGGGCTCTACGTCGGGATTTAGCTTACTTTCAGCTCTACGTCGGGACGTGCGTTGGGCTCTAAGTCGGGACGTGCGTTGGGCTCTACGTCGGGATTTAGCTTACTTTCAGCTCTACGTCGGGACGTCCGTTGGGCTCTACGTCGGGATTTAGCTTACTTTCAGCTTTACGTCGGGACGTGCATTGGGCGCTATGTCGGGACGTGCGTTGGGCGCTACTTCGGGACGTGCGTTGGGCGCTACGTTGGAATTTAGCTTACTTTCAGCTCTACGTCGGGATGTGCGTTGGGCTCTACGTCGGGACGTGCGTTGGGCTCTACGTCGGGACGTGCGTTGGGCTCTACGTCGGGATTTAGCTTACTTTGAGCTCTACGTCGGGACGTGCGTTGGGCTCTACGTCGGGATGTGCGTTGGGCTCTACGTCGCGATTTAGCTTACTTTCAGCTCTACGTCGGGACGTGCGTTGGCCTCTACGTCGGCATTTAGCTTACTTTCAGCTCTACGTCGGGACGTGCGTTGGGCTCTACGTCGGGACGTGCGTTGGGCTCTACGTCGGGACGTGCGTTGGGCTCTACGTCGGGATTTAGCTTACTTTAAGCTCTATGTCGGGACGTGCGTTGGGCTCTACGTCGGGACGTGCGTTGGGCTCTACGTCGGGACGTGCGTTGGGCTCTACGTCGGGATTTAGCTTACTTTCAGGTCTACGTCGGGACGTGCGTTGGGCTCTACGTCGGGACGTGCGTTGGGCTCTACGTCGGGACGTGCGTTGGGCTCTACGTCGGAATTTAGCTTACTTTTCAGGTCTACGTCGGGACGTGCGTTGGGCTCTACGTCGCGACGTGCGTTGGGCTCTACGTCTGTAGTTAGGTAACTTTAAGCTCTACGTCGGGACGTGCGTTGGGCTCTACGTCGGGACGTGCGTTGGGCTCTACGTCTGTAGTCAGCTAATTTTCAGCTCTACGTCGGGACGTGCGTTGGGCTCTACGTCGGGACGTGCGTTGGGCTCTACGTCGGGACGTGCGTTGGGCTCTACGTCGGGATTTAGCTTACTTTCAGCTCTACGTCGGGACGTGCGTTGGGCTCTACGTCGGGACGTGCGTTGGGCTCTACGTCGGGATTTAGCTTACTTTCAGCTCTACGTCGGGACGTGCATTGGCCTCTACGTCGGCATTTAGCTTACTTTCAGCTCTACGTCGGGACATGCGTTGGGCTCTACGTCGGGAGGTGCGTTGGGCTCTACGTCGGGAGGTGCGTTGGGCTCTACGTCGGGACGTGCGTTGGGTTCTACGTCGGGACCTGCGTTGGGCTCTACGTCTGTAGTTAGCTAACTTTCTGCTCTACGTCGGGACGTGCGTTGGGCTCTACGTCTGTAGTTAGCTAACTTTCAGCTCTACGTCGGGACGTGCGTTGGGCTGTACGTCGGGCTCTACGTTGGGACGTGCGTTGGGCTCTACGTCGGGATTTAGCTTACTTTCAGCTCTACGTCGGGACGTGCGTTGGCCTCTACGTCGGGACGTGCGTTGGGCGCTACGTCAGGACGTGCGTTGGCCTCTACGTCGGGACGTGCGTTGGGCGCTACGTCAGGACGTGCGTTGGCCTCTACGTCGGGACGTGCGTTGGCCTCTACGTCGGGATTTAGCTTACTTTCAGCTCTACGTCGGGACGTGCGTTGGGCGCTACATCGGGACGTGCGCTGGGCGCTACTTCGGGACATGTGTTGGGCGCTATGTCGGGATTTAGCTTACTTTCAGCTCTACCTCGGGACGTGCGTTGGGCTCTATGTCGGGATGTGCGTTGGGCTCTACGTCAGGACGTGCATTGGGCTCTACGTCGGGACGTGCGTTGGGCTCTACGTCGGGATTTAGCTTACTTTCAGATCTACGTCGGGACGTGCGTTGGCCTCTACGTCGGGACGTGCGTTGGCCTCTACGTCGGGATTTAGCTTACTTTCAGCTCTACATCGGGACGTGCGTTGGCCTCTACGTCGGGACGTGCGTTGGCCTCTACGTCGGGATTTAGCTTACTTTCAGCTCTACGTCGGGACGTCCGTTGGGCTCTACGTCGGGATTTAGCTTACTTTCAGCTCTACGTCGGGACGTGCGTTGGGCTCTAAGTCGGGACGTGCGTTGGGCTCTTCGTCGGGATTTAGCTTATTTTAAGCTCTACGTCGGGACGTGCGTTGGGCTCTACGTCGGGACGTGCGTTGGGGTCTAGGTCGGGACGTGCGTTGGGCTCTACGTAGGGATTTAGCTTACTTTCAGGTCTACGTCGGGACGTGCGTTGGGCTCTACGTCGGGACGTGCGTTGGGCTCTACGTCGGGATTTAGTTTACTTTCAGCTCTACGTCGGGACGTGCGTTGGCCTCTACGTCGGGACGTGCGTTGGGCTCTACGTCGGGACGTGCGTTGGCCTCTACGTCGGGACGTGCGTTGGCTTCTACGTCGGGATTTAGCTTACCTTCAGGTCTACGTCGGGACGTGCGTTGGGCTCTACGTCGGGACGTGCGTTGGGCTCTACGTCGGGACGCGCGTTGGGCTCTACGTCGGGACGCGCGTTGGGCTCTACGTCTGTAGTTAGCTAACTTTCAGCTCTACGTCGGGACGCGCGTTGGGCTCTTCGTCTGTAGTTAGCTAACTTTCAGCTCTACGTCGGGACGCGCGTTGGGCTCTTCGTTTGTAGTTAGCTAACTTTCAGCTCTACGTCGGGACGTGCGTTGGGCTCTACGTCGGGACGTGCGTTGGGCTCTAGGTCGGGACGTGCGTTGGGCTCTAGGTCGGGATTTAGCTTACCTTCAGGTCTACGTCGGGACGTGCGTTGGGCTCTACATCGGGACGTGCGTTGGGCTCTACGTCGGGACGTGCGTTGGGCTCTACGTCTGTAGTTAGCTTACTTTCAGCTCTATGTCGGGACGTGCGTTGGGCTCTACGTCGGGATTTAGCTAACTTTCAGCTCTACGTCGGGACGTGCGTTGGGCTCTACATCTGTAGTTAGCTAACTTTCAGCTCTACGTCAAGACGTGCGTTGGGAGCTACGTCGGAACGTGCGTTGGGCTCTACGTCGGGACGTGCGTTGAGCTCTACGTCGGGACGTGCGTTGGGCTCTACGTCGGGATTTAGCTTACTTTCAGCTCTACGTCGGGACGTGCGTTGGGCTCTACGTCGGGACGTGCGTTGGCCTCTACGTCGGGATTTAGCTTACTTTCAGCTCTACGTCGGGACGTGCGTTGGGCGCTACGTCGGGACGTGCGTTGGGCGCTACGTCGGGACGTGCGTTGGGCGCTACTTCGGGACATGTGTTGGGCGCTATATCGGGATTTAGCTTACTTTCAGCTCTACGTCGGGACGTGTGTTGGCCTCTACGTCGGGACGTGCGTTGGCCTCTACGTCGGGATTTAGCTTACTTTCAGCTCTACGTCGGGACGTCCGTTGGGCTCTACGTCGGGATTTAGCTTACTTTCAGCTCTACGTCGGGACGTGCGTTGGGCTCTAAGTCGGGACGTGCGTTGGGCTCTACGTCGGGATTTAGCTTACTTTCAGCTCTACGTCGGGACGTCCGTTGGGCTCTACGTCGGGATTTAGCTTACTTTCAGCTTTACGTCGGGACGTGCATTGGGCGCTATGTCGGGACGTGCGTTGGGCGCTACTTCGGGACGTGCGTTGGGCGCTACGTTGGAATTTAGCTTACTTTCAGCTCTACGTCGGGATGTGCGTTGGGCTCTACGTCGGGACGTGCGTTGGGCTCTACGTCGGGACGTGCGTTGGGCTCTACGTCGGGATTTAGCTTACTTTGAGCTCTACGTCGGGACGTGCGTTGGGCTCTACGTCGGGACGTGCGTTGGGCTCTACGTCGGGATTTAGCTTACTTTCAGCTCTACGTCGGGACGTGCGTTGGCCTCTACGTCGGCATTTAGCTTACTTTCAGCTCTACGTCGGGACGTGCGTTGGGCTCTACGTCGGGACGTGCGTTGGGCTCTACGTCGGGACGTGCGTTGGGCTCTACGTCGGGACGTGCGTTGGGCTCTACGTCGGGATTTAGCTTACTTTAAGCTCTATGTCGGGACGTGCGTTGGGCTCTACGTCGGGACGTGCGTTGGGCTCTACGTCGGGATTTAGCTTACTTTCAGGTCTACGTCGGGACGTGCGTTGGGCTCTACGTCGGGACGTGCGTTGGGCTCTACGTCGGGACGTGCGTTGGGCTCTACGTCGGGATTTAGCTTACTTTTCAGGTCTACGTCGGGACGTGCGTTGGGCTCTACGTCGGGACGTGCGTTGGGCTCTACGTCTGTAGTTAGCTAACTTTAAGCTCTACGTCGGGACGTGCGTTGGGCTCTACGTCGGGACGTGCGTTGGGCTCTACGTCTGTAGTCAGCTAATTTTCAGCTCTACGTCGGGACGTGCGTTGGGCTCTACGTCGGGACGTGCGTTGGGCTCTACGTCGGGACGTGCGTTGGGCTCTACGTCGGGATTTAGCTTACTTTCAGCTCTACGTCGGGACGTGCGTTGGGCTCTACGTCGGGACGTGCGTTGGGCTCTACGTCGGGATTTAGCTTACTTTCAGCTCTACGTCGGGACGTGCATTGGCCTCTACGTCGGCATTTAGCTTACTTTCAGCTCTACGTCGGGACGTGCGTTGGGCTCTACGTCGGGAGGTGCGTTGGGCTCTACGTCGGGAGGTGCGTTGGGCTCTACGTCGGGACGTGCGTTGGGTTCTACGTCGGGACCTGCGTTGGGCTCTACGTCTGTAGTTAGCTAACTTTCTGCTCTACGTCGGGACGTGCGTTGGGCTCTACGTCTGTAGTTAGCTAACTTTCAGCTCTACGTCGGGACGTGCGTTGGGCTGTACGTCGGGACGTGCGTTGGGCTCTACGTTGGGACGTGCGTTGGGCTCTACGTCGGGATTTAGCTTACTTTCAGCTCTACGTCGGGACGTGCGTTGCCCTCTACGTCGGGACGTGCGTTGGGCGCTACGTCAGGACGTGCGTTGGCCTCTACGTCGGGACGTGCGTTGGGCGCTACGTCAGGACGTGCGTTGGCCTCTACGTCGGGACGTGCGTTGGCCTCTACGTCGGGATTTAGCTTACTTTCAGCTCTACGTCGGGACGAGCGTTGGCCTCTACGTCGGGACGCGCGTTGGGCTCCACGTCGGGACACGCGTTGGGCTCTACGTCGGGACGCGCGTTGGGCTCTACGTCTGTAGTTAGCTAACTTTCAGCTCTACGTCGGGACGTGCGTTGGGCTCTACGTCGGGACGTGCTTTGGGCTCTACGTCGGGACGTGCGTTGGGGTCTACGTCGGGACGTGCGTTGGGCTCTACGTCGGGATTTAGCTTACTTTCAGGTCTACGTCGGGACGTGCGTTGGGCTCTACGTCGGGACGTGCGTTGGGCTCTACGTCGGGACGTGCTTTGGGCTCTACGTCGGGATTTAGCTTACTTTCAGCTCTACGTCGGGACGTGCGTTGGGCTCTACTTCGGGACGTGCGTTGGGTACTACGTCGGGACGTGCGTTGGGCTCTACGTCGGGATTTAGCTTACTTTCAGGTCTACGTCGGGACGTGCGTTGGGCTCTACTTCGGGACGTGCGTTGGGCTCTACGTCGGGACGTGCGTTGGGCTCTACGTTGGGATTTAGCTTACTTTCAGCTCTACGTCGGGACGTGCGTTGGGCTCTACGTCGGGACGTGCGTTGGGCTCTACGTCGGGATTTAGCTTACTTTCAGCTCTACGTCGGGACATGCGTTGGCCTCTACGTCGGGACGTGCGTTGGGCGCTACGTCGGGACGTGCGTTGGCCTCTACGTCGGGACGTGCGTTGGCCTCTACGTCGGGATTTAGCTTACTTTCAGCTCTACGTCGGGACACGCGTTGGGCTCTACGTCGGGACGTGCGTTGGGCTCTACGTCAGGACACGCGTTGGGCTCTACGTCGGGACGCGCGTTGGGCTCTACGTCTGTAGTTAGCTAACTTTCAGCTCTACGTCGGGACGCGCGTTGGGCTCTTCGTCTGTAGTTAGCTAAGTTTCAGCTCTACGTCGGGACGTGCGTTGGGCTCTACGTCGGGATTTAGCTTACTTTCAGCTCTACGTCGGGACGTGCGTTGGCCTCTACGTCGGGACGTGCGTTGGCCTCTACGTCGGGACGTGCGTTGGCCTCTACGTCGGGATTTAGCTTACTTTCAGCTCTACGTCGGGACGTGCGTTGGGCGCTACGTCGGGACGTGCGTTGGGCGCTACTTCGGGACATGTGTTGGGCGCTATGTCGGGATTTAGCTTACTTTCAGCTCTACGTCGGGACGTGCGTTGGGCTCTATGTCGGGATGTGCGTTGGGCTCTACGTCGGGACGTGCGTTGGGCTCTACGTCGGGACGTGCGTTGGGCTCTACGTCGGGATTTAGCTTACTTTCAGCTCTACGTCGGGACGTGCGTTGGCCTCTACGTCGGGACGTGCGTTGGGCGCTACGTCAGGACGTGCGTTGGCCTCTACGTCGGGACGTGCGTTGGGCGCTACGTCAGGACGTGCGTTGGCCTCTACGTCGGGACGTGCGTTGGCCTCTACGTCGGGATTTAGCTTACTTTCAGCTCTACGTCGGGACGAGCGTTGGCCTCTACGTCGGGACGCGCGTTGGGCTCCACGTCGGGACACGCGTTGGGCTCTACGTCGGGACGCGCGTTGGGCTCTACGTCTGTAGTTAGCTAACTTTCAGCTCTACGTCGGGACGTGCGTTGGGCTCTACGTCGGGACGTGCTTTGGGCTCTACGTCGGGACGTGCGTTGGGGTCTACGTCGGGACGTGCGTTGGGCTCTACGTCGGGATTTAGCTTACTTTCAGGTCTACGTCGGGACGTGCGTTGGGCTCTACGTCGGGACGTGCGTTGGGCTCTACGTCGGGACGTGCTTTGGGCTCTACGTCGGGATTTAGCTTACTTTCAGCTCTACGTCGGGACGTGCGTTGGGCTCTACTTCGGGACGTGCGTTGGGTACTACGTCGGGACGTGCGTTGGGCTCTACGTCGGGATTTAGCTTACTTTCAGGTCTACGTCGGGACGTGCGTTGGGCTCTACTTCGGGACGTGCGTTGGGCTCTACGTCGGGACGTGCGTTGGGCTCTACGTTGGGATTTAGCTTACTTTCAGCTCTACGTCGGGACGTGCGTTGGGCTCTACGTCGGGACGTGCGTTGGGCTCTACGTCGGGATTTAGCTTACTTTCAGCTCTACGTCGGGACATGCGTTGGCCTCTACGTCGGGACGTGCGTTGGGCGCTACGTCGGGACGTGCGTTGGCCTCTACGTCGGGACGTGCGTTGGCCTCTACGTCGGGATTTAGCTTACTTTCAGCTCTACGTCGGGACACGCGTTGGGCTCTACGTCGGGACGTGCGTTGGGCTCTACGTCAGGACACGCGTTGGGCTCTACGTCGGGACGCGCGTTGGGCTCTACGTCTGTAGTTAGCTAACTTTCAGCTCTACGTCGGGACGCGCGTTGGGCTCTTCGTCTGTAGTTAGCTAAGTTTCAGCTCTACGTCGGGACGTGCGTTGGGCTCTACGTCGGGATTTAGCTTACTTTCAGCTCTACGTCGGGACGTGCGTTGGCCTCTACGTCGGGACGTGCGTTGGCCTCTACGTCGGGACGTGCGTTGGCCTCTACGTCGGGATTTAGCTTACTTTCAGCTCTACGTCGGGACGTGCGTTGGGCGCTACGTCGGGACGTGCGTTGGGCGCTACTTCGGGACATGTGTTGGGCGCTATGTCGGGATTTAGCTTACTTTCAGCTCTACGTCGGGACGTGCGTTGGGCTCTATGTCGGGATGTGCGTTGGGCTCTACGTCGGGACGTGCGTTGGGCTCTACGTCGGGACGTGCGTTGGGCTCTACGTCGGGATTTAGCTTACTTTCAGCTCTACGTCGGGACGTGCGTTGGCCTCTACGTCGGGACGTGCGTTGGGCGCTACGTCAGGACGTGCGTTGGCCTCTACGTCGGGACGTGCGTTGGGCGCTACGTCAGGACGTGCGTTGGCCTCTACGTCGGGACGTGCGTTGGCCTCTACGTCGGGATTTAGCTTACTTTCAGCTCTACGTCGGGACGTGCGTTGGCCTCTACGTCGGGACGCGCGTTGGGCTCCACGTCGGGACACGCGTTGGGCTCTACGTCGGGACGCGCGTTGGGCTCTACGTCTGTAGTTAGCTAACTTTCAGCTCTACGTCGGGACGCGCGTTGGGCTCTTCGTCTGTAGTTAGCTAACTTTCAGCTCTACGTCGGGACGTGCGTTGGGCTCTACGTCGGGACGTGCTTTGGGCTCTACGTCGGGACGTGCGTTGGGGTCTACGTCGGGACGTGCGTTGGGCTCTACGTCGGGATTTAGCTTACTTTCAGGTCTACGTCGGGACGTGCGTTGGGCTCTACGTCGGGACGTGCGTTGGGCTCTACGTCGGGACGTGCTTTGGGCTCTACGTCGGGATTTAGCTTACTTTCAGCTCTACGTCGGGACGTGCGTTGGGCTCTACTTCGGGACGTGCGTTGGGCACTACGTCGGGACATGCGTTGGCCTCTACGTCGGGATTTAGCTTACTTTCAGGTCTACGTCGGGACGTGCGTTGGGCTCTACTTCGGGACGTGCGTTGGGCTCTACGTCGGGACGTGCGTTGGGCTCTACGTTGGGATTTAGCTTACTTTCAGCTCTACGTCGGGACGTGCGTTGGGCTCTACGTCGGGACGTGCGTTGGGCTCTACGTCGGGATTTAGCTTACTTTCAGCTCTACGTCGGGACGTGCGTTGGCCTCTACGTCGGGACGTGCGTTGGGCGCTACGTCGGGACGTGCGTTGGCCTCTACGTCGGGACGTGCGTTGGCCTCTACGTCGGGATTTAGCTTACTTTCAGCTCTACGTCGGGACACGCGTTGGGCTCTACGTCGGGACGTGCGTTTGGCTCTACGTCGGGACACGCGTTGGGCTCTACGTCGGGACGCGCGTTGGGCTCTACGTCTGTAGTTAGCTAACTTTCAGCTCTACGTCGGGACGCGCGTTGGGCTCTTCGGCTGTAGTTAGCTAAGTTTCAGCTCTACGTCGGGACGTGCGTTGGGCTCTACGTCGGGATTTAGCTTACTTTCAGCTCTACGTCGGGACGTGCGTTGGCCTCTACGTCGGGACGTGCGTTGGCCTCTACGTCGGGACGTGCGTTGGCCTCTACGTCGGGATTTAGCTTACTTTCAGCTCTACGTCGGGACGTGCGTTGGGCGCTACGTCGGGACGTGCGTTGGGCGCTACTTCGGGACATGTGTTGGGCGCTATGTCGGGATTTAGCTTACTTTCAGCTCTACGTCGGGACGTGCGTTGGGCTCTATGTCGGGATGTGCGTTGGGCTCTACGTCGGGACGTGCGTTGGGCTCTACGTCGGGACGTGCGTTGGGCTCTACGTCGGGATTTAGCTTACTTTCAGCTCTACGTCGGGACGTGCGTTGGCCTCTACATCGGGACGTGCGTTGGCCTCTACGTCGGGATTTAGCTTACTTTCAGCTCTACATCGGGACGTGCGTTGGCCTCTACGTCGGGACGTGCGTTGGCCTCTACGTCGGGATTTAGCTTACTTTCAGCTCTACGTCGGGACGTCAGTTGGGCTCTACGTCGGGATTTAGCTTACTTTCAGCTCTACGTCGGGACGTGCGTTGGGCTCTACGTCGGGACGTGCGTTGGGCTCTACGTCGGGACCTGCGTTGGGCTCTACGTCTGTAGTTAGCTAACTTTCAGCTCTACGTCGGGACGTGCGTTGGGCTCTACGTCGGGACGTGCGTTGGGCTCTACGTCGGGATTTAGCTTACTTTCAGCTCTACGTCGGGACGTGCGTTGGGCTCTACGTCGGGACGTGCGTTGGGCTCTACGTCGGGATTTAGCTTACTTTTCAGGTCTACGTCGGGACGTGCGTTGGGCTCTACGTCGGGACATGCGTTGGGCTCTACGTCGGGACGTGCGTTGGGTTCTACGTCGGGACGTGCGTTGGGCTCTACGTCTGTAGTTTGCTAACTTTCAGCTCTACGTCGGGACGTGCGTTGGGCTCTACGTCGGGACGTGCGTTGGGCTCTACGTCTGTAGTTTGCTAACTTTCAGCTCTACGTCGGGACGTGCGTTGGGGTCTACGTCGGGACGTGCATTGGGCTCTACTTCGGGACGTGCGTTGGGCTCTACGTCGGGATTTAGCTTACTTTAAGCTCTACGTCGGGACGTGCGTTGGGCTCTACGTCGGGACGTGCGTTGGGGTCTACGTCCGGACGTGCGTTGGGCTCTACGTCGGGATTTAGCTTACTTTCAGGTCTACGTCGGGACGTGCGTTGGGCTCTACGTCGGGACGTGCGTTGTGCTCTACGTCGGGACGTGCGTTGGGCTCTACGTCGGGATTTAGCTTACTTTGAGCTCTACGTCGGGACGTGCGTTGGGCTCTACGTCGGGACGTGCGTTGGGCTCTACGTCGGGATTTAGCTTACTTTCAGCTCTACGTCGGGACGTGCGTTGGCCTCTACGTCGGCATTTAGCTTACTTTCAGCTCTACGTCGGGACGTGCGTTGGGCTCTACGTCGGGACGTGCGTTGGGCTCTACGTCGGGACGTGCGTTGGGCTCTACGTCGGGACGTGCGTTGGGCTCTACGTCGGGATTTAGCTTACTTTAAGCTCTATGTCGGGACGTGCGTTGGGCTCTACGTCGGGACGTGCGTTGGGCTCTACGTCGGGACGTGCGTTGGGCTCTACGTCGGGATTTAGCTTACTTTCAGGTCTACGTCGGGACGTGCGTTGGGCTCCACGTCGGGACGTGCGTTGGGCTCTACGTCGGGACGTGCGTTGGGCTCTACGTCGGGATTTAGCTTACTTTTCAGGTCTACGTCGGGACGTGCGTTGGGCTCTACGTCGGGACGTGCGTTGGGCTCTACGTCTGTAGTTAGCTAACTTTAAGCTCTACGTCGGGACGTGCGTTGGGCTCTACGTCGGGACGTGCGTTGGGCTCTACGTCTGTAGTCAGCTAATTTTCAGCTCTACGTCGGGACGTGCGTTGGGCTCTACGTCGGGACGTGCGTTGGGCTCTACGTCGGGACGTGCGTTGGGCTCTACGTCGGGATTTAGCTTACTTTCAGCTCTACGTCGGGACGTGCGTTGGGCTCTACGTCGGGATGTGCGTTGGGCTCTACGTCGGGATTTAGCTTACTTTCAGCTCTACGTCGGGACGTGCATTGGCCTCTACGTCGGCATTTAGCTTACTTTCAGCTCTACGTCGGGACGTGCGTTGGGCTCTACGTTGGGAGGTGCGTTGGGCTCTACGTCGGGAGGTGCGTTGGGCTCTACGTCGGGACGTGCGTTGGGTTCTACGTCGGGACCTGCGTTGGGCTCTACGTCTGTAGTTAGCTAACTTTCTGCTCTACGTCGGGACGTGCGTTGGGCTCTACGTCTGTAGTTAGCTAACTTTCAGCTCTACGTCGGGACGTGCGTTGGGCTGTACGTCGGGATTTAGCTTACTTTCAGCTCTACGTCGGGACGTGCGTTGGCCTCTACGTCGGGACGCGCGTTGGGCTCTACGTCGGTACACGCGTTGGGCTCTACGTCGGGACGCGCGTTGGGCTCTACGTCTGTAGTTAGCTAACTTTCAGCTCTACGTCGGGACGTGCGTTGGGCTCTACGTCGGGATTTAGCTTACTTTCAGCTCTACGTCGGGACGTGCGTTGGCCTCTACGTCGGGACGTGCGTTGGGCGCTACGTCAGGACGTGCGTTGGCCTCTACGTCGGGACGTGCGTTGGCCTCTACGTCGGGATTTAGCTTACTTTCAGCTCTACGTCGGGACGTGCGTTGGCCTCTACGTCGGGACGCGCGTTGGGCTCTACGTCTGGACACGCGTTGGGCTCTACAACGGGACGCGCGTTGGGCTCTACGTCTGTAGTTAGCTAACTTTCAGCTCTACGTCGGGACGCGCGTTGGGCTCTTCGTCTGTAGTTAGCTAACTTTCAGCTCTACGTCGGGACGTGCGTTGGGCTCTACGTCGGGACGTGCTTTGGCCTCTACATCGGGACGTGCGTTGGGCTCTACGTCGGGACGTGCTTTGGCCTCTACGTCGGGACGTGCGTTGGGCTCTACGTCGGGACGTGCGTTGGGCTCTACGTCGGGACCTGCGTTGGGCTCTACGTCTGTAGTTAGCTAACTTTCAGCTCTACGTCGGGACGTGCGTTGGGCTCTACGTCGGGACGTGCGTTGGGCTCTACGTCGGGATTTAGCTTACTTTCAGCTCTACGTCGGGACGTGCGTTGGGCTCTACGTCGGGACGTGCGTTGGGCTCTACGTCGGGATTTAGCTTACTTTTCAGGTCTACGTCGGGACGTGCGTTGGGCTCTACGTCGGGACATGCGTTGGGCTCTACGTCGGGACGTGCGTTGGGTTCTACGTCGGGACGTGCGTTGGGCTCTACGTCTGTAGTTTGCTAACTTTCAGCTCTACGTCGGGACGTGCGTTGGGCTCTACGTCGGGACGTGCGTTGGGCTCTACGTCTGTAGTTTGCTAACTTTCAGCTCTACGTCGGGACGTGCGTTGGGGTCTACGTCGGGACGTGCATTGGGCTCTACGTCGGGACGTGCGTTGGGCTCTACGTCGGGATTTAGCTTACTTTAAGCTCTACGTCGGGACGTGCGTTGGGCTCTACGTCGGGACGTGCGTTGGGGTCTACGTCCGGACGTGCGTTGGGCTCTACGTCGGGATTTAGCTTACTTTCAGGTCTACGTCGGGACGTGCGTTGGGCTCTACGTCGGGACGTGCGTTGTGCTCTACGTCGGGACGTGCGTTGGGCTCTACGTCGGGATTTAGCTTACTTTGAGCTCTACGTCGGGACGTGCGTTGGGCTCTACGTCGGGACGTGCGTTGGGCTCTACGTCGGGATTTAGCTTACTTTCAGCTCTACGTCGGGACGTGCGTTGGCCTCTACGTCGGCATTTAGCTTACTTTCAGCTCTACGTCGGGACGTGCGTTGGGCTCTACGTCGGGACGTGCGTTGGGCTCTACGTCGGGACGTGCGTTGGGCTCTACGTCGGGACGTGCGTTGGGCTCTACGTCGGGATTTAGCTTACTTTAAGCTCTATGTCGGGACGTGCGTTGGGCTCTACGTCGGGACGTGCGTTGGGCTCTACGTCGGGACGTGCGTTGGGCTCTACGTCGGGATTTAGCTTACTTTCAGGTCTACGTCGGGACGTGCGTTGGGCTCCACGTCGGGACGTGCGTTGGGCTCTACGTCGGGACGTGCGTTGGGCTCTACGTCGGGATTTAGCTTACTTTTCAGGTCTACGTCGGGACGTGCGTTGGGCTCTACGTCGGGACGTGCGTTGGGCTCTACGTCTGTAGTTAGCTAACTTTAAGCTCTACGTCGGGACGTGCGTTGGGCTCTACGTCGGGACGTGCGTTGGGCTCTACGTCTGTAGTCAGCTAATTTTCAGCTCTACGTCGGGACGTGCGTTGGGCTCTACGTCGGGACGTGCGTTGGGCTCTACGTCGGGACGTGCGTTGGGCTCTACGTCGGGATTTAGCTTACTTTCAGCTCTACGTCGGGACGTGCGTTGGGCTCTACGTCGGGATGTGCGTTGGGCTCTACGTCGGGATTTAGCTTACTTTCAGCTCTACGTCGGGACGTGCATTGGCCTCTACGTCGGCATTTAGCTTACTTTCAGCTCTACGTCGGGACGTGCGTTGGGCTCTACGTTGGGAGGTGCGTTGGGCTCTACGTCGGGAGGTGCGTTGGGCTCTACGTCGGGACGTGCGTTGGGTTCTACGTCGGGACCTGCGTTGGGCTCTACGTCTGTAGTTAGCTAACTTTCTGCTCTACGTCGGGACGTGCGTTGGGCTCTACGTCTGTAGTTAGCTAACTTTCAGCTCTACGTCGGGACGTGCGTTGGGCTGTACGTCGGGATTTAGCTTACTTTCAGCTCTACGTCGGGACGTGCGTTGGCCTCTACGTCGGGACGCGCGTTGGGCTCTACGTCGGGACACGCGTTGGGCTCTACGTCGGGACGCGCGTTGGGCTCTACGTCTGTAGTTAGCTAACTTTCAGCTCTACGTCGGGACGTGCGTTGGGCTCTACGTCGGGATTTAGCTTACTTTCAGCTCTACGTCGGGACGTGCGTTGGCCTCTACGTCGGGACGTGCGTTGGGCGCTACGTCAGGACGTGCGTTGGCCTCTACGTCGGGACGTGCGTTGGCCTCTACGTCGGGATTTAGCTTACTTTCAGCTCTACGTCGGGACGTGCGTTGGCCTCTACTTCGGGACGCGCGTTGGGCTCTACGTCTGGACACGCGTTGGGCTCTACGTCGGGACGCGCGTTGGGCTCTACGTCTGTAGTTAGCTAACTTTCAGCTCTACGTCGGGACGCGCGTTGGGCTCTTCGTCTGTAGTTAGCTAACTTTCAGCTCTACGTCGGGACGTGCGTTGGGCTCTACGTCGGGACGTGCTTTGGCCTCTACGTCGGGACGTGCGTTGGGCTCTACGTCGGGACGTGCGTTGGGCTCTACGTCGGGATTTAGCTTACTTTCAGGTCTACGTCGGGACGTGCGTTGGGCTCTACGTCGGGACGTGCGTTGGGCTCTACGTCGGGACGTGCTTTGGGCTCTACGTCGGGATTTAGCTTACTTTCAGCTCTACGTCGGGACGTGCGTTGGGCTCTACTTCGGGACGTGCGTTTGGCACTACGTCGGGACGTGCGTTGGCCTCTACGTCGGGATTTAGCTTACTTTCAGGTCTACGTCGGGACGTGCGTTGGGCTCTACTTCGGGACGTGCGTTGGGCTCTACGTCGGGACGTGCGTTGGGCTCTACGTTGGGATTTAGCTTACTTTCAGCTCTACGTCGGGACGTGCGTTGGGCTCTACGTCGGGACGTGCGTTGGGCTCTACGTCGGGATTTAGCTTACTTTTCAGGTCTACGTCGGGACGTGCGTTGGGCTCTACGTCGGGACATGCGTTGGGCTCTACGTCGGGACGTGCGTTGGGTTCTACGTCGGGACGTGCGTTGGGCTCTACGTCGGGATTTAGCTTACTTTTCAGGTCTACGTCGGGACGTGCGTTGGGCTCTACGTCGGGACGTGCGTTGGGCTCTACGTCTGTAGTTTGCTAACTTTCAGCTCTACGTCGGGACGTGCGTTGGGCTCTACGTCGGGACGTGCATTGGGCTCTACGTCGGGACGTGCGTTGGGCTCTACGTCGGGATTTAGCTTACTTTAAGCTCTACGTCGGGACGTGCGTTGGGCTCTACGTCGGGACGTGCGTTGGGGTCTACGTCCGGACGTGCGTTGGGCTCTACGTCGGGATTTAGCTTACTTTCAGCTCTACGTCGGGACGTGCGTTGGGCTCCACGTCGGGACGTGCGTTGGGCTCTACGTCGGGACGTGCGTTGGGCTCTACGTTTGTAGTTAGCTAACTTTCAGCTCTACGTCGAAACGTGCGTTGGGCTCTACGTCGGGACGTGCGTTGGGCTCTACGTCGGGACGTGCGTTGGGCTCTACGTCGGGATTTAGTTTACTTTCAGCTCTACGTCGGGACGTGCGTTGGCCTCTACGTCGGGACGTGCGTTGGCCTCTACGTCGGGACGTGCGTTGGCTTCTACGTCGGGATTTAGCTTACCTTCAGCTCTACGTCGGGACGTGCGTTGGGCTCTACGTCGGGACGTGCGTTGGGCTCTACGTCGGGACACGCGTTGGGCTCTACGTCGGGACGCGCGTTGGGCTCTACGTCTGTAGTTAGCTAACTTTCAGCTCTACGTCGGGACGCGCGTTGGGCTCTTCTTCTGTCGTTAGCTAACTTTCAGCTCTACGTCGGGACGCGCGTTGGGCTCTTCGTCTGTAGTTAGCTAACTTTCAGCTCTACGTCGGGACGTGCGTTGGGCTCTACGTCGGGACATGCGTTGGGCTCTTCGTCGGGACGTGCGTTGGGCTCTAGGTCGGGATTTAGCTTACCTTCAGGTCTACGTCGGGACGTGCGTTGGGCTCTATGTCGGGACGTGCGTTGAGCTCTACGTCGGGACGTGCGTTGGGCTCTACGTCTGTAGTTAGCTTACTTTCAGCTCTATGTCGGGACGTGCGTTGGGCTCTACGTCTGTAGTTAGCTAACTTTCAGCTCTACGTCGGGACGTGCGTTGGGCTCTACATCTGTAGTTAGCTAACATTCAGCTCTACGTCAAGACGTGCGTTGGGCGCTACGTCGGAACGTGCGTTGGGCTCTACGTCGGGATTTAGCTTACTTTAAGCTCTACGTCGGGACGTCCGTTGGGCTCTACGTCGGGATTTAGCTTACTTTCAGCTCTACGTCGGGACGTGCGTTGGGCCCTAAGTCGGGACGTGCGTTGGGCTCTAAGTCGGGACGTGCGTTGGGCTCTACGTCGGGATTTAGCTTACTTTCAGCTCTATGTCGGGACGCGCGTTGGGCTCTTCGTCTGTAGTTAGCTAACTTTCAGCTCTACGTCGGGACGTGCGTTGGGCTCTACGTCGGGACGTGCGTTGGGGTCTACGTCGGGACGTGCGTTGGGCTCTACGTCGGGATTTAGCTTACTTTCAGGTCTACGTCGGGACGTGCGTTGGGCTCTACGTCGGGACGTGCGTTGGGCTCTACGTCGGGACGTGCGTTGGGCTCTACGTCGGGATTTAGCTTACTTTTCAGCTCTACGTCGGGACGTGCGTTGGCCTCTACGTCGGGACGTGCCTTGGCCTCTACGTCAGGACGTGCGTTGGCCTCTACGTCGGGATTTAGCTTACTTTCAGCTCTACGTCGGGACGTGCGTTGGATGCTACGTCGGGACGTGCATTGGGCGCTACGTCGGGACGTGCGTTGGGCGCTACTTCGGGACGTGCGTTGGGCGCTACGTTGGAATTTAGCTTACTTTCAGCTCTACGTCGGGATGTGCGTTGGGCTCTATGTCGGGATGTGCGTTGGGCTCTACGTCGGGACGTGTGTTGGGCTCTACGTCGGGACGTGCGTTGGGCTCTACGTCGGGATTTAGCTTACTTTCAGCTCTACGTCGGGACGTGCGTTGGGCTCTACGTCGGGACGTGCGTTGGGCTCTACGTCGGGATTTAGCTTACTTTCAGCTCTACGTCGGGACGTGCGTTGGCCTCTACGTCGGCATTTAGCTTACTTTCAGCTCTACGTCGGGACGTGCGTTGGGCTCTACGTCGGGACGTGCGTTGGGCTCTACGTCGGGACGTGCATTGGGTTCTACGTCGGGACGTGCGTTGGGCTCTACGTCTGTAGTTAGCTAACTTTCTGCTCTACGTCGGGACGTGCGTTGGGCTCTACGTCTGTAGTTAGCTAACTTTCAGCTCTACGTCGGGACGTGCGTTGGGCTCTACGTCGGGACGTGCGTTGGGCTCTACGTCGGGATTTAGCTTACTTTAAGCTCTACGTCGGGACGTGCGTTGGGCTCTACGTCGGGACGTGCGTTGGGGTCTACGTCGGGACGTGCGTTGGGCTCTACGTCGGGATTTAGCTTACTTTCAGGTCTACGTCGGGACGTGCGTTGGGCTCTACGTCGGGACGTGCGTTGGGCTCTACGTCGGGATTTAGCTTACTGTTCAGGTCTACGTCGGGACGTGCGTTGGGCTCTACGTCGGGACGTGCGTTGGGCTCTACGTCGGGACGTGCGTTGGGCTCTACGTCTGTAGTTAGCTAACTTTCAGCTCTACGTCGGGACGTGCGTTGGGCTCTACGTCGGGACGTGCGTTGGGCTCTACGTCTGTAGTCAGCTAATTTTTCAGCTCTACGTCGGGACGTGCGTTGGCCTCTACGTCGGGACGTGCGTTGGGCGCTACGTCGGGACGTGCGTTGGCCTCTACGTCGGGATTTAGCTTACTTTCAGCTCTACGTCGGGACACGCGTTGGGCTCTACGTCGGGACGTGCGTTGGGCTCTACGTCGGGACACGCGTTGGGCTCTACGGCGGGACGCGCGTTGGGCTCTACGTCTGTAGTTAGCTAACTTTCAGCTCTACGTCGGGACGCGCGTTGGGCTCTTCGTCTGTAGTTAGCTAAGTTTCAGCTCTACGTCGGGACGTGCGTTGGGCTCTACGTCGGGATTTAGCTTACTTTCAGCTCTACGTCGGGACGTGCGTTGGCCTCTACGTCGGGCCGTGCGTTGGCCTCTACGTCGGGACGTGCGTTGGCCTCTACGTCGGGATTTAGCTTACTTTCAGCTCTACGTCGGGACGTGCGTTGGGCGCTACGTCGGGACGTGCGTTGGGCGCTACTTCGGGACATGTGTTGGGCGCTATGTCGGGATTTAGCTTACTTTCAGCTCTACGTCGGGACGTGCGTTGGGCTCTACGTCGGGATGTGCGTTGGGCTCTACGTCGGGACGTGCGTTGGGCTCTACGTCGGGACGTGCGTTGGGCTCTACGTCGGGATTTAGCTTACTTTCAGCTCTACGTCGGGACGTGCGTTGGCCTCTACATCGGGACGTGCGTTGGCCTCTACGTCGGGATTTAGCTTACTTTCAGCTCTACATCGGGACGTGCGTTGGCCTCTACGTCGGGACGTGCGTTGGCCTCTACGTCGGGATTTAGCTTACTTTCAGCTCTACGTCGGGACGTCAGTTGGGCTCTACGTCGGGATTTAGCTTACTTTCAGCTCTACGTCGGGACGTGCGTTGGGCTCTACGTCGGGACGTGCGTTGGGCTCTACGTCGGGACCTGCGTTGGGCTCTACGTCTGTAGTTAGCTAACTTTCAGCTCTACGTCGGGACGTGCGTTGGGCTCTACGTCGGGACGTGCGTTGGGCTCTACGTCGGGATTTAGCTTACTTTCAGCTCTACGTCGGGACGTGCGTTGGGCTCTACGTCGGGACGTGCGTTGGGCTCTACGTCGGGATTTAGCTTACTTTTCAGGTCTACGTCGGGACGTGCGTTGGGCTCTACGTCGGGACATGCGTTGGGCTCTACGTCGGGACGTGCGTTGGGTTCTACGTCGGGACGTGCGTTGGGCTCTACGTCTGTAGTTTGCTAACTTTCAGCTCTACGTCGGGACGTGCGTTGGGCTCTACGTCGGGACGTGCGTTGGGCTCTACGTCTGTAGTTTGCTAACTTTCAGCTCTACGTCGGGACGTGCGTTGGGGTCTACGTCGGGACGTGCATTGGGCTCTACGTCGGGACGTGCGTTGGGCTCTACGTCGGGATTTAGCTTACTTTAAGCTCTACGTCGGGACGTGCGTTGGGCTCTACGTCGGGACGTGCGTTGGGGTCTACGTCCGGACGTGCGTTGGGCTCTACGTCGGGATTTAGCTTACTTTCAGGTCTACGTCGGGACGTGCGTTGGGCTCTACGTCGGGACGTGCGTTGTGCTCTACGTCGGGACGTGCGTTGGGCTCTACGTCGGGATTTAGCTTACTTTGAGCTCTACGTCGGGACGTGCGTTGGGCTCTACGTCGGGACGTGCGTTGGGCTCTACGTCGGGATTTAGCTTACTTTCAGCTCTACGTCGGGACGTGCGTTGGCCTCTACGTCGGCATTTAGCTTACTTTCAGCTCTACGTCGGGACGTGCGTTGGGCTCTACGTCGGGACGTGCGTTGGGCTCTACGTCGGGACTTGCGTTGGGCTCTACGTCGGGATTTAGCTTACTTTAAGCTCTATGTCGGGACGTGCGTTGGGCTCTACGTCGGGACGTGCGTTGGGCTCTACGTCGGGACGTGCGTTGGGCTCTACGTCGGGATTTAGCTTACTTTCAGGTCTACGTCGGGACGTGCGTTGGGCTCTACGTCGGGACGTGCGTTGGGCTCTACGTCGGGACGTGCGTTGGGCTCTACGTCGGGATTTAGCTTACTTTTCAGGTCTACGTCGGGACGTGCGTTGGGCTCTACGTCGGGACGTGCGTTGGGCTCTACGTCTGTAGTTAGCTAACTTTAAGCTCTACGTCGGGACGTGCGTTGGGCTCTACGTCGGGACGTGCGTTGGGCTCTACGTCTGTAGTCAGCTAATTTTCAGCTCTACGTCGGGACGTGCGTTGGGCTCTACGTCGGGACGTGCGTTGGGCTCTACGTCGGGACGTGCGTTGGGCTCTACGTCGGGATTTAGCTTACTTTCAGCTCTACGTCGGGACGTGCGTTGGGCTCTACGTCGGGATGTGCGTTGGGCTCTACGTCGGGATTTAGCTTACTTTCAGCTCTACGTCGGGACGTGCATTGGCCTCTACGTCGGCATTTAGCTTACTTTCAGCTCTACGTCGGGACGTGCGTTGGGCTCTACGTCGGGAGGTGCGTTGGGCTCTACGTCGGGAGGTGCGTTGGGCTCTACGTCGGGACGTGCGTTGGGTTCTACGTCGGGACCTGCGTTGGGCTCTACGTCTGTAGTTAGCTAACTTTCTGCTCTACGTCGGGACGTGCGTTGGGCTCTACGTCTGTAGTTAGCTAACTTTCAGCTCTACGTCGGGACGTGCGTTGGGCTGTACGTCGGGATTTAGCTTACTTTCAGCTCTACGTCGGGACGTGCGTTGGCCTCTACGTCGGGACGTGCGTTGGGCGCTACGTCAGGACGTGCGTTGGCCTCTACGTCGGGACGTGCGTTGGCCTCTACGTCGGGATTTAGCTTACTTTCAGCTCTACGTCGGGACGTGCGTTGGCCTCTACGTCGGGACGCGCGTTGGGCTCTACGTCGGGACACGCGTTGGGCTCTACGTCGGGACGCGCGTTGGGCTCTACGTCTGTAGTTAGCTAACTTTCAGCTCTACGTCGGGACGTGCGTTGGGCTCTACGTCGGGATTTAGCTTACATTCAGCTCTACGTCGGGACGTGCGTTGGCCTCTACGTCGGGACGTGCGTTGGGCGCTACGTCAGGACGTGCGTTGGCCTCTACGTCGGGACGTGCGTTGGCCTCTACGTCGGGATTTAGCTTACTTTCAGCTCTACGTCGGGACGTGCGTTGGCCTCTACGTCGGGACGCGCGTTGGGCTCTACGTCGGGACACGCGTTGGGCTCTACGTCGGGACGCGCGTTGGGCTCTACGTCTGTAGTTAGCTAACTTTCAGCTCTACGTCGGGACGCGCGTTGGGCTCTTCGTCTGTAGTTAGCTAACTTTCAGCTCTACGTCGGGACGTGCGTTGGGCTCTACGTCGGGACGTGCTTTGGCCTCTACGTCGGGACGTGCGTTGGGCTCTACGTCGGGACGTGCGTTGGGCTCTACGTCGGGATTTAGCTTACTTTCAGGTCTACGTCGGGACGTGCGTTGGGCTCTACGTCGGGACGTGCGTTGGGCTCTACGTCGGGACGTGCTTTGGGCTCTACGTCGGGATTTAGCTTACTTTCAGCTCTACGTCGGGACGTGCGTTGGGCTCTACTTCGGGACGTGCGTTGGGCACTACGTCGGGACATGCGTTGGCCTCTACGTCGGGATTTAGCTTACTTTCAGGTCTACGTCGGGACGTGCGTTGGGCTCTACTTCGGGACGTGCGTTGGGCTCTACGTCGGGACGTGCGTTGGGCTCTACGTTGGGATTTAGCTTACTTTCAGCTCTACGTCGGGACGTGCGTTGGGCTGTACGTCGGGACGTGCGTTGGGCTCTACGTCGGGATTTAGCTTACTTTTCAGGTCTACGTCGGGACGTGCGTTGGGCTCTACGTCGGGACATGCGTTGGGCTCTACGTCGGGACGTGCGTTGGGTTCTACGTCGGGACGTGCGTTGGGCTCTACGTCGGGATTTAGCTTACTTTTCAGGTCTACGTCGGGACGTGCGTTGGGCTCTACGTCGGGACGTGCGTTGGCCTCTACGTCTGTAGTTTGCTAACTTTCAGCTCTACGTCGGGACGTGCGTTGGGCTCTACGTCGGGACGTGCATTGGGCTCTACGTCGGGACGTGCGTTGGGCTCTACGTCGGGATTTAGCTTACTTTAAGCTCTACGTCGGGACGTGCATTGGGCTCTACGTCGGGACGTGCGTTGGGGTCTACGTCCGGACGTGCGTTGGGCTCTACGTCGGGATTTAGCTTACTTTCAGGTCTACGTCGGGACGTGCGTTGGGCTCTACGTCGGGACGTGCGTTGGGCACTACGTTGGGACATGCGTTGTCCTCTACGTCGGGACGTGCGTTGGCCTCTAAGTCGGGACGTGCGTTGGCCTCTACGTCGGGACGTGCGTTGGCCTCTACGTCGGGATTTAGCTTACTTTCAGCTCTACGTCGGGACGTGCGTTGGGCTCTATGTCGGGACGTGCGTTGGGCTCTACGTCGGGACGTGCGTTGGGCTCTACGTCGGGATTTAGCTTACTTTCAGCTCTACGTCGGGACGTGCGTTGGGCTCCACGTCGGGACGTGCGTTGGGCTCTACGTCGGGACGTGCGTTGGGCTCTACGTTTGTAGTTAGCTAACTTTCAGCTCTACGTCGGGACGTGCGTTGGGCTCTACGTCGGGACGTGCGTTGGGCTCTACGTCGGGACGTGCGTTGGGCTCTACGTCGGGATTTAGTTTACTTTCAGCTCTACGTCGGGACGTGCGTTGGCCTCTACGTCGGGACGTGCGTTGGCCTCTACGTCGGGACGTGCGTTGGCTTCTACGTCGGGATTTAGCTTACCTTCAGCTCTACGTCGGGACGTGCGTTGGGCTCTACGTCGGGACGTGCGTTGGGCTCTACGTCGGGACACGCGTTGGGCTCTACGTCGGGACGCGCGTTGGGCTCTACGTCTGTAGTTAGCTAACTTTCAGCTCTACGTCGGGACGCGCGTTGGGCTCTTCTTCTGTAGTTAGCTAACTTTCAGCTCTACGTCGGGACGTGCGTTGGGCTCTACGTCGGGACGTGCGTTGGGCTCTACGTCGGGACGTGCGTTGGGCTCTAGGTCGGGATTTAGCTTACCTTCAGGTCTACGTCGGGACGTGCGTTGGGCTCTATGTCGGGACGTGCGTTGGGCTCTACGTCGGGACGTGCGTTGGGCTCTACGTCTGTAGTTAGCTTACTTTCAGCTCTATGTCGGGACGTGCGTTGGGCTCTACGTCTGTAGTTAGCTAACTTTCAGCTCTACGTCGGGACGTGCGTTGGGCTCTACATCTGTAGTTAGCTAACATTCAGCTCTACGTCAAGACGTGCGTTCGGCGCTACGTCGGAACGTGCGTTGGGCTCTACGTCGGGATTTAGCTTACTTTAAGCTCTACGTCGGGACGTCCGTTGGGCTCTACGTCGGGATTTAGCTTACTTTCAGCTCTACGTCGGGACGTGCGTTGGGCTCTAAGTCGGGACGTGCGTTGGGCTCTACGTCGGGATTTAGCTTACTTTAAGCTCTACGTCGGGACGTGCGTTGGGCTCTACGTCGGGACGTGCGTTGGGGTCTACGTTGGGACGTGCGTTGGGCTCTACGTCGGGATTTAGCTTACTTTCAGGTCTACGTCGGGACGTGCGTTGGGCTCTACGTCGGGACGTGCGTTGGGCTCTACGTCGGGACGTGCGTTGGGCTCTACGTCGGGATTTAGCTTACTTTTCAGCTCTACGTCGGGACGTGCGTTGGCCTCTACCTCGGGACGTGCCTTGGCCTCTACGTCAGGACGTGCGTTGGCCTCTACGTCGGGATTTAGCTTACTTTCAGCTCTACGTCGGGACGTGCGTTGGATGCTACGTCGGGACGTGCATTGGGCGCTACGTCGGGACGTGCGTTGGGCGCTACTTCGGGACGTGCGTTGGGCGCTACGTTGGAATTTAGCTTACTTTCAGCTCTACGTCGGGATGTGCGTTGGGCTCTATGTCGGGATGTGCGTTGGGCTCTACGTCGGGACGTGTGTTGGGCTCTACGTCGGGACGTGCGTTGGGCTCTACGTCGGGATTTAGCTTACTTTCAGCTCTACGTCGGGACGTGCGTTGGGCTCTACGTCGGGACGTGCGTTGGGCTCTACGTCGGGATTTAGCTTACTTTCAGCTCTACGTCGGGACGTGCGTTGGCCTCTACGTCGGCATTTAGCTTACTTTCAGCTCTACGTCGGGACGTGCGTTGGGCTCTACGTCGGGACGTGCGTTGGGCTCTACGTCGGGACGTGCGTTGGGTTCTACGTCGGGACGTGCGTTGGGCTCTACGTCTGTAGTTAGCTAACTTTCTGCTCTACGTCGGGACGTGCGTTGGGCTCTACGTCTGTAGTTAGCTAACTTTCAGCTCTACGTCGGGACGTGCGTTGGGCTCTACGTCGGGACGTGCGTTGGGCTCTACGTCGGGACGTGCGTTGGGCTCTACGTCGGGACGTGCGTTGGGCTCTACGTCGGGATTTAGCTTACTTTAAGCTCTACGTCGGGACGTGTGTTGGGCTCTACGTCGGGACGTGCGTTGGGGTCTACGTCGGGACGTGCGTTGGGCTCTACGTCGGGATTTAGCTTACTTTCAGGTCTACGTCGGGAGGTGCGTTGGGCTCTACGTCGGGACGTGCGTTGGGCTCTACGTCGGGATTTAGCTTACTTTTCAGGTCTACGTCGGGACGTGCGTTGGGCTCTACGTCGGGACGTGCGTTGGGCTCTACGTCTGTAGTTAGCTAACTTTCAGCTCTACGTCGGGACGTGCGTTGGGCTCTACGTCGGGACGTGCGTTGGGCTCTACGTCTGTAGTCAGCTAATTTTTCAGCTCTACGTCGGGACGTGCGTTGGGCTCTACGTCGGGACGTGCGTTGGGCTCTACGTCGGGACGTGCGTTGGGCTCTACGTCGGGATTTAGCTTACTTTCAGCTCTACGTCGGGACGTGCGTTGGGCTCTACGTCGGGACGTGCGTTGGGCTCTACGTCGGGATTTAGCTTACTTTCAGCTCTACGTCGGGACGTGCATTGGCCTCTACGTCGGCATTTAGCTTACTTTCAGCTCTACGTCGGGACGTGCGTTGGGCTCTACGTCGGGAGGTGCGTTGGGCTCTACGTCGGGAGGTGCGTTGGGCTCTACGTCGGGACGTGCGTTGGGTTCTACGTCGGGACCTGCGTTGGGCTCTACGTCTGTAGTTAGCTAACTTTCTGCTCTACGTCGGGACGTGCGTTGGGCTCTACGTCTGTAGTTAGCTAACTTTCAGCTCTACGTCGGGACGTGCGTTGGGCTGTACGTCGGGACGTGCGTTGGGCTCTACGTCGGGATTTAGCTTACTCTCAGCTCTACGTCGGGACGTGCGTTGGCCTCTACGTCGGGACGTGCGTTGGGCGCTACGTCGGGACGTGCGTTGGCCTCTACGTCGGGACGTGCGTTGGCCTCTACGTCGGGATTTAGCTTACTTTCAGCTCTACGTCGGGACGTGCGTTGGCCTCTACGTCGGGACGTGCGTTGGGCTCTACGTCGGGACACGCGTTGGGCTCTACGTCGGGACGCGCGTTGGGCTCTATGTCTGTAGTTAGCTAACTTTCAGCTCTACGTCGGGACGCGCGTTGGGCTCTTCGTCTGTAGTTATCTAACTTTCAGCTCTACGTCGGGACGTGCGTTGGGCTCTACGTCGGGACGTGCGTTGGGCTCTACGTCGGGATTTAGCTTACTTTCAGGTCTACGTCGGGACGTGCGTTGGGCTCTACGTCGGGACGTGCATTGGGCTCTACGTCGGGACGTGCGTTGGGCTCTACGTCGGGATTTAGCTTACTTTCAGCTCTACGTCGGGACGTGCGTTGGGCTCTACGTCGGGACGTGCGTTGGGCACTACGTCGGGACGTGCGTTGGGCTCTACGTCGGGACGTGCGTTGGGCTCTACGTCGGGACGTGCGTTGAGCTCTACGTCGGGATTTAGCTTACTTTCAGCTCTACGTCGGGACGTGCGTTGGGCTCTACGTCGGGACGTGCGTTGGGCACTACGTCGGGATGTGCGTTGGGCTCTACTTCGGGATTTAGCTTACTTTCAGGTCTACGTCGGGACGTGCTTTGGGCTCTACTTCGGGACATGCGTTGGGCTCTACGTCGGGACGTGCGTTGGGCTCTACGTAGGGATTTAGCTTACTTTCAGCTCTACGTCGGGACGTGCGTTGGGCTCTACGTCGGGACGTGCGTTGGGCTCTACGTCGGGATTTAGCTTACTTTCAGCTCTACGTCGGGACGTGCGTTGGGCTCTACTTCGGGACGTGCGTTGGGGTCTACGTCCGGACGTGCGTTGGGCTCTATGTCGGGATTTAGCTTATCTTCAGCTCTACGTCGGGACGTGCGTTGGCCTCTACGTCGGGACGTGCGTTGGGCTCTACGTCGGGATTTAGCTTACTTTCAGCTCTACGTCGGGACGTGCGTTGGCCTCTACGTCGGGACGTGCGTTGGGCGCTACGTCGGGACGTGCGTTGGGCTCTACGTCGGGATTTAGCTTACTTTCAGGTCTACGTCGGGACGTGCGTTGGGCTCTACGTCGGGACGTGCGTTGGGCTCTACGTCGGGACGTGCGTTGGGCTCTACGTCGGGATTTAGCTTACTTTCAGCTCTACGTCGGGACGTGCGTTGGGCTCTACGTCGGGACGTGCGTTGGGCACTACGTCGGGACGTGCGTTGGGCTCTACTTCGGGATTTAGCTTACTTTCAGGTCTACGTCGGGACGTGCGTTGGGCTCTACTTCGGGACGTGCGTTGGGCTCTACGTCAGGACGTGCGTTGGGCTCTACGTTGGGATTTAGCTTACTTTCAGCTCTACGTCGGGACGTGCGTTGGCCTCTACGTCGGGACATGCGTTGGGCGCTACGTCGGGACGTGCGTTGGCCTCTACGTCGGGACGTGCGTTGGCCTCTACGTCGGGATTTAGCTTACTTTCAGCTCTAAGTCGGGACATGCGTTGGCCTCTACGTCGGGACGTGCGTTGGGCTCTACGTCGGGACACGCGTTGGGCTCTACGTCGGGACGCGCGTTGGGTTCTTCGTCTGTAGTTAGCTAACTTTCAGCTCTACGTCGGGACGCGCGTTGGGCTCTTCGTCTGTAGTTAGCTAAATTTCAGCTCTACGTCGGGACGTGCGTTGGGCTCTACGTCGGGATTTAGCTTACTTTCAGCTCTACGTCGGGACGTGCGTTGGCCTCTACGTCGGGACGTGCGTTGGCCTCTACGTCGGGATTTAGCTTACTTTCAGCTCTACGTCGGGACGTGCGTTGGACGCTACGTCGGGACGTGCGTTGGGCGCTACGTCGGGACGTGCGTTGGGCGCTACTTCGGGACATGTGTTGGGCGCTATGTCGGGATTTAGCTTACTTTCAGCTCTACGTCGGGACGTGCGTTGGGCTCTATGTCGGGATGTGCGTTGGCCTCTACGTCGGGACGTGCGTTGGGCTCTACGTCGGGACACGCGTTGGGCTCTACGTCGGGACGCGCGTTGGGCTCTACGTCTGTAGTTAGCTAACTTTCAGGTCTACGTCGGGACGCGCGTTGGGCTCTTCGTCTGTAGTTAGCTAACTTTCAGCTCTACGTCGGGACGTGCGTTGGGCTCTACGTCGGGACGTGCGTTGGGCTCTACGTCGGGACGTGCGTTGGGGTCTACGTCGGGACGTGCGTTGGGTTCTACGTCAGGATTTAGCTTACTTTCAGGTCTACGTCGGGACGTGCGTTGGGCTCTACTTCGGGACGTGCGTTGGGCTTTACGTCGGGACGTGCGTTGGGCTCTACATCGGGATTTAGCTTACTTTTCAGGTCTACGTCGGGACGTGCGTTGGGCTCTACGTCGGGACGTGCGTTGGGCTCTACGTCGGGACGTGCGTTGGGCTCTACGTCTGAAGTTAGCTAACTTTCAGCTCTACGTCGGGACGTGCGTTGGGCTCTAAGTCGGGTCGTGCGTTGGGCTCTACGTCTGTAGTCAGCTAATTTTCAGCTCTCGTCGGGACGTGCGTTGGGCTCTACGTCGGGACGTGCGTTGGGCTCTACGTCGGGACGTGCGTTGGGCTCTACGTCGGGATTTAGCTTACTTTCAGCTCTACGTCGGGACGTGCGTTGGGCTCTACGTCGGGACGTGCGTTGGGCTCTACGTCGGGATTTAGCTTACTTTCAGCTCTACGTCGGGACGTGCATTGGCCTCTACGTCGGCATTTAGCTTCCTTTCAGCTCTACGTCGGGACGTGCGTTGGGCTCTACGTCGGGAGGTGCGTTGGGCTCTACGTCGGGAGGTGCGTTGGGCTCTACGTCGGGACGTGCGTTGGGTTCTACGTCGGGACCTGCGTTGGGCTCTACGTCTGTAGTTAGCTAACTTTCTGCTCTACGTCGGGACGTGCGTTGGGCTCTACGTCTGTAGTTAGCTAACTTTCAGCTCTACGACGGGACATGCGTTGGGCTGTACGTCGGGACGTGCGTTGGGCTCTACGTTGGGACGTGCGTTGGGCTCTACGTCGGGATTTAGCTTACTTTCAGCTCTACGTCGGGACGTGCGTTGGCCTCTACGTCGGGACGTTCGTTGGGCGCTACGTCGGGACGTGCGTTGGCCTCTACGTCGGGACGTGCGTTGGGCTCTACGTCGGGATTTAGCTTACTTTCAGCTCTACGTCGGGACGTGCGTTGGCCTCTACGTCGGGACGTGCGTTGGGCTCTACGTCGGGACACGCGTTGGGCTCTACGTCGGGACGCGCGTTGGGCTCTACGTCTGTAGTTAGCTAACTTTCAGCTCTACGTCGCTACGCGCGTTGGACTCTTCGTCTGTAGTTAGCTACCTTTCAGGTCTACGTCGGGACGTGCGTTGGGCTCTACGTCGGGACATGCGTTGGGCTCTACGTCGGGATTTAGCTTACTTTCAGGTCTACGTCGGGACGTGCGTTGGGCTCTACGTCGGGACGTGCGTTGGGCTCTACGTCGGGACGTGCGTTGGCCTCTACGTCGGGATTTAGCTTACTTTCAGCTCTACGTCGGGACGTGCGTTGGGCTCTACGTCGGGACGTGTTTTGGGCACTACGTCGGGACATGCGTTGTGCTCTACTTCGGGATTTAGCTTACTTTCAGGTCTACATCGGGACGTGCGTTGGGCTCTACTTCGGGACGTGCGTTGGGCTCTACGTTGGGATTTAGCTTACTTTCAGCTCTACGTCGGGACGTGCGTTGGGCTCTACGTCGGGACGTGCGTTGGGCTCTACGTCGGGATTTAGCTTACTTTCAGCTCTACTTTGGGACGTGCGTTGGCCTCTACGTCGGGACGTGCGTTGGGCGCTACGTCGGGACGTGCGTTGGGCTCTACGTCGGGATTTAGCTTACTTTCAGGTCTACGTCGGGACGTGCGTTGGGCTCTACGTCGGGACGTGCGTTGGGCTCTACGTCGGGACGTGCGTTGGGCTATACGTCGGGATTTAGCTTACTTTCAGCTCTACGTCGGGACGTGCGTTGGGCTCTACTTCGGGACGTGCGTTGGGCTCTACGTCGGGACGTGCGTTGGGCTCTACGTCGGGATTTAGCTTACTTTCAGCTCTACGTCGGGACGTGCGTTGGCCTCTACGTCGGGACGTGCGTTGGCCTCTACGTCGGGATTTAGCTTACTTTCAGCTCTACGTCGGGACGTGCGTTGGCCTCTACGTCGGGACGTGCGTTGGGCGCTACGTCGGGACGTGCGTTGGGCTCTATGTCGGGATTTAGCTTATCTTCAGATCTACGTCGGGACGTGCGTTGGCCTCTACGTCGGGACGTGCGTTGGCCTCTACGTCGGGATTTAGCTTACTTTCAGCTCTACGTCGGGACGTGCGTTGGCCTCTACGTCGGGACGTGCGTTGGGCGCTACGTCGGGACGTGCGTTGGGCTCTACGTCGGGATTTAGCTTACTTTCAGGTCTACGTCGGGACGTGCGTTGGGCTCTACGTCGGGACGTGCGTTGGGCTCTACGTCGGGACGTGCGTTGGGCTCTACGTCGGGATTTAGCTTACTTTCAGCTCTACGTCGGGACGTGCGTTGGGCTCTACGTCGGGACGTGCGTTGGGCACTACGTCGGGACGTGCGTTGGGCTCTACGTCGGGACGTGCGTTGGGCTCTACGTCGGGACGTGCGTTGAGCTCTACGTCGGGATTTAGCTTACTTTCAGCTCTACGTCGGGACGTGCGTTGGGCTCTACGTCGGGACGTGCGTTGGGCACTACGTCGGGATGTGCGTTGGGCTCTACTTCGGGATTTAGCTTACTTTCAGGTCTACGTCGGGACGTGCTTTGGGCTCTACTTCGGGACGTGCGTTGGGCTCTACGTCGGGACGTGCGTTGGGCTCTACGTTGGGATTTAGCTTACTTTCAGCTCTACGTCGGGACGTGCGTTGGGCTCTACGTCGGGACGTGCGTTGGGCTCTACGTCGGGATTTAGCTTACTTTCAGCTCTACGTCGGGACGTGCGTTGGGCTCTACTTCGGGACGTGCGTTGGGGTCTACGTCCGGACGTGCGTTGGGCTCTATGTCGGGATTTAGCTTATCTTCAGCTCTACGTCGGGACGTGCGTTGGCCTCTACGTCGGGACGTGCGTTGGGCTCTACGTCGGGATTTAGCTTACTTTCAGCTCTACGTCGGGACGTGCGTTGGCCTCTACGTCGGGACGTGCGTTGGCCTCTACGTCGGGACGTGCGTTGGGCGCTACGTCGGGACGTGCGTTGGGCTCTACGTCGGGATTTAGCTTACTTTCAGGTCTACGTCGGGACGTGCGTTGGGCTCTACGTCGGGACGTGCGTTGGGCTCTACGTCGGGATTTAGCTTACTTTCAGCTCTACGTCGGGACGTGCGTTGGGCTCTACGTCGGGACGTGCGTTGGGCACTACGTCGGGACGTGCGTTGGGCTCTACTTCGGGATTTAGCTTACTTTCAGGTCTACGTCGGGACGTGCGTTGGGCTCTACATCTGTAGTTAGCTAACTTTCAGCTCTACGTCGGGACGTGCGTTGGGCGCTTCGTCGGAACGTGCGTTGGGCTCTACGTCGGGACGTGCGTTGGGCTCTACGTCGGGACGTGCGTTGGGCTCTACGTCGGGATTTAGCTTACTTTCAGCTCTACGTCGGGACGTGCGTTGGCCTCTACGTCGGGACGTGCGTTGGCCTCTACGTCGGGACGTGCGTTGGCCTCTACGTCGGGATTTAGCTTACTTTCAGCTCTACGTCGGGACGTGCGTTGGGCGCTACGTCGGGACGTGCGTTGGGCTCTACGTCGGGACGTGCGTTGGGTTCTACGTCGGGACGTGCGTTGGGCTCTACGTCTGTATTTAGCTAACTTTCTGCTCTACGTCGGGACGTGCGTTGGGCTGTACGTCTGTAGTTAGGTAACTTTCAGCTCTACGTCGGGACGTGCGTTGGGCGCTATGTCGGGACGTGCGTTGGGCTCTACGTCGGGACGTGCGTTGGGCTCTACGTCGGGATTTAGCTTCCTTTCAGCTCTACGTCGGGACGTGCGTTGGGCTCTACGTCGGGACGTGCGTTGGGCTCTGCGTCGGGACACGCGTTGGGCTCTACGTCGGGATTTAGCTTACTTTCAGCTCTACGTCGGGACGTGCGTTGGGCTCTACGTCGGGACGTGCGTTGGGCTCTGCGTCGGGACACGCGTTGGGCTCTACGTCGGGACGCGCGTTGGGCTCTACGTCTGTAGTTAGCTAACTTTCAGCTCTACGTCGGGACGCGCGTTGGGCTCTTCGTCTGTAGTTAGCTAACTTTCAGCTCTACGTCGGGACGTGCGTTGGGCTCTACGTTGGGACGTGCGTTGGGCTCTACGTCGGGACGTGCGTTGGGTTCTACGTCGGGACGTGCGTTAGGCTCTACGTCGGGACGTGCGTTGGGCTCTACGTCGGGACGTGCGTTGGGCTCTACGTCGGGATTTAGCTTACTTTCAGGTCTACGTCGGGACGTGCGTTGGGCTCTACGTCGGGACGTGCGTTGGGCTCTACGTCTGTAGTTAGCTAACTTTCAACTCTACGTTGGGACGTGCGTTGGGCTCTACGTCTGTAGTTAGCTAACTTTCAGTTCTACGTCGGGACGTGCGTTGGGCTCTACATCTGTAGTTAGCTAACTTTCAGCTCTACGTCGGGACGTGCGTTGGGCGCTACGTCGGAACGTGCGTTGGGCTCTACGTCGGGATTTAGCTTACTTTCAGCTCTACGTCGGGACGTGCGTTTGCCTCTACGTCGGGACGTGCGTTGGCCTCTACGTCGGGACGTGCGTTGGCCTCTACGTTGGGATTTAGCTTACTTTCAGCTCTACATCGAGACGTGCGTTGGGCGCTACGTCGGGACGTGCGTTGGGCGCTACTTCGGGACGTGCGTTGGGCGCTACGTCGGGATTTAGCTTACTTTCAGCTCTACGTCGGGATGTGCGTTGGGCTCTACGTCGGGACGTGCGTTGGGCGCTACGTCGGAACGTGCGTTGGGCTCTACGTCGGGATTTAGCTTACTTTCAGCTCTACGTCGGGACGTGCGTTTGCCTCTACGTCGGGACGTGCGTTGGCCTCTACGTCGGGACGTGCGTTGGCCTCTACGTTGGGATTTAGCTTACTTTCAGCTCTACATCGAGACGTGCGTTGGGCGCTACGTCGGGACGTGCGTTGGGCGCTACTTCGGGACGTGCGTTGGGCGCTACGTCGGGATTTAGCTTACTTTCAGCTCTACGTCGGGATGTGCGTTGGGCTCTACGTCGGGACGTGCGTTGGGCTCTACGTCGGGACGTGCGTTGGGCTCTACGTCGGGATTTAGCTTACTTTCAGCTCTACGTCGGGACGTGTGTTGGCCTCTGCGTCGGGACGTGCGTTGGCCTCTACGTCGGGATTTATCTTACTTTCAGCTCTACGTCGGGACGTGCGTTGGCCTCTACATCGGGACGTGCGTTGGCCTCTACGTCGGGATTTAGCTTACTTTCAGCTCTACGTCGGATCGTGCGTTGGGCTCTACGTCGGGATTTAGCTTACTTTCAGCTCTACGTCGGGACGTGCGTTGGGCTCTACGTCGGGACGTGCGTTGGGCTCTACGTCTGTAGTTAGCTAACTTTCAGCTCTACGTCGGGACGTGCGTTGGGCTCTACGTCGGGACGTGAGTTGGGCTCCACGTCGGGACGTGCGTTGGGCTCTACGTCGGGATTTAGCTTACTTTCAGCTCTACGTCGGGACGTGCGTTGGCCTCTACGTCGGCATTTAGCTTTCAGCTCTACGTCGGGACTTGCGTTGGGCTCTACGTCGGGACGTGCGTTGGGCTCTACGTCGGGACGTGCGTTGGGCTCTACGTCGGGACGTGCGTTGGGTTCTACGTCGGGACGTGCGTTGGGCTCTACGTCTGTAGTTAGCTAACTTTCTGCTCTACGTCGGGACGTGCGTTGGGCTCTATTTCTGTAGATAGGTAACTTTCAGCTCTACGTCGGGACGTGCGTTGGGCGCTACGTCGGGACGTGCGTTGGGCTCTACGTCGGGACGTGCGTTGGGCTCTACGTCGGGACGTGCGTTGGGCTCTACGTCGGGATTTAGGTTACTTTCAGCTCTACGTCGGGACGTGCGTTGGCCTCTACGTCGGGACACGCGTTGGGCTCTACGTCGCGACGCGCGTTGGGCTCTACGTCTGTAGTTAGCTAACTTTCAGCTCTACGTCGGGACGCGCGTTGGGCTCTTCGTCTGTAGTTACCTAACTTTCAGCTCTACTTCGGGACGTGCGTTGGGCTCTACGTCGGGACGTGCGTTGGGCTCTACGTCGGGATTTAGCTTACTTTCAGCTCTACGTCGGGACGTGCATTGGGCGCTACGTCGGGACGTGCGATGGGCTCTACGTCGGGACGTGCGTTGGGTTCTACGTTGGGACGTGCGTTGGGTTCTACGTCGGGACGTGCGTTGGGCTCTACGTCTGTAGTTAGCTAACTTTCTGCTCTACGTCGGGACGTGCGTTGGGCTCTACGTCTGTAGTTAGCTAACTTTCAGCTCTACGTCGGGACGTGCGTTGGGCGCTATGTCGGGACGTGCGTTGGGCTCTACGTCGGGACGTGCGTTGGGCTCTACGTCATGATTTAGCTTACTTTCAGCTCTACGTCGGGACGTGCGTTGGGCTCTACGTCGGGACGTGCGTTGGGCTCTACGTCGGGACGTGCGTTGGGCTCTACGTCATGATTTAGCTTACTTTCAGCTCTACGTCGGGACGTGCGTTGGGCTCTACGTCGGGACGTGCGTTGGGCTCTACGTCGGGATGTGCGTTGGGCTCTACGTCTGTAGTTAGCTAACTTTCTGCTCTACGTCGGGACGTGCGTTGGGCTCTACGTCTGTAGTTAGGTAACTTTCAGCTCTACGTCGGGACGTGCGTTGGGCGCTACGTCGGGACGTGCGTTGGGCTCTACGTCGGGACGTGCGTTGGGCTCTAAGTCGGGACGTGCGTTGGGCTCTACCTCGGGATTTAGCTTACTTTCAGCTCTACGTCGAGACGTGCGTTGGCCTCTACGTCGGGACGTGCGTTGGCCTCTATATCGGGACGTGCGTTGGGCTCTACGTCGGGACTTGCGTTGGGCTCTACGTCGGGATTTAGCTTACTTTCAGCTCTACGTCGGGACGTGCGTTGGGCTCTACGTCGGGACGTGCGTTGGGCTCTACGTCGGGACACGCGTTGGGCTCTACGTCGGGACGTGCGTTGGGCTCTACGTCGGGATTTAGCTTACTTTCAGGTCTACTTCGGGACGTGCGTTGGGCTCTACGTCGGGACGTGCGTTGGGCTCTACGTCTGTAGTTAGCTAACTTTCAACTCTACGTTGGGACGTGCGTTGGGCTCTACGTCTGTAGTTAGCTAACTTTCAGTTCTACGTCGGGACGTGCGTTGGGCTCTACATCTGTAGTTAGCTAACTTTCAGCTCTACGTCGGGACGTGCGTTGGGCGCTACGTCGGAACGTGCGTTGGGCTCTACGTCGGGACGTGCGTTGGGCTCTACGTCGGGACGTGCGTTGGGCTCTACGTCGGGATTTAGCTTACTTTCAGCTCTACGTCGGGACGTGCGTTGGCCTCTACGTCGGGACGTGCGTTGGCCTCTACGTCGGGACGTGCGTTGGCCTCTACGTCGGGATTTAGCTTACTTTCAGCTCTACGTCGAGACGTGCGTTGGGCGCTACGTCGGGACGTGCGTTGGGCGCTAGGTCGGGACGTGCGTTGGGCGCTACTTCGGGACGTGCGTTGGGCGCTACGTCGGGATTTAGCTTACTTTCAGCTCTACGTCGGGACGTGCGTTGGGCTCTACGTCGGGACGTGCGTTGGGCTCTACGTCGGGACGTGCATTGGGCTCTACGTCGGGATTTAGCTTACTTTCAGCTCTACGTCGGGACGTGCGTTGGCCTCTACGTCGGGACGTGCGTTGGGCTCTATGTCTGTAGTTAGCTAACTTTCAACTCTACGTTGGGACGTGCGTTGGGCTCTACGTCTGTAGTTAGCTAACTTTCAGCTCTACATCGGGACGTGCGTTGGGCTCTACATCTGTAGTTAGCTAACTTTCAGCTCTACGTCGGGACGTGCGTTGGGCGCTACGTCGGAACGTGCGTTGGGCTCTACGTCGGGACGTGCGTTGGGCTCTACGTCGGGACGTGCGTTGGACTCTACGTCGGGATGTGCGTTGGGCTCTACGTCGGGATTTAGCTTACTTTCAGCTCTACGTCGGGACGTGCGTTGGCCTCTACGTCGGGACGTGCGTTGGCCTCTACGTCGGGCCGTGCGTTGGCCTCTACGTCGGGACGTGCGTTGGCCTCTACGTCGGGATTTAGCTTACTTTCAGCTCTACGTCGGGACGTGCGTTGCGCGCTACGTCGGGACGTGCGTTGGGCGCTACGTCGGGACGTGCGTTGGGCGCTACTTCGGGACGTGCGTTGGGCGCTACGTCGGGATTTAGCTTACTTTCAGCTCTACGTCGGGACGTGCGTTGGGCTCTACGTCGGGACGTGCGTTGGGCTCTACGTCGGGACGTGCGTTGGCCTCTACGTCGGGATTTAGCTTACTTTCAGCTCTACGTCGGGACGTGCGTTGGCCTCTACGTCGGGACGTGCGTTGGCCTCTACGTCGGGATTTATCTTACTTTCAGCTCTACGTCGGGACGTGCGTTTGCCTCTACATCGGGACGTGCGTTGGCCTCTACGTCGGGATTTAGCTTACTTTCAGCTCTACGTCGGATCGTGCGTTGGGCTCTACGTCGGGATTTAGCTTACTTTCAGCTCTACGTCGGGACGTGCGTTGGGCTCTACGTCGGGACGTGCGTTGGGCTCTACGTCTGTAGTTAGCTAACTTTCAGCTCTACGTCGGGACGTGCGTTGGGCTCTACGTCGGGACGTGAGTTGGGCTCCACGTCGGGACGTGCGTTGGGCTCTACGTCGGGATTTAGCTTACTTTCAGCTCTACGTCGGGACGTGCGTTGGCCTCTACGTCGGCATTTAGCTTTCAGCTCTACGTCGGGACTTGCGTTGGGCTCTACGTCGGGACGTGCGTTGGGTTCTACGTCGGGACATGCGTTGGGCTCTACGTCTGTAGTTAGCTAACTTTCTGCTCTACGTCGGGACGTGCGTTGGGCTCTACGTCTGTAGTTAGGTAACTTTCAGCTCTACATCGGGACGTGCGTTGGGCGCTACGTCGGGACGTGCGTTATGCTCTACGTCAGGACTTGCGTTGGGCTCTACGTCGGGATTTAGGTTACTTTCAGCTCTACGTCGGGACGCGCGTTGGGCTCTTCGTCTGTAGTTACCTATCTTTCAGCTCTACGTCGGGACGTGCGTTGGGCTCTACGTCGGGACGTGCGTTGGGCTCTACGTCGGGATTTAGCTTACTTTCAGCTCTACGTCGGGACGTGCATTGGGCGCTACGTCGGGACGTGCGTTGGGCTCTACGTCGGGACGTGCGTTGGGTTCTACGTCGGGACGTGCGTTGGGCTCTACGTCTGTAGTTAGCTAACTTTCAGCTCTACGTCGGGACGTGCGTTGGGCGCTATGTCGGGACGTGCGTTGGGCTCTACGTCGGGACGTGCGTTGGGCTCTACGTCAGGATTTAGCTTACTTTTCAGGTCTACGTCGGGACGTGCGTTGGGCTCTACGTCGGGACGTGCGTTGGCCTCTACGTCGGGACGTTCGTTGGGCTCTACGTCTGTAGTTAGCTAACTTTTACTCTACGTTGGGACGTGCGTTGGGCTCTACGTCTGTAGTTAGCTAACTTTCAGCTCTACATCGGGACGTGCGTTGGGCTCTACATCTGTAGTTAGCTAACTTTCAGCTCTACGTCGGGACGTGCGTTGGGCGCTACGTCGGAACGTGCGTTGGGCTCTACGTCGGAACGTGCGTTGGGCTCTACGTCGGGACGTGCATTGGACTCTACGTCGGGACGTGCGTTGGGCTCTACGTCGGGATTTAGCTTACTTTCAGCTCTACGTCGGGACGTGCGTTGGCCTCTACGTCGGGACGTGCGTTGACCTCTACGTCGGGCCGTGCGTTGGCCTCTACGTCGGGATTTAGCTTACTTTCAGCTCTACGTTGGGACGTGCGTTGGCCTCTACGTCGGGATTTAGCTTACTTTCAGCTCTACGTCGGGACGTGCGTTGCGCGCTACGTCGGGACGTGCGTTGGGCGCTACGTCGGGACGTGCGTTGGGCGCTACTTCGGGACGTGCGTTGGGCGCTACGTCGGGATTTAGCTTACTTTCAGCTCTACGTCGGGACGTGCGTTGGGCTCTACGTCGGGACGTGCGTTGGGCTCTACGTCGGGACGTGCGTTGGGCTCTACGTCGGGATTTAGCTTACTTTCAGCTCTACGTCGGGACGTGCGTTGGCCTCTACGTCGGGACGTGCGTTGGCCTCTACGTCGGGATTTATCTTACTTTCAGCTCTACGTCGGGACGTGCGTTGGCCTCTACATCGGGACGTGCGTTGGCCTCTACGTCGGGATTTAGCTTACTTTCAGCTCTACGTCGGATCGTGCGTTGGGCTCTACGTCGGGATTTAGCTTACTTTCAGCTCTACGTCGGGACGTGTGTTGGGCTCTACGTCGGGACGTGCGTTGGGCTCTACGTCTGTAGTTAGCTAACTTTCAGCTCTACGTCGGGACGTGCGTTGGGCTCTACGTCGGGACGTGAGTTGGGCTCCACGTCGGGACGTGCGTTGGGCTCTACGTCGGGATTTAGCTTACTTTCAGCTCTACGTCGGGACGTGCGTTGGCCTCTACGTCGGCATTTAGCTTTCAGCTCTACGTCGGGACTTGCGTTGGGCTCTACGTCGGGACGTGCGTTGGGCTCTACGTCGGGACGTGCGTTGGGCTCTACGTCGGGACGTGCGTTGGGTTCTACGTCGGGACGTGCGTTGGGCTCTACGTCTGTAGTTAGCTAACTTTCTGCTCTACGTCGGGACGTGCGTTGGGCTCTATTTCTGTAGATAGGTAACTTTCAGCTCTACGTCGGGACGTGCGTTGGGCGCTACGTCGGGACGTGCGTTGGGCTCTACGTCGGGACGTGCGTTGGGCTCTACGTCGGGACGTGCGTTGGGCTCTACGTCGGGATTTAGGTTACTTTCAGCTCTACGTCGGGACGTGCGTTGGCCTCTACGTCGGGACACGCGTTGGGCTCTACGTCGCGACGCGCGTTGGGCTCTACGTCTGTAGTTAGCTAACTTTCAGCTCTACGTCGGGACGCGCGTTGGGCTCTTCGTCTGTAGTTACCTAACTTTCAGCTCTACGTCGGGACGTGCGTTGGGCTCTACGTCGGGACGTGCGTTGGGCTCTACGTCGGGATTTAGCTTACTTTCAGCTCTACGTCGGGACGTGCATTGGGCGCTACGTCGGGACGTGCGTTGGGCTCTACGTCGGGACGTGCGTTGGGTTCTACGTCGGGACGTGCGTTGGGTTCTACGTCGGGACGTGCGTTGGGCTCTACGTCTGTAGTTAGCTAACTTTCTGCTCTACGTCGGGACGTGCGTTGGGCTCTACGTCTGTAGTTAGCTAACTTTCAGCTCTACGTCGGGACATGCGTTGGGCGCTATGTCGGGACGTGCGTTGGGCTCTACGTTGGGACGTGCGTTGGGCTCTACGTCATGATTTAGCTTACTTTCAGCTCTACGTCGGGACGTGCGTTGGGCTCTACGTCGGGACGTGCGTTGGGCTCTACGTCGGGATGTGCGTTGGGCTCTACGTCTGTAGTTAGCTAACTTTCTGCTCTACGTCGGGACGTGCGTTGGGCTCTACGTCTGTAGTTAGGTAACTTTCAGCTCTACGTCGGGACGTGCGTTGGGCGCTACGTCGGGACGTGCGTTGGGCTCTACGTCGGGACGTGCGTTGGGCTCTAAGTCGGGACGTGCCTTGGGCTCTACCTCGGGATTTAGCTTACTTTCAGCTCTACGTCGAGACGTGCGTTGGCCTCTACGTCGGGACGTGCGTTCGCCTCTACATCGGGACGTGCATTGGGCTCTACGTCGGGATTTAGCTTACTTTCAGCTCTACGTCGGGACGTGCGTTGGGCTCTACGTCGGGACGTGCGTTGGGCTCTACGTCGGGACACGCGTTGGGCTCTACGTCGGGACGTGCGTTGGGCTCTACGTCGGGATTTAGCTTACTTTCAGGTCTACGTCGGGACGTGCGTTGGGCTCTACGTCGGGACGTGCGTTGGGCTCTACGTCTGTAGTTAGCTAACTTTCAGTTCTACGTCGGGACGTGCGTTGGGCTCTACGTCGGTACGTGCGTTGGGCTCTACGTCGGGATTTAGGTTACTTACAGCTCTACGTCGGGACGTGCGTTGGGCTCTACGTCGCGACACGCGTTGGGCCCTACGTCGCGACACGCGTTGGGCTCTACGTCTGTAGTTAGCTAACTTTCAGCTCTACGTCGGGACGCGCGTTGGGCTCTTCGTCTGTAGTTAGCTAACTTTCAGCTCTACGTCGGGACGTGCGTTGGGCTCTACGTCGGGACGTGCGTTGGGCTCTACGTCGGGATTTAGCTTACTTTCAGCTCTACGTCGGGACGTGCATTGGGCGCTACGTCGGGACGTGCGTTGGGCTCTACGTCGGGACACGCGTTGGGCTCTACGTCGGGACGTGCGTTGGGCTCTACGTCTGTAGTTAGCTAACTTTCAGCTCTACGTCGGGACGTGCGTTGGGCTCTACGTTGGGACGTGCGTTGGGCTCTACGTCGGGACGTGCGTTGGGTTCTACGTCGGGACGTGCGTTGAGCTCTACGTCGGGATTTAGCTTACTTTCAGCTCTACGTCGGGACGTGCGTTGGGCTCTACGTCGGGACGTGCGTTGGGCTCTACGTCGGGATTTAGCTTACTTTCAGGTCTACGTCGGGACGTGCGTTGGGCTCTACGTCGGGACGTGCGTTGGGCTCTACGTCGGGACGTGCGTTGGGCTCTACGTCTGTAGTTAGCTAAGTTTCAACTCTACGTTGGGACGTGCGTTGGGCTCTACATCTGTAGTTAGCTAACTTTCAGCTCTACGTCGGGACGTGCGTTGGGCTCTACATCTGTAGTTAGCTAACTTTCAGCTCTACGTCGGGACGTGCGTTGGGCGCTACGTCGGAACGTGCGTTGGGCTCTACGTCGGGACGTGCGTTGGGCTCTACGTCGGGACGTGCGTTGGGCTCTACGTCGGGATTTAGCTTACTTTCAGCTCTACGTCGGGACGTGCGTTGGCCTCTACGTCGGGACGTGCGTTCGCCTCTACGTCGGGATTTAGCTTACTTTCAGCTCTAAGTCGAGACGTGCGTTGGGCGCTACGTCGGGACGTGCGTTGGGCGCTACGTCGGGACGTGCGTTGTGCTGTACTTCGGGACGTGCGTTGGGCGCTACGTCGGGATTAACTTACTTTCAGCTCTACGTCGGGACGTGCGTTGGGCTCTATGTTGGGACGTGCGTTGGGCTCTACGTCGGGACGTGCGTTGGGCTCTACGTTGGGATTTAGCTTACTTTCAGCTCTACGTCGGGACGTGCGTTGGCCTCTACGTCGGGATTTAGCTTACTTTCAGCTCTACGTCGGGACGTGCGTTGGCCTCTACATCGGGACGTGCGTTGGCCTCTACGTCGGGATTTAGCTTACTTTCAGCTCTACGTCGGGACGTGCGTTGGGCTCTACGTCGGGATTTAGCTTACTTTCAGCTCTACGTCGGGACGTGCGTTGGGCTCTACGTCAGGACGTGCGTTGGGCTCTACGTCTGTAGTTAGCTAACTTTCAGCTCTACGTCGGGACGTGCGTTGGGCTCTACGTCGGGACGTGAGTTGGGCTCCACGTCGGGACGTGCGTTGGGCTCTACGTCGGGATTTAGCTTACTTTCAGCTCTACGTCGGGACGTGCGTTGGCCTCTACGTCGGCATTTAGCTTTCAGCTCTACGTCGGGACGTGCGTTGGGCTCTACGTCGGGACGTGCGTTGGGCTCTACGTCGGGACGTGCGTTATGCTCTACGTCAGGACGTGCGTTGGGCTCTACGTCGGGATTTAGGTTACTTTCAGCTCTACGTCGGGACGCGCGTTGGGCTCTTCGTCTGTAGTTACTTATCTTTCAGCTCTACGTCGGGACGTGCGTTGGGCTCTACGTCGGGACGTGCGTTGGGCTCTACGTCGGGATTTAGCTTACTTTCAGCTCTACGTCGGGACGTGCATTGGGCGCTACGTCGGGACGTGCGTTGGGCTCTACGTCGGGACGTGCGTTGGGTTCTACGTCGGGACGTGCGTTGGGCTCTACGTCTGTAGTTAGCTAACTTTCAGCTCTACGTCGGGACGTGCGTTGGGCGCTATGTCGGGACGTGCGTTGGGCTCTACGTCGGGACGTGCGTTGGGCTCTACGTCAGGATTTAGCTTACTTTCAGCTCTACGTCGGGACGTGCGTTGGGCTCTACGTCGGGACGTGCGTTGGGCTCTACGTCGGGACGTGCGTTGGGCTCTACGTCTGTAGTTAGCTAACTTTCTGCTCTACGTCGGGACGTGCGTTGGGCTCTACGTCTGTAGTTAGGTAACTTTCAGCTCTACGTCGGGACGTGCGTTGGGCGCTACGTCGGGACGTGCGTTGGGCTCTACGTCGGGACGTGCGTTGGGCTCTACGTCGGGACGTGCGTTGGGCTCTACCTCGGGATTTAGCTTAATTTCAGCTCTACGTCGAGACGTGCGTTGGCCTCTACGTCGGGACGTGCGTTGGCCTCTACATCGGGACGTGCGTTGGGCTCTATGTCGGGACTTGCGTTGGGCTCTACGTCGGGATTTAGCTTACTTTCAGCTCTACGTCGGGACGTGCGTTGGGCTCTACGTCGGGACGTGCGTTGGGCTCTACGTCGGGACACGCGTTGGGCTCTACGTCGGGACGCGCGTTGGGCTCTACGTCTGTAGTTAGCTAACTTTCAGCTCTACGTCGGGACGCGCGTTGGGCTCTTCGTCTGTAGTTAGCTAACTTTCAGCTCTACGTCGGGACGTGCGTTGGGCTCTACGTTGGGACGTGCGTTGGGCTCTACGTCGGGACGTGCGTTGGGTTCTACGTCGGGACGTGCGTTGAGCTCTACGTCGGGATTTAGCTTACTTTCAGCTCTACGTCGGGACGTGCGTTAGGCTCTACGTCGGGACGTGCGTTGGGCTCTACGTCGGGACGTGCGTTGGGCTCTACGTCGGGATTTAGCTTACTTTCAGGTCTACGTCGGGACGTGCGTTGGGCTCTACGTCGGGACGTGCGTTGGGCTCTACGTCTGTAGTTAGCTAACTTTCAACTCTACGTCGGGACGTGCGTTGGGCTCTACATCTGTAGTTAGCTAACTTTCAGCTCTACGTCGGGACGTGCGTTGGGCGCTACGTCGGAACGTGCGTTGGGCTCTACGTCGGGACGTGCGTTGGGCTCTACGTCGGGACGTGTGTTGGGCTCTACGTCGGGATTTAGCTTACTTTCAGCTCTACGTCGGGACGTGCGTTGGCCTCTACGTCGGGACGTGCGTTGGCCTCTACGTCGGGACGTGCGTTGGCCTCTACGTCGGGATTTAGCTTACTTTCAGCTCTACGTCGGGACGTGCGTTGGGCTCTACGTCGGAACGTGCGTTGGGCTCCACGTCGGGACGTGCGTTGGGCTCTACGTCGGAACGTGCGTTGGGCTCCACGTCGGGACGTGCGTTGGGCTCTACGTCTGTAGTTAGCTAACTTTCTGCTCTACGTCGGGACGTGCGTTGGGCTCTACGTCTGTAGTTAGCTAACTTTCAGCTCTACGTCGGGACGTGCGTTGGGCGCTACGTCGGGACGTGCGTTGGGCTCTACGTCGGGACGTCCGTTGGGCTCTACGTCGGGACGTGCGTTGGGCTCTACGTCGGGATTTAGCTTACTTTCAGCTCTACGTCGAGACGTGCGTTGGCCTCTACGTCGGGACGTGCGTTGGCCTCTACATCGGGACGTGCGTTGGCCTCTACGTCGGGACGTGCGTTGGCCTCTACGTCGGGATTTAGCTTACTTTCAGCTCTACGTCGGGACGTGCGTTGGGCTCTACGTCGGGACGTGCGTTGGGCTCTACGTCTGTAGTTAGCTAACTTTCAGCTCTACATCGGAACGTGCGTTGGGCTCTACGTCTGTAGTTAGCTAACTTTCAGCTCTACGTCGGGACGTGCGTTGGGCGCTACGTCGGGACGTGCGTTGGGATCTACGTCGGGACGTGCGTTGGGCTCTACGTCTGTAGTTAGCTAACTTTCTGCTCTACGTCGGTACGTGCGTTGGGCTCTACGTCTGTAGTTAGCTAACTTTCAGCTCTACGTCGGGACGTGCGTTGGGCGCTATGTCGGGACGTGCGTTGGGCTCTACGTCGGGACGTGCGTTGGGCTCTACGTCAGGATTTAGCTTACTTTCAGCTCTACGTCGTGACGTGCGTTGGGCTCTACGTCGGGACGTGCGTTGGGCTCTAAGTCGGGACGTGCGTTGGGCTCTACGTCTGTAGTTAGCTAACTTTCTGCTCTACGTCGGGACGTGCGTTGGGCTCTACGTCTGTAGTTAGGTAACTTTCAGCTCTACGTCGGGACGTGCGTTGGGCGCTACGTCGGGACGTGCGTTGGGCTCTACGTCGGGACGTGCGTTGGGCTCTAAGTCGGGACGTGCGTTGGGCTCTACCTCGGGATTTAGCTTACTTTCAGCTCTACGTCGAGACGTGCGTTGGCCTCTACGTCGGGACGTGCGTTGGCCTCTACATCGGGACGTGCGTTGGGCTCTACGTCGGGACGTGCGTTGGGCTCTACGTCGGGATTTAGCTTACTTTCAGGTCTACGTCGGGACGTGCGTTGGGCTCTACATCGGGACGTGCGTTGGGCTCTACGTCTGTAGTTAGCTAAGTTTCATCTCTACGTTGGGACGTGCGTTGGGCTCTACGTCTGTAGTTAGCTAAATTTCAGTTCTACGTCAGGACGTGCGTTGGGCTCTACATCTGTAGTTAGCTAACTTTCAGCTCTACGTCGGGACGTGCGTTGGGCGCTACGTCGGGACGTGCGTTGGGCTCTACGTCGGGACGTGCGTTGGGCTCTACGTCGGGATTTAGCTTACTTTCAGCTCTAAGTCGAGACGTGCGTTGGGCGCTACGTCGGGACGTGCGTTGGCCTCTACGTCGGGATTTAGCTTACTTTCAGCTCTAAGTCGAGACGTGCGTTGGGCGCTACGTCGGGACGTGCGTTGGGCGCTACGTCGGGACGTGCGTTGGGCGCTACTTCGGGACGTGCGTTGGGCGCTACGTCGGGATTAACTTACTTTCAGCTCTACGTCGGGACGTGCGTTGGGCTCTATGTCGGGACGTGCGTTGGGCTCTACGTCGGGACGTGCGTTGGGCTCTACGTTGGGATTTAGCTTACTTTCAGCTCTACGTCGGGACGTGCGTTGGCCTCTACATCGGGACGTGCGTTGGCCTCTACGTCGGGATTTAGCTTACTTTCAGCTCTACGTCGGGACGTGCGTTGGGCTCTACGTCGGGATTTAGCTTACTTTCAGCTCTACGTCGGGACGTGCATTGGCCTCTACGTCGGCATTTAGCTTTCAGCTTTACGTCGGGACGTGCGTTGGGCTCTACGTCAGGACGTGCGTTGGCCTCTACGTCGGGATTTAGGTTACTTTCAGCTCTACGTCGGGACGCGCGTTGGGCTCTTCGTCTGTAGTTACCTATCTTTCAGCTCTACGTCGGGACGTGCGTTGGGCTCTACGTCGGGACGTGCGATGGGCTCTACGTCGGGATTTAGCTTACTTTCAGCTCTACGTCGGGACGTGCATTGGGCGCTACGTCGGGACGTGCGTTGGGCTCTACGTCGGGACGTGCGTTGGGTTCTACGTCGGGACGTGCGTTGGGCTCTACGTCTGTAGTTAGCTAACTTTCAGCTCTACGTCGGGACGTGCGTTGGGCGCTATGTCGGGACGTGCGTTGGGCTCTACGTCGGGACGTGCGTTGGGCTCTTCATCCGGATTTAGCTTACTTTCAGCTCTACGTCGGGACGTGCGTTGGGCTCTACGTCGGGACGTGCGTTGGGCTCTACGTCTGTAGTTAGCTAACTTTCTGCTCTACGTCGGGACGTGCGTTGGGCTCTACGTCTGTAGTTAGGTAACTTTCAGCTCTACGTCGGGACGTGCGTTGGGCTCTACGTCGGGACGTGCGTTGGGCTCTAAGTCGGGACGTGCGTTGGGCTCTACCTCGGGATTTAGCTTAATTTCAGCTCTACGTCGAGACGTGCGTTGGCCTCTACGTCGGGACGTGCGTTGGCCTCTACATCGGGACGTGCGTTGGGCTCTACGTCGGGACGTGCGTTGGGCTCTACGTCGGGATTTAGCTTACTTTCAGCTCTACGTCGGGACGTGCGTTGGGCTCTACGTCGGGACGTGCGTTGGGCTCTACGTCGGGACACGCGTTGGGCTCTACGTCGGGACGCGCGTTGGGCTCTACGTCTGTAGTTAGCTAACTTTCAGCTCTACGTCGGGACGCGCGTTGGGCTCTTCGTCTGTAGTTAGCTAACTTTCAGCTCTACGTCGGGACGTGCGTTGGGCTCTACGTTGGGACGTGCGTTGGGCTCTACGTCGGGATGTGCGTTGGGTTCTACGTCGGGACGTGCGTTGAGCTCTACGTCGGGATTTAGCTTACTTTCAGCTCTACGTCGGGACGTGCGTTAGGCTCTACGTGGGGACGTGCGTTGGGCTCTACGTCGGGACGTGCGTTGGGCTCTACGTCGGGATTTAGCTAACTTTCAGGTCTACGTCGGGACGTGCGTTGGGCTCTACGTCGGGACGTGCGTTGGGCTCTACGTCTGTAGTTAGCTAACTTTCAACTCTACGTTGGGACGTGCGTTGGGCTCTACGTCTGTAGTTAGCTAACTTTCAGTTCTACGTCGGGACGTGCGTTGGGCTCTACATCTGTAGTTAGCTAACTTTCAGCTCTACGTCGGGACGTGCGTTGGGCGCTACGTCGGAACGTGCGTTGGGCTCTACGTCGGGACGTGCGTTGGGCTCTACGTCGGGACGTGCGTTGGGCTCTACGTCGGGATTTAGCTTACTTTCAGCTCTACGTCGGGACGTGCGTTGGCCTCTACGTCTTGACGTGCGTTGGCCTCTACGTCGGGACGTGCGTTGGCCTCTACGTCGGGATTTAGCTTACTTTCAGCTCTACGTCGGGACGTGCGTTGGGCTCTACGTCGGAACGTGCGTTGGGCTCCACGTCGGGACGTGCGTTGGGCTCTACGTCTGTAGTTAGCTAACTTTCTGCTCTACGTCGGGACGTGCGTTGGGCTCTACGTCTGTAGTTAGCTAACTTTCAGCTCTACGTCGGGACGTGCGTTGGGCACTACGTCGGGACGTGCGTTGGGCTCTACGTCGGGACGTCCGTTGGGCTCTATGTCGGGACGTGCGTTGGGCTCTACGTCGGGATTTAGCTTACTTTCAGCTCTACGTCGAGACGTGCGTTGGCCTCTACGTCGGGACGTGCGTTGGCCTCTATATCGGGACGTGCGTTGGCCTCTACGTCGGGACGTGCGTTGGCCTCTACGTCGGGATTTAGCTTACTTTCAGCTCTACGTCGGGACGTGCGTTGGGCTCTACGTCGGGACGTGCGTTGGGCTCTACGTATGTAGTTAGCTAACTTTCAGCTCTACATCGGGACGTGCGTTGGGCTCTACGTCTGTAGTTAGCTAACTTTCAGCTCTACGTCGGGACGTGCGTTGGGCGCTACGTCGGGACGTGCGTTGGGCTCTACGTCGGGACATGCGTTGGGCTCTACGTCGGGATTTAGCTTACTTTCAGCTCTACGTCGGGACGTGCGTTGGCCTCTACGTCGGGACGTGCGTTGGCCTCTACATCGGGATTTAGCTTACTTTCAGCTCTACGTCGGGACGTGCATTGGGCGCTACGTCGGGACGTGCGTTGGGCGCTACGTCGGGACGTGCGTTGGGCGGTACTTCGGGAAATGCGTTGGGCGCTACGTCGGGATTTAGCTTACTTTCAGCTCTACGTCGGGACGTGCGTTGGGCTCTATGTCGGGACGTGCGTTGGGCTCTACGTCGGGACGTGCGTTGGGCTCTACGTCGGGATTTAGCTTACTTTCAGCTCTACGTCGGGACGTGCGTTGGCCTCTACATTGGGACGTGCGTTGGCCTCTACGTCGGGATTTAGCTTACTTTCAGCTCTACGTCGGGACGTGCGTTGGCCTCTACGTCGGGACGTGCGTTGGCCTCTACGTCGGGATTTAGCTTACTTTCAGCTCTACGTCGGGACGCGCGTTGGCCTCTACGTCGGGATTTAGCTTACTTTCAGCTCTACGTCGGGACGTGCGTTGGGCTCTACGTCGGGACGTGCGTTGGGCTCTACGTCGGGACGTGCGTTGGGCTCTACGTCTGTAGTTAGCTAACTTTCAGCTCTACGTCGGGACGTGCGTTGGGCTCTACGTCGGGACGTGCGTTGGGCTCTACGTCGGGATTTAGCTTACTTTCAGCTCTACGTCGGGACGTGCGTTGGGCTCTACGTCGGGACGTGAGTTGGGCTCTACGTCGGGACGTGCGTTGGGCTCTACGTCGGGATTTAGCTTACTTTCAGCTCTACGTCGGGACGTGCGTTGGCCTCTAAGTCGGCATTTAGCTTACTTTCAGCTCTACGTCGGGACGTGCGTTGGGCTCTACGACGGGACGTGCGTTGGGCTCTACGTCGGGACGTGCGTTGGGTTCTACGTCGGGACGTGCGTTGGGCTCTACGTCTGTAGTTAGCTAACTTTCTGCTCTACGTCGGGACGTGCGTTGGGCTCTATGTCTGTAGTTAGCTAACTTTCAGCTCTACGTCGGGACGTGCGTTGGGCGCTACGTCGGGACGTGCGTTGGGCTCTACGTCGGGACGTGCGTTGGGCTCTACGTCGGGATTTAGGTCACTTTCAGCTCTACGTCAGGACGTGCGTTGGCCTCTACGCCGGGACGTGCGTTGGGCGCTACGTCGGGACGTGCGTTGGCCTCTACGTCGCGACGTGCGTTGGCCTCTACGTCGGGATTTAGCTTACTTTCAGCTCTACGTCGGGACGTGCGTTGGCCTCTACGTCGGGACGTGCGTTGGGCTCTACGTCGGGACACGCGTTGGGCTATACGTCGGGACGTGCGTTGGGCTCTACGTCTGTAGTTAGCTAACTTTCAGCTCTACGTCGGGACGTGAATTGTGCTCTACGTCTGTAGTTAGCTAACTTTCAGCTCTACGTCGGCACGTGCGTTGGGCTCTACGTCGGTACGTGCGTTGGGCTCTACGTCGGGATTTAGCTTACTTTCAGCTCTACGTCGGGACGTGCGTTGGGCTCTACGTCGGGACGTGCGTTGGGCTCTACGTCGGGACGTGCGTTGGGCTCTACGTCGGGATTTAACTTAATTTTAGCTCTACGTCGGGACGTGCGTTGGGCTCTACGTCTGTAGTTAGCTAACTTTCAGCTCTACGTCGGGACGTGCGTTGGGCTCTATGTCGGGACGTGCGTTGGGCGCTACGTTGGGACGTGCGTTGGGCGCTACGTCGGGACGTGCGTTGGGCTCTACGTCGGGACGTGCGTTGGGCTCTACGTCGGGATTTAGCTTAATTTTAGCTCTACGTCGGGACGTGCGTTGGGCTCTACGTCTGTAGTTAGCTAACTTTCACCTCTACGTCGGGACGTGCGTTGGGCTCTATGTCAGGACGTGCGTTGGGCGCTACGTCGGGACGTGCGTTGGGCTCTACGTCGGGACGTGCGTTGGGCTCTACGTCGGGATTTAGCTTACTTTCAGCTCTACGTCGGGACGTGCGTTGGGCTCTACGTCGGGACGTGCGTTGGGCTCTATGTCGGGACGTGCGTTGGGTTCTACGTCGGGACGTGCGTTGGGCTCCACGTCTGTAGTTAGCTAACTTTCAGCTCTACGTCGGGACGCGCGTTGGGCTCTTCGTCTGTAGTTAGCTAACTTTCAGCTCTACGTCGGGACGTGCGTTGGCCTCTACGTCGGGACGTGCGTTGGGCGCTACGTCGGGACGTGCGTTGGCCTCTACGTCGGGACGTGCGTTGGCCTCTACGTCGGGACGTGCGTTGGGCTCTACGTCGGGATTTAGCTTACTTTCAGCTCTACGTCGGGACCTGCGTTGGGCTCTACGTCAGGACGTGCGTTGGGCTCTACGTTGGGACACGCGTTGGGCTCTACGTCGGGATTTAGGTTACTTTCAGCTCTACGTCGGGACGTGCGTTGGGCTCTACGTCGGGACGTGCGTTGGGCTCTACGTCGGGACGTGCGTTGGGCTCTACGTCGGGATTTAGCTTACTTTCATCTCTACGTCGGGACGTGCGTTGGGCTCTACGTCGGGACGTGCGTTGGGCTCTACGTCTGTAGTTAGCTAACTTTCACCTCTACGTCGGGACGTGCGTTGGGCTCTACGTCGGGACGTGAGTTGGGCTCCACGTCGGGACGTGTATTGGGCTCTACGTCGGGATTTAGCTTACTTTCAGCTCTACGTCGGGACGTGCGTTGGCCTCTACGTCGGCATTTACCTTTCAGCTCTATGTCGGGACGTGCGTTGGGCTCTACGTCGGGACGTGCGTTGGGCTGTACGTCGGGACGTGCGTTGGGCTCTACGTCGGGACGTGCGTTGGGTTCTACGTCGGGACGTGCGTTGGGCTCCACGTCTGTAGTTAGCTAACTTTCTGCTCTACGTCAGGACGTGCGTTGGGCTCTACGTCTGTAGTTAGCTAACTTTCAGCTCTACGTCGGGAGGTGCGTTGGGCGCTACGTCGGGACGTGCGTTGGGCTCTACGTCGGGACGTGCGTTGGGCTCTACGTCGGGACGTGCGTTGGGCTCTACGTCGGGATTTAGGTTACTTTCAGCTCTACGTCGGGACGTGCGTTGGCCTCTACGTCGGGACGTGCGTTGGGCGCTACGTCGGGACGTGCGTTGGCCTCTACGTCGGGACGTGCGTTGGGCTCTACGTCGGGATTTAGCTTACTTTCGCTCTACGTCAGGACGTGCGTTGGGCTCTACGTCGGGACACGAGTTGGGCTCTACGTCGGGATTTAGCTTACTTTCAGCTCTACGTCGGGACGTGCGTTGGTCTCTACGTCGGGACGTGCGTTGGGCGCTACGTCGGGACGTGCGTTGGCCTCTACGTCGGGATTTAGCTTACTTTCAGCTCTACGTCGGGACGTGCGTTGGCCTCTACGTCGGGACGTGCATTGGGCTCTACGTCGGGACACGCATTGGGCTCTACGTCGCGACGCGCGTTGGGCTCTACGTCTGCAGATAGCTAACTTTCAGCTCTACGTCGGGACGCGCGTTGGGCTCTTCGTCTGTAGTTAGGTAACTTTCAGCTCTACGTCGGGACGTGCGTTGGGCTCTACGTCGGGACGTGCGTTGGGCTCTAGATCAGGATTTATTTTACTTTCAGCTCTACGAGGGGACGTGTGTTGGGCTCGACATCAGGATTTAGCGTACTTTCAGCTCTACGTCGGGACGTGTGTTGGGCTCTACGTCGGGACGTGTGTTGGGCTCCACGTCGGGACGCGTGTTGGGCTGAATGTCGGGACGTGTGTTGGGCTCTACGTCGGGATTTAGTTACTTTCAGCTCTACGTCGGGACGTGTGTTGGCCTCTACGTCGCGACGTGTGTTGGACTCTACGTCGCGACGTGTGTTGGGCTGTACGTCGCGACGTGTGTTGGGCTCTGCGTCGCGACGTGTGTTGGGCTCTGCGTCGGGACGTGTGTTGGGCTCTACGTCGGGACGTGTGTTGGGCTCTACGTCGGGACGTGTTTTGGGCACTAGATCAGGATTTATCTTACTTTCAGCTCTACGAGGGGACGTGTCTTGGGCTCGACATCAGGATTTAGCGTACTTTCAGCTCTACGTGGGGACCTGTGTTGGGCTCTACGTCGGGACGTGTGTTGGGCTCCACGTCGGGACGCGTGTTGGGCTCCACGTCGGGACGCGTGTTGGGCTGCATGTCAGGACGTGTTTTGGGCTCTACATCGGGACGTGTGTTGGGCTCCACGTCGGGACACGTGTTGGGCTGCATGTCGGGACGTGTGTTGGGCTCTACGTCGGGACGCGCGTTGGGCTCTTCGTCTGTAGTTAGCTAACTTTCAGCTCTACGTCGGGACGTGCGGTGGGCTCTACGTCGGGACGTGCGTTGGGCTCTACATCGGGACGTGCGTTGGGCTCTACGTCGGGATTTAGCTTACTTTCAGCTCTACGTCGGGACGTGTGTTGGGCTCTACGTCGGGACGTGCGTTGGGCTCTACGTCAGGACGTGCGTTGGGCTCTACGTCGGGATTTAGCTTACTTTCAGCTCTACGTCGGGACGTGCGTTGGGCTGTACGTCGGGACGTGCGTTGGGCTCTACGTCTGTAGTTAGCTAACTTTCAGCTCTACGTCGGGACGTGCATTGGGCTCTATGTCGGGACGTGCGTTGGGCGCTACGTCGGGACGTGCGTTGGGCTCTACGTCGGGACGTGCGTTGGGCTCTACGTCGGGATTTAGCTTACTTTCAGCTCTACGTCGGAACGTGCGTTGGGCTCCACGTCGGGACATGCGTTGGGCTCTACGTCTGTAGTTAGCTAACTTTCTGCTCTACGTCGGGACGTGCGTTGGGCTCTACGTCTGTAGTTAGCTAACTTTCAGCTCTACGTCGGGACGTGCGTTGGGCTCTACGTCGGGACGTCCGTTGGGCTCTACGTCGGGACGTGCGTTGGGCTCTATTTCGGGATTTAGCTTACTTTCAGCTCTACGTCGAGACGTGCGTTGGCCTCTACGTCGGGACGTGCGTTGGCCTCTACGTCGGGACGTGCGTTGGCCTCTACGTCGGGATTTAGCTTAGTTTCAGCTCTACGTCGGGACGTGCATTGGGCGCTACGTCGGGACGTGCGTTGGGCGCTACGTCGGGACGTGCGTTGGGCGGTACTTCGGGAAATGCGTTGGGCGCTACGTCGGGATTTAGCTTACTTTCAGCTCTACGTCGGGACGTGCGTTGGGCTCTATGTCGGGACGTGCGTTGGGCTCTACGTCGGGACGTGCGTTGGGCTCTACGTCGGGATTTAGCTTACTTTCAGCTCTACGTCGGGACGTGCGTTGGCCTCTACATTGGGACGTGCGTTGGCCTCTACGTCGGGATTTAGCGTACTTTCAGCTCTACGTCGGGACGTGCGTTGGCCTCTACGTCGGGACGTGCGTTGGCCTCTACGTCGGGATTTAGCTTACTTTCAGCTCTACGTCGGGACGCGCGTTGGGCTCTACGTCGGGATTTAGCTTACTTTCAGCTCTACGTCGGGACGTGCGTTGGGCTCTACGTCGGGACGTGCGTTGGGCTCTACGTCGGGACGTGCGTTGGGCTCTACGTCTGTAGATAGGTAACTTTCAGCTCTACGTCGGGACGTGCGTTGGGCTCTACGTCGGGACGTGCGTTGGGCTCTACGTCGGGACGTGAGTTGGGCTCTACGTCGGGACGTGCGTTGGGCTCTACGTCGGGATTTAGCTTACTTTCAGCTCTACGTCGGGACGTGCGTTGGCCTCTAAGTCGGCATTTAGCTTACTTTCAGCTCTACGTCGGGACGTGCGTTGGGCTCTACGTCGGGACGTGCGTTGGGCTCTACGTCTGTAGTTAGCTAACTTTCTGCTCTACGTCGGGACGTGCGTTGGGCTCTACGTCTGTAGTTAGCTAACTTTCAGCTCTACGTCGGGACGTGCGTTGGGCGCTACGTCGGGACGTGCGTTGGTCTCTACGTCGGGACGTGCGTTGGGCTCTACGTCGGGATTTAGGTTACTTTCAGCTCTACGTCAGGACGTGCGTTGGCCTCTACGTCGGGACGTGCGTTGGCCTCTACGTCGGGATTTAGCTTACTTTCAGCTCTACGTCGGGACGTGCGTTGGCCTCTACGTCGGGACGTGCGTTGGGCTCTACGTCGGGACACGCGTTGGGCTCTACGTCGGGACGCGCGTTGGGCTCTACGTCTGTAGTTAGCTAACTTTCAGCTCTACGTCGGCACGCGCGTTGGGCTCTACGTCGGTACGTGCGTTGGGCTCTACGTCGGGATATAGCTTACTTTCAGCTCTACGTCGGGACGTGCGTTGGGCTCTAGATCAGGATTTATTTTACTTTCAGCTCTACGAGGGGACGTGTGTTGGGCTCGACATCAGGATTTAGCGTACTTTCAGCTCTATGTCGGGACGTGTGTTGGGCTCTACGTCGGGACGTGTGTTGGGCTCCACGTCGGGACGCGTGTTGGGCTGCATGTCGGGACGTGTGTTGGGCTCTACGTCGGGTTTTAGTTACTTTCAGCTCTACGTCGGGACGTGTGTTGGCCTCTACGTCGCGACGTGTGTTGGACTCTACGTCGCGACGTGTGTTGGGCTGTACGTCGCGACGTGTGTTGGGCTCTGCGTCGCGACTTGTGTTGGGCTCTGCGTCGGGACGTGTGTTGGGCTCTACGTTGGGACGTGTTTTGGGCACTAGATCAGGATTTATCTTACTTTCAGCTCTACGAGGGGACCTGTGTTGGGCTCTACGTCGGGACGTGTGTTGGGCTCCACGTCGGGACGCGTGTTGGGCTGCATGTCGGGACGTGTGTTGGGCTCTACGTCGGGACGTGTGTTGGGCTCCACGTCGGGACACGTGTTGGGCTGCATGTCGGGACGTGTGTTGGGCTCTGCGTCGGGACGTGTGTTGGGCTCTACGTCGGGATTTATTTACTTTCAGCTCTACGTCGGGACGTGTGTTGGGCTCTACGTCGGGACTTGTGTTGGGCTCTACGTCACGACGTGTGTTGGACTCTGCGTCGGGACGTGTGTTGGGCTCTGCGTCGGGACGTGCGTTGGGCTCTACGTCGGGACGTGCGTTGGGCTCTACGTCGGGACGTGCGTTGGGCTCTACGTCGGGACGTGCGTTGGGCTCTACGTCTGTAGTTAGCTAACTTTCAGCTCTACGTCGGGACGTGCGTTGGGCTCTACGTCGGGACGTGCGTTGGGCTCTACGTCTGTAGTTAGCTAACTTTCAGCTCTACGTCGGGACGTGCGTTGGGCTCTACGTCGGGACGTGAGTTGGGCTCTACGTCGGGACGTGCGTTGGGCTCTACGTCGGGATTTAGCTTACTTTCAGCTCTACGTCGGGACGTGCGTTGGCCTCTAAGTCGGCATTTAGCTTACTTTCAGCTCTACGTCGGGACGTGCGTTGGGCTCTACGTCGGGACGTGCGTTGGGCTCTACGTCGGGACGTGCGTTGGGTTCTACGTCGGGACGTGCGTTGGGCTCTACGTCTGTAGTTAGCTAACTTTCTGCTCTACGTCGTGACGTGCGTTGGGCTCTACGTCTGTAGTTAGCTAACTTTCAGCTCTACGTCGGGACGTGCGTTGGGCGCTACGTCGGGACGTGCGTCGGGCTCTACGTCGGGACGTGCTTTGGGCTCTACGTCGGGATTTAGGTTACTTTCAGCTCTACGTCAGGACGTGCGTTGGCCTCTACGTCGGGACGTGCGTTGGCCTCTACGTCGGGATTTAGCTTACTTTCAGCTCTACGTCGGGACGTGCGTTGGCCTCTACGTCGGGACGTGCGTTGGGCTCTACGTCGGGACACGTGTTGGGCTCTACGTCGGGACGCGCGTTGGGCTCTACGTCTGTAGTTAGCTAACTTTCAGCTCTACGTCGGGACGCGCGTTGGGCTCTACGTCGGTACGTGCGTTTGGCTCTACGTCGGGATTTAGCTTACTTTCAGCTCTACGTCGGGACGTGCGTTGGGCTCTAGATCAGGATTTATTTTACTTTCAGCTCTACGAGGGGACGTGTGTTGGGCTCGACATCAGGATTTAGCGTACTTTCAGCTCTACGTCGGGACGTGTGTTGGGCTCTACGTCGGGACGTGTGTTGGGCTCCACGTCGGGACGCGTGTTGGGCTGCATGTCGGGACGTGTGTTGGGCTCTACGTCGGGATTTAGTTACTTTCAGCTCTACGTCGGGACGTGTGTTGGCCTCTACGTCGCGACGTGTGTTGGACTCTACGTCGCGACGTGTGTTGGGCTGTACGTCGCGACGTGTGTTGGGCTCTGCGTCGCGACGTGTGTTGGGCTCTGCGTCGGGACGTGTGTTGGGCTCTACGTCGGGACGTGTGTTGGGCTCTACGTCGGGACGTGTTTTGGGCACTAGATCAGGATTTATCTTACTTTCAGCTCTACGAGGGGACGTGTCTTGGGCTCGACATCAGGATTTAGCGTACTTTCAGCTCTACGTGGGGACCTGTGTTGGGCTCTACGTCGGGACGTGTGTTGGGCTCCACGTCGGGACGCGTGTTGGGCTGCATGTCGGGACGTGTGTTGGGCTCTACGTCGGGACGTGTGTTGGGCTCCACGTCGGGACACGTGTTGGGCTGCATGTCGGGACGTGTGTTGGGCTCTGCGTCGGGACGTGTGTTGGGCTCTACGTCGGGATTTAGTTACTTTCAGCTCTACGTCGGGACGTGTGTTGGGCTCTACGTCGGGACTTGTGTTGGGCTCTACGTCACGACGTGTGTTGGACTCTGCGTCGGGACGTGTGTTGGGCTCTGCGTCGGGACGTGTGTTGGGCTCTACGTCGGGACGTGCTTTGGGCTCTACGTCGGGACGTGCGTTGGGCTCTACGTCGGGACGTGCGTTGGGCTCTACGTCTGTAGTTAGCTAACTTTCAGCTCTACGTCGGGACGTGCGTTGGGCTCTACGTCGGGACGTGCGTTGGGCTCTACGTCTGTAGTTAGCTAACTTTCAGCTCTACGTCGGGACGTACGTTGGGCTCTACGTCGGGACGTGCGTTGGGCTCTACGTCGGGACGTGCGTTGGGCTCTACTTCGGGATTTAGCTTACTTTCAGCTCTACGTCGGGACGTGCGTTGGGCTCTACGCCGGGACGTGTGTTGGGCTCTACATCAGGATTTAGATTACTTTCAGCTCTACGTCGGGACGTGTGTTGGGCTCTACGTCGGGAAGTGTGTTGGGCTCTACATCAGGATTTGGATTACTTTCAGCTCTTCGTCGGGACGTGTGTTGGGCTCTACGTTGGGACATGTGTTGGGCTGTACATCAGGATTTAGCTTACTTTTAGCTCTACGTGGGGACGTGTGTTGCGCTCGACATCAGGATTTAGCTTACTTTTAGCTCTACGTCGGGAGATGTGTTGGGCTCTACGTCGGGACGTGTGTTGGGCTCTACATCAGGATTTAGATTACTTTCAGCTCTACGTCGGGACGTGTGTTGGGCTCTACATCGGGACGTGTGTTGGGCTCTACGTCGGGACGTGTGTTGGGCTCTACATCAGGGTTTACCTTACTTTCAGCTCTACGTCGGGACGTGTGCTGGGCTCTACGTCGGGACGTGTGCTGGGCTCTACGTCGGGACGTGTGCTGGGCTCTACGTCGCGACGTGTGTTGGAGTCTGCCTCGGGACGTGTGTTGGGCTCTACGTCGGGACGTGGGTTGGACTCTACATCAGGATTTAGCTTACTTTCAGCTCTACGTCGGGACGTGTGTTGGGCTCTACATCATGATTTAGCTTACTTTCAGCTCTACGTCGGGACGTGTGTTGGGCTCTACATCAGGATTTAGCTTGTTTTCAGCTCTACCTCGGGACGTGCGTTGGGCTCTACGTCGGGACGTGCGCTGGGCTCTACGTCGGGACGTGCGCTGGGCTCTACGTCGGGACGTGCGTTGGGCTCTACGTCGGGACTTGAGTTGGGCTCTACGTCGGGACGTGCGTTGTGCTCTACATCAGGGTTTAGCTTACTTTCACCTCTACGTCGGGACGTGTGTTGGGCTCTACATTGGGACGTGTGTTGCGCTCTACGTCGGGACGTGTATTGGGCTCTACGTTGGGACGTGTGTTGGGCTGTACGTCGGGACGAGTGTTGGGCTCTACTTCGGGACGTGTGTTGGTCTCTACATAAGGATTTAGCTTACTTTCAGCTCTACGTCGGGACGTGTGTTGGGCTCTACGTCGGGACGTGCGATGGGCTCTACGTCGGGACGTGCGTTGGGCTCTAAGTCGGGACGTGTGTTGGGATCTACATCAGGATTTAGTTTAATTTCAGCACTACGTCGGGTCGTGTGTAGAGCACTACGTCGGGACGTGTGTTGGGCTCTACATCAGGTTTTAGCTTACTTTCAGCTCTACGTCGGGACGTGTGTTGGGCTCTACGTCGGGACGTGTGTTGGGCTCTACATCAGGATTTGGATTACTTTCAGCTCTTCGTCGGGACGTGTGTTGGGCTCTACGTCGGGACATGTGTTGGGCTGTACATCAGGATTTAGCTTACTTTTAGCTCTACGTGGGGACGTGTGTTGGGCTCGACATCAGGATTTAGCTTACTTTTAGCTCTACGTCGGGACATGTGTTGGGCTCTACGTCGGGACGTGTGTAGGGCTGTACATCAGGATTTAGATTACTTTCAGCTCTACGTCGGGATGTGTGTTGGGCTCTACGTCGGGACGTGTGTTGGGCTCTACATCAGGGTTTACCTTACTTTCAGCTCTACATCGGGACGTGTGCTGGGCTCTACATCGAGACGTATGTTGGGCTCTACATCAGGGTTTACCTTACTTTCAGCTCTATGTCGGGACGTGCGTTGGGCTCTATGTCGGGACGTGCGTTGGGCTCTACGTCAGGATTTAGCTTACTTTCAGCTCTACGTCGGGACGTGTGCTGGGCTCTACCGCGGGACGTGTGCTGGGGTCTACATCGCGACGTGTGTTGGAGTCTTCCTCGGGACGTGTGTTGGGCTCTACGTCGGGACGTGTGTTGGGCTCTAGATCAGGATTTATTTTACTTTCAGCTCTACGAGGGGACGTGTGTTGGGCTCGACATCAGGATTTAGCGTACTTTCAGCTCTACGTGGGGACGTGTGTTGGGCTCTACGTCGGGACGTGTGTTGGGCTCCACGTCGGGACGCGTGTTGGGCTGCATGTCGGGACGTGTGTTGCGCTCTACGTCGGGATTTAGTTACTTTCAGCTCTACGTCGCGACGTGTGTTGGGCTCTACGTCGCGACGTGTGTTGGGCTCTGCGTCGCGACGTGTTTTGGGCACTAGATCAGGATTTATCTTACTTTCAGCTCTACAAGGGGACGTGTCTTGGGCTCGACATCAGGATTTAGCGTACTTTCAGCTCTACGTGGGGACCTGTGTTGGGCTCTACGTCGGGACGTGTGTTGGGCTCCACGTTGGGACGCGTGTTGGGCTGCATGTCGGGACGTGTGTTGGGCTCTACGTCGGGACCTGTGTTGCGCTCCACGTCGGGACGCGTGTTGGGCTGCATGTCGGGACGTGTGTTGGGCTCTGCGTCGAGACGTGTGTTGGGCTCTATGTCGGGATTTAGTTACTTTCAGCTCTACGTCGGGACGTGTGTTGGGCTCTACGTCGGGATTTGTGTTGGGCTCTACGTCGCGACGTGTGTTGGACTCTGCGTCGGGACGTGTGTTGGGCTCTGCGTCGGGACGTGTGTTGGGCTCTACGTCGGGTCGTGTGTTGGGCTCTACATCAGGATTTAGCTTACTTTCAGCTCTACGTCGGGACGTGTGTTGTGCTCTACATCGGGATGTTTGTTGGGCTCTACATCAGGATTTAGCTTACTTTCAGCTCTACGTCGGGACGTGTGTTGGGCTCTACGTCGGGACGTGTGTTGGGCTCTACATCAGGATTTAGCTTACATTCAGCTCTACGTCGGGACGTGTGTTGGGCTCTACGTCGGGACGTGTGTTGGGCTCCACGTCGGGACGTGCGTTGGGCTCTATGTCGGGACGTGCGTTGGGCTCTATGTCGGGACGTGCGTTGGGCTCTACGTCTGTAGTTAGCTTACTTTCAGCTCTATGTCGGGACGTGTGTTGGGCTCTATGTCGGGACGTGTGTTGGGCTCTACGTCGCGACGTGTGTTGGGCTCTACGTCGAGACGTATGTTGGGCTCTACATCAGGGTTTACCTTACTTTCAGCTCTACGTCGGGACGTGAGTTTGTGTCTACGTCGGGACGTGTGCTGGGCTCTACGTCGGGACGTGTGCTGGGCTCTACGTCGGGACGTGTTTTGGGCTCTACGTCGCGACTTGTGTTGGAGTCTGGCCCGGGACGTGTGTTGGGCTCTACGTCGGGACGTGTGTTGGGCTCTACGTCGGGACGTCGGTTGGCTCTACGTCGGGACGTGTGATGGGCTCTACGTCGGGACGTGGGTTGGGCTCTACGTCGGGACGTGGGTTGGGCTCTACGTCGGGACGTCTGTCGCGCCCTACGTCGGGACGTGGGTTGGGCTCTACGTCGGGACGTCTGTCGGGCTCTACGTCGGGACATCTGTTGGGCTCTACGTCTTGACATGTGTTGGGCTCTGCGTCGGGACGTGTGTTGGTCTCTACGTCAGGATTTAGCGTACTTTCAGCTCTATGTCGGGACGTGTGTTGGGCTCTTCATCGGGACGTGTGTTGGGCTCTACGTCGGGACGTGTGTTGGGCTCTACATCAGGATTTAGCTTACTTTTAGCTCTACGTCGGGACGTGTGTTGGGCTCTACGTCGGGACATGCATTGGGCTCTACGTCGGGACGTGTGTTGGGCTCTACGTCGGGACGTGTGTTGGGCTCTACGTCGGGACGTGTGTTGGGCTCTACATCAGGACTTAGCTTACTTTCGGCTCTACGTCGGGACGTGCGTTGGGCTCTACGTCGGGACGTGCGTTGGGCTCTACGTCGGGACGTGTGTTGGGCTCTACGTCGGGACGTGCGTTGGGCCCTACGTCGGGACGTGTGTTGGGCTCTTCGTCGGGACGTCTGTTCGGCTCTACGTCGGGATGTAGCTTACTTTCAGCTCTATGTCGGGACGTGTGTTGGGCTCTATGTCGGGACGTGTGTTGGGCTCTACGTCGCGATGTGTGTTGGGCTCTACGTCGAGACGTATGTTGGGCTCTACATCAGGGTTTAGCTTACTTTCGGCTCTACGTCGGGACGTGCGTTGGGCTCTACGTCGGGACGTGCGTTGGGCTCTACGTCGGGACGTGCGTTGGGCTCTACGTCGGGACGTGTGTTGGGTTCTACGTCTGTAATTAGCTAACGTTCAGCTATACATCGAGACGTGTGTTGGGCTCTACGTCTGTAGTTAGCTGACTTTCAGCTGTACGTCGGGACGTGTGTTGGGCTCTACATCAGGATTTAGCTTACTTTCAGCTCTACGTCGGGACGTGCGTTGGGCTCTACGTCGGGACGTGCATTGGGCCCTTCGTCGGGACGTGTGTTGGGCTCTACGTCGGGACGTGTGATGGGCTCTACGTCGGGACGTGGGTTGGGCTCTACGTCGGGACGTGGGTTGGGCTCTACGTCGGGACGTCTGTCGGGCCCTACGTCGGGACGTGGGTTGGGCTCTACGTCGGGACGTGTGTTGGGCTCTACGTCGGGACGTGTGTTGGGCTCTACGTCGGGACGTGTGTTGGGCTCTACATCAGGTTTAGCTTATATTGAGCTCTACGTCGGGACGTGTGTTGGTCTCTACGTCGGGACGTGTGTTGGGCTCTACATCAGTGTTTAGCTTACTTTCACCTCTACGTCGGGACATGTGTTGGGCTCTACGTCGGGACGTGTGTTGGGCTCTACGTCCGGACGTGTGTTGGGCTCTACGTCGGGACGTGTGTTGGGCTCTACATCAGTGTTTAGCTTACTTTCACCTCTACTTCGGGATGTGTGTTGGGCTCTACGTCGGGACGTGTGTTGGGCTCTTCGTCGGGACATCTGTTCGGCTCTACGTCGGGATGTAGCTTACTTTCAGCTCTATGTCGGGACGTGTGTTGGGCTCTATGTCGGGACGTGTGTTGGGCTCTATGTCCGGACGTGTGTTGGGCTCTACGTCGAGACGTATGTTGGGCTCTACATCAGGGTTTATCTTACTTTCAGCTCTACGTCGGGACGTGAGTTTGTGTCTACGTCGGGACGTGTGTTGGGCTCTACGTCGGGACGTGTGTTGGGCTCTACGTCGGGACGTCGGTTGGCTCTACGTCAGGACGTGTGATGGGCTCTACGTCGGGACGTGGGTTGGGCTCTACGTCGGGACGTCTGTCGGGCCCTACGTCGGGACGTGGGTTGGGCTCTACGTCGGGACGTGTGTTGGGCTCTACGTCGGGACGTGTGTTGGGCTCTACGTCGGGACGTGTGTTGGGCTCTACATCAGGTTTAGCTTATATTGAGCTCTACGTCGGGACGTGTGTTGGGCTCTACGTCGGGACGTGTGTTGGGCTCTACATCAGTGTTTAGCTTACTTTCACCTCTACGTCGGGACATGTGTTGGGCTCTACGTCGGGACGTGTGTTGGGCTCTACGTCCGGACGTGTGTTGGGCTCTACGTCGGGACGTGTGTTGGGCTCTACGTCGGGACGTGTGTTGGGCTCGACATCAGGATTTAGCTTACTTTCAGCTCTACTTCGGGACGTGTGTTGGGCTCTACGTCGGGACGTGTGTTGGGCTCTTCGTCGGGACATCTGTTCGGCTCTACGTCGGGATGTAGCTTACTTTCAGCTCTATGTCGGGACGTGTGTTGGGCTCTATGACGGGACGTGTGTTGGGCTCTATGTCCGGACGTGTGTTGGGCTCTACGTCGCGACGTGTGTTGGGCTCTACGTCGAGACGTATGTTGGGCTCTACATCAGGGTTTATCTTACTTTCAGCTATACGTCGGGACGTGAGTTTGTGTCTACGTCGGGACGTGTGTTGGGCTCTACGTCGGGACGTGTGTTGGGCTCTACGTCGGGACGTCGGTTGGCTCTACATCGGGACGTGTGATGGGCTCTACGTCGGGACGTGGGTTGGGCTCTACGTCGGGACGTGGGTTGGGCTCTACGTCGGGACGTCTGTCGGGCCCTACGTCGGGACGTGGGTTGGGCTCTACGTCGGGACGTCTGTCGGGCTCTACGTCGGGACATCTGTTGGGCTCTACTTCGTGACATGTGTTGGGCTCTGCGTCGGGACGTGTGTTGGTCTCTACGTCAGGATTTAGCTTACTTTCAGCTCTATGTCGGGACGTGTGTTGGGCTCTTCATCGGGACGTGTGTTGGGCTCTACGTCGGGACGTGTGTTGGGCTCTACATCAGGATTTAGCTTACTTTTAGCTCTACGTCGGGACGTGTGTTGGGCTCTACGTCGGGACATGCGTTGGGCTCTACGTCGGGACGTGTGTTGGGCTCTACGTCGGGACGTGTGTTGGGCTCTACGTCGGGACGTGTGTTGGGCTCTACATCAGGACTTAGCTTACTTTCGGCTCTACGTCGGGACGTGCGTTGGGCTCTACGTCGGGACGTGCGTTGGGCTCTACGTCGGGACGTGCGTTGGGCTCTACGTCGGGACGTGTGTTGGGTTCTACGTCTGTAATTAGCTAACGTTCAGCTCTACATCGAGACGTGTGTTGGGCTCTACGTCTGTAGTTAGCTGACTTTCAGCTGTACGTCGGGACGTGTGTTGGGCTCTACATCAGGATTTAGCTTACTTTCAGCTCTACGTCGGGACGTGCGTTGGGCTCTACGTCGGGACGTGCGTTGGGCCCTTCGTCGGGACGTGTGTTGGGTTCTACGTCTGTAGTTAGCTAACGTTCAGCTCTACATCGAGACGTGTGTTGGGCTCTACGTCTGTAGTTAGCTGACTTTCAGCTGTACGTCGGGACGTGTGTTGGGCTCTACATCAGGATTTAGCTTACTTTCAGCTCTACGTCGGGAAGTGTGTTGGGCTCGACATCAGGATTTAGCTTGTTTTCAGCTCTACGTCGGGACGTGTGTTGGGCTCTACGTCGGGACGTGTGTTGGGCTCTACGTCGGGACGTGTGTTGGGCTCTACGTCGGGACGTGTGTTGGGCTCTACATCAGGTTTAGCTTTTATTGAGCTCTACGTCGGGACGTGTGTTGGGCTCTACGTCGGGACGTGTGTTGGGCTCTACATCAGTGTTTAGCTTACTTTCACCTCTACGTCGGGACATGTGTTGGGCTCTACGTCGGGACGTGTGTTGGGCTCTACGTCCGGACGTGTGTTGGGCTCTACGTCGGGACGTGTGTTGGGCTCGACATCAGGATTTAGCTTACTTTCAGCTCTACTTCGGGACGTGTGTTGGGCTCTACGTCGGGACGTGTGTTGGGCTCTTCGTCGGGACATCTGTTTGGCTCTACGTCGGGATGTAGCTTACTTTCAGCTCTATGTCGGGACGTGTGTTGGGCTCTATGTCGGGACGTGTGTTGGGCTCTATGTCCGGACGTGTGTTGGGCTCTACGTCGCGACGTGTGTTGGGCTCTACGTCGAGACGTATGTTGGGCTCTACATCACGGTTTATCTTACTTTCAGCTATACGTCGGGACGTGAGTTTGTGTCTACGTCGGGACGTGTGTTGGGCTCTACGTCGGGACGTGTGTTGGGCTCTACGTCGGGACGTCGGTTGGCTCTACATCGGGACGTGTGATGGGCTCTACGTCGGGACGTGGGTTGGGCTCTACGTCGGGACGTCTGTCGGGCCCTACGTCGGGACGTGGGTTGGGCTCTACGTCGGGACGTCTGTCGGGCTCTACGTCGGGACATCTGTTGGGCTCTACTTCGTGACATGTGTTGGGCTCTGCGTCGGGACGTGTGTTGGTCTCTACGTCAGGATTTAGCTTACTTTCAGCTCTATGTCGGGACGTGTGTTGGGCTCTTCATCGGGACGTGTGTTGGGCTCTACGTCGGGACGTGTGTTGGGCTCTACATCAGGATTTAGCTTACTTTTAGCTCTACGTCGGGACGTGTGTTGGGCTCTACGTCGGGACATGCGTTGGGCTCTACGTCGGGACGTGTGTTGGGCTCTACGTCGGGACGTGTGTTGGGCTCTACGTCGGGACGTGTGTTGGGCTCTACATCAGGACTTAGCTTACTTTCGGCTCTACGTCGGGACGTGCGTTGGGCTCTACGTCGGGACGTGCGTTGGGCTCTACGTCGGGACGTGTGTTGGGTTCTACGTCTGTAGTTAGCTAACGTTCAGCTCTACATCGAGACGTGTGTTGGGCTCTACGTCTGTAGTTAGCTGACTTTCAGCTGTACGTCGGGACGTGTGTTGGGCTCTACATCAGGATTTAGCTTACTTTCAGCTCTACGTCGGGACGTGCGTTGGGCTCTACGTCGGGACGTGCGTTGGGCCCTACGTCGGGACGTGTGTTGGGTTCTACGTCTGTAGTTAGCTAACGTTCAGCTCTACATCGAGACGTGTGTTGGGCTCTACGTCTGTAGTTAGCTGACTTTCAGCTGTACGTCGGGACGTGTGTTGGGCTCTACATCAGGATTTAGCTTACTTTCAGCTCTACGTCGGGAAGTGTGTTGGGCTCGACATCAGGATTTAGCTTGTTTTCAGCTCTACGTCGGGACGTGTGTTGGGCTCTACGTCGGGACGTGTGTTGGGCTCTACGTCGGGACGTGTGTTGGGCTCTACATCAGGTTTAGCTTATATTGAGCTCTACGTCGGGACGTGTGTTGGGCTCTACGTCGGGACGTGTGTTGGGCTCTACATCAGTGTTTAGCTTACTTTCACCTCTACGTCGGGACATGTGTTGGGCTCTACGTCGGGACGTGTGTTGGGCTCTACGTCCGAACGTGTGTTGGGCTCTACGTCGGGACGTGTGTTGGGCTCTACGTCGGGACGTGTGTTGGGCTCGACATCAGGATTTAGCTTACTTTCAGCTCTACTTCAGGACGTGTGTTGGGCTCTACGTCGGGACGTGTGTTGGGCTCTTCGTCGGGACATCTGTTCGGCTCTACGTCGGGATGTAGCTTACTTTCAGCTCTATGTCGGGACGTGTGTTGGGCTCTATGTCGGGACGTGTGTTGGGCTCTACGTCGCGACGTGTGTTGGGCTCTACGTCGAGACGTATGTTGGGCTCTACATCAGGGTTTACCTTACTTTCAGCTCTACGTCGGGACGTGAGTTTGTGTCTACGTCGGGACGTGTGCTGGGCTCTACGTCGGGACGTGTGCTGGGCTCTACGTCGGGACGTGTTTTGGGCTCTACGTCGCGACTTGTGTTGGAGTCTGGCCCGGGACGTGTGTTGGGCTCTACGTCGGGACGTGTGTTGGGCTCTACGTCGGGACGTCGGTTGGCTCTACGTCGGGACGTGTGATGGGCTCTACGTCGGGACGTGGGTTGGGCTCTACGTCGGGACGTGGGTTGGGCTCTACGTCGGGACGTCTGTCGGGCCCTACGTCGGGACGTGGGTTGGGCTCTACGTCGGGACGTCTGTCGGGCTCTACGTCGGGACATCTGTTGGGCTCTATGTCGTGACATGTGTTGGGCTCTGCGTCGGGACGTGTGTTGGTCTCTACGTCAGGATTTAGCTTACTTTCAGCTCTATGTCGGGACGTGTGTTCGGCTCTTCATCGGGACGTGTGTTGGGCTCTACGTCGGGACGTGTGTTGGGCTCTACATCAGGATTTAGCTTACTTTTAGCTCTACGTCGGGACGTGTGTTGGGCTCTACGTCGGGACAAGCATTGGGCTCTACGTCGGGACGTGTGTTGGGCTGCATGTCGGGACGTGTGTTGGGCTCTGCGTCGAGACGTGTGTTGGGCTCTATGTCGGGATTTAGTTACTTTCAGCTCTACGTCGGGACGTGTGTTGGGCTCTACGTCGGGATTTGTGTTGGGCTCTACGTCGCGACGTGTGTTGGACTCTGCGTCGGGACGTGTGTTGGGCTCTGCGTCGGGACGTGTGTTGGGCTCTACGTCGGGTCGTGTGTTGGGCTCTACATCAGGATTTAGCTTACTTTCAGCTCTACGTCGGGACGTGTGTTGTGCTCTACATCGGGATGTTTATTGGGCTCTACATCAGGATTTAGCTTACTTTCAGCTCTACGTCGGGACGTGTGTTGGGCTCTACGTCGGGACGTGTGTTGGGCTCTACATCAGGATTTAGCTTACATTCAGCTCTACGTCGGGACGTGTGTTGGGCTCTACGTCGGGACGTGTGTTGGGCTCCACGTCGGGACGTGCGTTGGGCTCTATGTCGGGACGTGCGTTGGGCTCTATGTCGGGACGTGCGTTGGGCTCTACGTCTGTAGTTAGCTTACTTTCAGCTCTATGTCGGGACGTGTGTTGGGCTCTATGTCGGGACGTGTGTTGGGCTCTACGTCGCGACGTGTGTTGGGCTCTACGTCGAGACGTATGTTGGGCTCTACATCAGGGTTTACCTTACTTTCAGCTCTACGTCGGGACGTGAGTTTGTGTCTACGTCGGGACGTGTGCTGGGCTCTACGTCGGGACGTGTGCTGGGCTCTACGTCGGGACGTGTTTTGGGCTCTACGTCGCGACTTGTGTTGGAGTCTGGCCCGGGACGTGTGTTGGGCTCTACGTCGGGACGTGTGTTGGGCTCTACGTCGGGACGTCGGTTGGCTCTACGTCGGGACGTGTGATGGGCTCTACGTCGGGACGTGGGTTGGGCTCTACGTCGGGACGTGGGTTGGGCTCTACGTCGGGACGTCTGTCGCGCCCTACGTCGGGACGTGGGTTGGGCTCTACGTCGGGACGTCTGTCGGGCTCTACGTCGGGACATCTGTTGGGCTCTACGTCTTGACATGTGTTGGGCTCTGCGTCGGGACGTGTGTTGGTCTCTACGTCTGTAGTTAGCTTACTTTCAGCTCTATGTCGGGACGTGTGTTGGGCTCTTCATCGGGACGTGTGTTGGGCTCTACGTCGGGACGTGTGTTGGGCTCTACATCAGGATTTAGCTTACTTTTAGCTCTACGTCGGGACGTGTGTTGGGCTCTACGTCGGGACATGCATTGGGCTCTACGTCGGGACGTGTGTTGGGCTCTACGTCGGGACGTGTGTTGGGCTCTACGTCGGGACGTGTGTTGGGCTCTACATCAGGACTTAGCTTACTTTCGGCTCTACGTCGGGACGTGCGTTGGGCTCTACGTCGGGACGTGCGTTGGGCTCTACGTCGGGACGTGTGTTGGGCTCTACGTCGGGACGTGCGTTGGGCCCTACGTCGGGACGTGTGTTGGGCTCTTCGTCGGGACGTCTGTTCGGCTCTACGTCGGGATGTAGCTTACTTTCAGCTCTATGTCGGGACGTGTGTTGGGCTCTATGTCGGGACGTGTGTTGGGCTCTACGTCGCGATGTGTGTTGGGCTCTACGTCGAGACGTATGTTGGGCTCTACATCAGGGTTTAGCTTACTTTCGGCTCTACGTCGGGACGTGCGTTGGGCTCTACGTCGGGACGTGCGTTGGGCTCTACGTCGGGACGTGCGTTGGGCTCTACGTCGGGACGTGTGTTGGGTTCTACGTCTGTAATTAGCTAACGTTCAGCTATACATCGAGACGTGTGTTGGGCTCTACGTCTGTAGTTAGCTGACTTTCAGCTGTACGTCGGGACGTGTGTTGGGCTCTACATCAGGATTTAGCTTACTTTCAGCTCTACGTCGGGACGTGCGTTGGGCTCTACGTCGGGACGTGCATTGGGCCCTTCGTCGGGACGTGTGTTGGGCTCTACGTCGGGACGTGTGATGGGCTCTACGTCGGGACGTGGGTTGGGCTCTACGTCGGGACGTGGGTTGGGCTCTACGTCGGGACGTCTGTCGGGCCCTACGTCGGGACGTGGGTTGGGCTCTACGTCGGGACGTGTGTTGGGCTCTACGTCGGGACGTGTGTTGGGCTCTACGTCGGGACGTGTGTTGGGCTCTACATCAGGTTTAGCTTATATTGAGCTCTACGTCGGGACGTGTGTTGGTCTCTACGTCGGGACGTGTGTTGGGCTCTACATCAGTGTTTAGCTTACTTTCACCTCTACGTCGGGACATGTGTTGGGCTCTACGTCGGGACGTGTGTTGGGCTCTACGTCCGGACGTGTGTTGGGCTCTACGTCGGGACGTGTGTTGGGCTCTACATCAGTGTTTAGCTTACTTTCACCTCTACTTCGGGATGTGTGTTGGGCTCTACGTCGGGACGTGTGTTGGGCTCTTCGTCGGGACATCTGTTCGGCTCTACGTCGGGATGTAGCTTACTTTCAGCTCTATGTCGGGACGTGTGTTGGGCTCTATGTCGGGACGTGTGTTGGGCTCTATGTCCGGACGTGTGTTGGGCTCTACGTCGAGACGTATGTTGGGCTCTACATCAGGGTTTATCTTACTTTCAGCTCTACGTCGGGACGTGAGTTTGTGTCTACGTCGGGACGTGTGTTGGGCTCTACGTCGGGACGTGTGTTGGGCTCTACGTCGGGACGTCGGTTGGCTCTACGTCAGGACGTGTGATGGGCTCTACGTCGGGACGTGGGTTGGGCTCTACGTCGGGACGTCTGTCGGGCCCTACGTCGGGACGTGGGTTGGGCTCTACGTCGGGACGTGTGTTGGGCTCTACGTCGGGACGTGTGTTGGGCTCTACGTCGGGACGTGTGTTGGGCTCTACATCAGGTTTAGCTTATATTGAGCTCTACGTCGGGACGTGTGTTGGGCTCTACGTCGGGACGTGTGTTGGGCTCTACATCAGTGTTTAGCTTACTTTCACCTCTACGTCGGGACATGTGTTGGGCTCTACGTCGGGACGTGTGTTGGGCTCTACGTCCGGACGTGTGTTGGGCTCTACGTCGGGACGTGTGTTGGGCTCTACGTCGGGACGTGTGTTGGGCTCGACATCAGGATTTAGCTTACTTTCAGCTCTACTTCGGGACGTGTGTTGGGCTCTACGTCGGGACGTGTGTTGGGCTCTTCGTCGGGACATCTGTTCGGCTCTACGTCGGGATGTAGCTTACTTTCAGCTCTATGTCGGGACGTGTGTTGGGCTCTATGACGGGACGTGTGTTGGGCTCTATGTCCGGACGTGTGTTGGGCTCTACGTCGCGACGTGTGTTGGGCTCTACGTCGAGACGTATGTTGGGCTCTACATCAGGGTTTATCTTACTTTCAGCTATACGTCGGGACGTGAGTTTGTGTCTACGTCGGGACGTGTGTTGGGCTCTACGTCGGGACGTGTGTTGGGCTCTACGTCGGGACGTCGGTTGGCTCTACATCGGGACGTGTGATGGGCTCTACGTCGGGACGTGGGTTGGGCTCTACGTCGGGACGTGGGTTGGGCTCTACGTCGGGACGTCTGTCGGGCCCTACGTCGGGACGTGGGTTGGGCTCTACGTCGGGACGTCTGTCGGGCTCTACGTCGGGACATCTGTTGGGCTCTACTTCGTGACATGTGTTGGGCTCTGCGTCGGGACGTGTGTTGGTCTCTACGTCAGGATTTAGCTTACTTTCAGCTCTATGTCGGGACGTGTGTTGGGCTCTTCATCGGGACGTGTGTTGGGCTCTACGTCGGGACGTGTGTTGGGCTCTACATCAGGATTTAGCTTACTTTTAGCTCTACGTCGGGACGTGTGTTGGGCTCTACGTCGGGACATGCGTTGGGCTCTACGTCGGGACGTGTGTTGGGCTCTACGTCGGGACGTGTGTTGGGCTCTACGTCGGGACGTGTGTTGGGCTCTACATCAGGACTTAGCTTACTTTCGGCTCTACGTCGGGACGTGCGTTGGGCTCTACGTCGGGACGTGCGTTGGGCTCTACGTCGGGACGTGCGTTGGGCTCTACGTCGGGACGTGTGTTGGGTTCTACGTCTGTAATTAGCTAACGTTCAGCTCTACATCGAGACGTGTGTTGGGCTCTACGTCTGTAGTTAGCTGACTTTCAGCTGTACGTCGGGACGTGTGTTGGGCTCTACATCAGGATTTAGCTTACTTTCAGCTCTACGTCGGGACGTGCGTTGGGCTCTACGTCGGGACGTGCGTTGGGCCCTTCGTCGGGACGTGTGTTGGGTTCTACGTCTGTAGTTAGCTAACGTTCAGCTCTACATCGAGACGTGTGTTGGGCTCTACGTCTGTAGTTAGCTGACTTTCAGCTGTACGTCGGGACGTGTGTTGGGCTCTACATCAGGATTTAGCTTACTTTCAGCTCTACGTCGGGAAGTGTGTTGGGCTCGACATCAGGATTTAGCTTGTTTTCAGCTCTACGTCGGGACGTGTGTTGGGCTCTACGTCGGGACGTGTGTTGGGCTCTACGTCGGGACGTGTGTTGGGCTCTACGTCGGGACGTGTGTTGGGCTCTACATCAGGTTTAGCTTTTATTGAGCTCTACGTCGGGACGTGTGTTGGGCTCTACGTCGGGACGTGTGTTGGGCTCTACATCAGTGTTTAGCTTACTTTCACCTCTACGTCGGGACATGTGTTGGGCTCTACGTCGGGACGTGTGTTGGGCTCTACGTCCGGACGTGTGTTGGGCTCTACGTCGGGACGTGTGTTGGGCTCTACGTCGGGACGTGTGTTGGGCTCGACATCAGGATTTAGCTTACTTTCAGCTCTACTTCGGGACGTGTGTTGGGCTCTACGTCGGGACGTGTGTTGGGCTCTTCGTCGGGACATCTGTTTGGCTCTACGTCGGGATGTAGCTTACTTTCAGCTCTATGTCGGGACGTGTGTTGGGCTCTATGTCGGGACGTGTGTTGGGCTCTATGTCCGGACGTGTGTTGGGCTCTACGTCGCGACGTGTGTTGGGCTCTACGTCGAGACGTATGTTGGGCTCTACATCACGGTTTATCTTACTTTCAGCTATACGTCGGGACGTGAGTTTGTGTCTACGTCGGGACGTGTGTTGGGCTCTACGTCGGGACGTGTGTTGGGCTCTACGTCGGGACGTCGGTTGGCTCTACATCGGGACGTGTGATGGGCTCTACGTCGGGACGTGGGTTGGGCTCTACGTCGGGACGTCTGTCGGGCCCTACGTCGGGACGTGGGTTGGGCTCTACGTCGGGACGTCTGTCGGGCTCTACGTCGGGACATCTGTTGGGCTCTACTTCGTGACATGTGTTGGGCTCTGCGTCGGGACGTGTGTTGGTCTCTACGTCAGGATTTAGCTTACTTTCAGCTCTATGTCGGGACGTGTGTTGGGCTCTTCATCGGGACGTGTGTTGGGCTCTACGTCGGGACGTGTGTTGGGCTCTACATCAGGATTTAGCTTACTTTTAGCTCTACGTCGGGACGTGTGTTGGGCTCTACGTCGGGACATGCGTTGGGCTCTACGTCGGGACGTGTGTTGGGCTCTACGTCGGGACGTGTGTTGGGCTCTACGTCGGGACGTGTGTTGGGCTCTACATCAGGACTTAGCTTACTTTCGGCTCTACGTCGGGACGTGCGTTGGGCTCTACGTCGGGACGTGCGTTGGGCTCTACGTCGGGACGTGTGTTGGGTTCTACGTCTGTAGTTAGCTAACGTTCAGCTCTACATCGAGACGTGTGTTGGGCTCTACGTCTGTAGTTAGCTGACTTTCAGCTGTACGTCGGGACGTGTGTTGGGCTCTACATCAGGATTTAGCTTACTTTCAGCTCTACGTCGGGACGTGCGTTGGGCTCTACGTCGGGACGTGCGTTGGGCCCTACGTCGGGACGTGTGTTGGGTTCTACGTCTGTAGTTAGCTAACGTTCAGCTCTACATCGAGACGTGTGTTGGGCTCTACGTCTGTAGTTAGCTGACTTTCAGCTGTACGTCGGGACGTGTTTTGGGCTCTACATCAGGATTTAGCTTACTTTCAGCTCTACGTCGGGAAGTGTGTTGGGCTCGACATCAGGATTTAGCTTGTTTTCAGCTCTACGTCGGGACGTGTGTTGGGCTCTACGTCGGGACGTGTGTTGGGCTCTACGTCGGGACGTGTGTTGGGCTCTACATCAGGTTTAGCTTATATTGAGCTCTACGTCGGGACGTGTGTTGGGCTCTACGTCGGGACGTGTGTTGGGCTCTACATCAGTGTTTAGCTTACTTTCACCTCTACGTCGGGACATGTGTTGGGCTCTACGTCGGGACGTGTGTTGGGCTCTACGTCCGAACGTGTGTTGGGCTCTACGTCGGGACGTGTGTTGGGCTCTACGTCGGGACGTGTGTTGGGCTCGACATCAGGATTTAGCTTACTTTCAGCTCTACTTCAGGACGTGTGTTGGGCTCTACGTCGGGACGTGTGTTGGGCTCTTCGTCGGGACATCTGTTCGGCTCTACGTCGGGATGTAGCTTACTTTCAGCTCTATGTCGGGACGTGTGTTGGGCTCTATGTCGGGACGTGTGTTGGGCTCTACGTCGCGACGTGTGTTGGGCTCTACGTCGAGACGTATGTTGGGCTCTACATCAGGGTTTACCTTACTTTCAGCTCTACGTCGGGACGTGAGTTTGTGTCTACGTCGGGACGTGTGCTGGGCTCTACGTCGGGACGTGTGCTGGGCTCTACGTCGGGACGTGTTTTGGGCTCTACGTCGCGACTTGTGTTGGAGTCTGGCCCGGGACGTGTGTTGGGCTCTACGTCGGGACGTGTGTTGGGCTCTACGTCGGGACGTCGGTTGGCTCTACGTCGGGACGTGTGATGGGCTCTACGTCGGGACGTGGGTTGGGCTCTACGTCGGGACGTGGGTTGGGCTCTACGTCGGGACGTCTGTCGGGCCCTACGTCGGGACGTGGGTTGGGCTCTACGTCGGGACGTCTGTCGGGCTCTACGTCGGGACATCTGTTGGGCTCTATGTCGTGACATGTGTTGGGCTCTGCGTCGGGACGTGTGTTGGTCTCTACGTCAGGATTTAGCTTACTTTCAGCTCTATGTCGGGACGTGTGTTGGGCTCTTCATCGGGACGTGTGTTGGGCTCTACGTCGGGACGTGTGTTGGGCTCTACATCAGGATTTAGCTTACTTTTAGCTCTACGTCGGGACGTGTGTTGGGCTCTACGTCGGGACAAGCATTGGGCTCTACGTCGGGACGTGTGTTGGGCTCTACGTCGGGACGTGTGTTGGGCTCTACGTCGGGACGTGTGTTGGGCTCTACATCAGGACTTAGCTTACTTTCGGCTCTACGTCGGGACGTGCGTTGGGCTCTACGTCGGGACGTGCGTTGGGCTCTACGTCGGGACGTGCGTTGGGCTCTACGTCGGGACGTGCGTTGGGCCCTACGTCGGGACGTGTGTTGGGTTCTACGTCTGTAGTTAGCTAACGTTCAGCTCTACATCGAGACGTGTGTTGGGCTCTACGTCTCTACTTAGCTGACTTTCAGCTGTACGTCGGGACGTGTGTTGGGCTCTACATCAGGATTTAGCTTACTTTCAGCTCTACGTCGGGAAGTGTGTTGGGCTCGACATCAGGATTTAGCTTGTTTTCAGCTCTACGTCGGGACGTGCGTTGGGCTCTACGTCGGGACGTGTGTTGGGCTCTACGTCGGGACGTGTGTTGGGCTCTACATCAGGTTTAGCTTATATTGAGCTCTACGTCGGGACGTGTGTTGGGCTCTACGTCGGGACGTGTGTTGGGCTCTACATCAGTGTTTAGCTTACTTTCACCTCTACGTCGGGACATGTGTTGGGCTCTACGTCGGGACGTGTGTTGGGCTCTACGTCCGGACGTGTGTTGGGCTCTACGTCGGGACGTGTGTTGGGCTCTACGTCGGGACGTGTGTTGGGCTCTACGTCGGGACGTGTGTTGGGCTCGACATCAGGATTTAGCTTACTTTCAGCTCTACTTCAGGACGTGTGTTGGGCTCTACGTCGGGACGTGTGTTGGGCTCTTCGTCGGGACATCTGTTCGGCTCTACGTCGGGATGTAGCTTACTTTCAGCTCTATGTCGGGACGTGTGTTGGGCTCTATGTCGGGACGTGTGTTGGGCTCTATGTCGGGACGTGTGTTGGGCTCTACGTCGCGACGTGTGTTGGGCTCTACGTCGAGACGTATGTTGGGCTCTACATCAGGGTTTACCTTACTTTCAGCTCTACGTCGGGACGTGAGTTTGTGTCTACGTCGGGACGTGTGCTGGGCTCTACGTCGGGACGTCTGTCGGGCTCTACGTCGGGACATCTGTTGGGCTCTACGTCGTGACATGTGTTGGGCTCTGCGTCGGGACGTGTGTTGGTCTCTACGTCAGGATTTAGCTTACTTTCAGCTCTATGTCGGGACGTGTGTTGGGCTCTTCATCGGGACGTGTGTTGGGCTCTACGTCGGGACGTGTGTTGGGCTCTACATCAGGATTTAGCTTACTTTTAGCTCTACGTCGGGACGTGTGTTGGGCTCTACGTCGGGACATGCATTGGGCTCTACGTCAGGACGTGTGTTGGGCTCTACGTCGGGACGTGTGTTGGGCTCTACGTCGGGACGTGTGTTGGGCTCTACATCAGGACTTAGCTTACTTTCGGCTCTACGTCGGGACGTGCGTTGGGCTCTACGTCGGGAAGTGCGTTGGGCTCTACGTCGGGACGTGCGTTGGGCTCTACGTCGGGACGTGTGTTGGGTTCTATGAATGTAGTTAGCTAACGTTCAGCTCTAAATCGAGACGTGTGTTGGGCTGTACGTCTGTAGTTAGCTTACTTTCAGCTGTACGTCGGGACGTGTGTTGGGCTCTACATCAGGATTTAGCTTACTTTCAGCTCTACGTCGGGAAGTGTGTTGGGCTCGACATCAGGATTTAGCTTGTTTTCAGCTCTACGTCGGGACGTGTGTTGGGCTCTACGTCGGGACGTGTGTTGGGCTCTACGTCGGGACGTGTGTTGGGCTCTACATCAGGTTTAGCTTATATTGAGCTCTACGTCGGGACGTGTGTTGGGCTCTACGTCGGGACGTGTGTTGGGCTCTACATCAGAATTAGCTTACTTTCACCTCTACGTCGGGACATGTGTTGGGCTCTACGTCGGGACGTGTGTTGGGCTCTACATCGGGACGTGTGTTGGGCTCTACGTCGGGATGTGTGTTGGGCTGTACGTCGGGACGTGTGTTGGGCTCTACGTCGGGACGTGTGTTGGGCTCTACATCTGTAGATAGCTAACTTTTAGCTCTACGTCGGCACGTGCGTTGGGCTCTTCGTCGGCACGTGCGTTGGGCTCTACGTCGGCACGTGCGTTGGGCTCTACGTCGGGACTTGCGTTGGGCTCTACGTCGGGACGTGCGTTGGGCTCTACGTCGGGACGTGTGTTGGGCTCTACATCAGGATTTAGCTTAATTTCAGCTCTACGTCGGGACGTGTGTTGGGCTCTACGTCGGGACGTGTGTTGGGCTCTACGTCGGGACGTGTGTTGGGCTCCATGTCGGGACTTGTGTTGGGTTCTACGTCTGTTGTTAGCTAACTTTCAGCTCTACGTTGGGACGTATGTTGGGCCCTACGTCGGGACGTGTGTTGGGCCCTACGTCGGTACGTGTGTTGGGCCCTACGTCGGTACGTGAGTTGGGCCCTACGTCGGGACGTGTGTTGGGTTCTACGTCTGTAGTTAGCTAACGTTCAGCTCTACGTCGAGACGTGTGTTGGGCTCTACGTCTGTAGTTAGCTGACTTTCAGCTGTACGTCGGGTCGTGTGTTGGGCTCTACATCAGGATTTAGCTTACTTTCAGCTCTACGTCGGGACGTGTGTTGGGTTCTACGTCGGGACGTGTGTTGGGCTCTACGTCGGGACGTGTGTTGTGCTCTACGTTGGGACGTGTGTTGGGCTCTACATCGGGACATGTGTTGGGCTCTACGTCGGGATGTGTGTTCGGCTCTACATCAGGATTTAGCTTACTTTGAGCTCTTCGTTGGGACGTGTGTTAGGCTCAGCATCAGGATTTAGCTTACTTTCAGGTCTACGTCGGGACGTGTGTTGGGCTCTACGTCGGGACGTGTGTTGGGCTCTACATCAGGATTTAGCTTACTTTAAGCTCTACGTCGGTACGTGTGTTGGGCTCTACGTTGGGACGTGTGTTGGGCTCTGCGTCGCGACGAGTGTTGGACTCTGCGTCGGGACGTGTGTTGGGCTCTACGTCAGGACGAGTGTTGGTCTCTACGTCGGGACGTGTGTTGGGCTCTACGTCGGGACATGTGTTGGTCTCTACGTCGGGACGTGTGTTGTGCTCTACGTCGGGACTTGTGTTGGGCTCTACGTCAGGACGTGTGTTAGGCTCTACGTCGGGACGTGTGTTGGGCTCTACATCAGGATTTAGCTTTTTTTCAGCTCTACGTGGGGACGTGTGTTGGGCTCGACATCAGGGTTTACCTTACTTTCACCTCTACGTCGGGACGTGTGTTGGGTTCTACGTCGGGACGTATGTGGGGCTCTACGTCGGGACGTGTGTTGGGCTCTACATCAGGATTTAGCTTACTTTCAGCTCTACGTCGGGACGTGTGTTGGGCTCTACATCAGGATTTAAATTACTTTCAGCTCTACGTCGGGACGTGTGTTGGGCTCTACATCAGGATTTAGATTACTTTCAGCTCTAAGTCGGAACGTGTGTTGGGCTCTACGTCGGGACGTGTGTTGGGCTCTACATCAGGATTTAGCGTACTTACAGCTCTACGTCGGGACGTGCGTTGGGCTCTACGTCGGGACGTGCGTTGGGCTCTACGTCGGGACGTGTATTGGGCTCTACATCTGGATTTAGCTTATTTTCAGCTCTACGTCGGGACGTGTGTTGGGCTCTACGTCGCGACGTGTGTTGGTCTCTGCTTCGGGACGTGCGTTGGGCTCTACTTCGGGACGTGCGTTGGGCTCTACGTCGGGACGTGCGTTGGGCTCTACTTCGGGACGTGTGTTGGGCTCTACGTCGGGACGTGTGTTGGGCTCTACGTCGGGACGTGTGTTCGGCTCTACATCAGGATTTAGCTTACTTTCAGCTCTACGTCGGGACGTGTGTTGGGCTCTACGTCGGGACGTGTGTTGGGCTCTACATCAGGATTTAGCTTACTTTCAGCTCTACGTCGCGACATGTGTTGGGCTCTACGTCGGGACGTGTGTTGGGCTCTACATCAGGGTTTAGCTTACTTTCAGCTCTACGTCGGGACGTGTGTTGGCCTTGACATCAGGATTTAGCTTACTTTCAGCTCTACGTCGAGACGTGTGTTGGGCTCTACGTCGGGACGTGTGTTGGGCTCTAGGTCGGGACCTGTGTTGGGCTCTACGTCGGGACGTGTGTTGGAGTCTGCCTCGGGACGTGTGTTGGGCTCTACGTCGGGACGTGTGTTGGGCTCTACATCAGGATGTCTGTTGGGCTCTACATCAGAATTTAGCGTACTTTCAGCTCTACTTCGGGACGTGTGTTGGGCTCTACGTCGGGATGTGTGTTGGGCTCTACATCAGGATTTAGCTTACTTTCAGCTCTACGTGGGGACGTGTGTTTGGCTCGACATCAGGACTTAGCTTACTTTCAGCTCTACTTCGGGACGTGTCTTGGGCTCTACGTCGAGACGTCTGCTGGGCTCTACGTCGGGACATGTGTTGGGCTCTCCATCAGGATTTAGCGTACTGTCAGCTCTACGTCGGGACGTGTGTTGGGCTCTACGTCGGGACGTGTGTTAGGCTCTACGTCGGGACGTGTGTTGGGCTCTACATCAGGATTTAGCTTACTTTCAGCTCTACGTTGGGACGTGTGTTGGGCTCTACATCGGGACGTGTGTTGGGCTCTACCTCAGGATTTAGCGTACTTTCAGCTCTGCGTCGGGACGAGTGTTGGTCTCTACATCTGTAGTTAGATAACTTTCAGATCTACGTCGGGGCGTGTGTTGGGCTCTACATCGGGACGTGTGTTGGGCTCTACGTCGGGATGTGTGTTGGGCTCTACGTCGGGACGTGTGTTGGGCTCTACGTCGGGACGTGTGTTGGGCTCTACATTGTAGATAGCTAACTTTCAGCTCTACGTCGGCACGTGCGTTGGGCTCTACGTCGGCACGTGCGTTGGGCTCTACGTCGGCACGTGCGTTGGGCTCTACGTCGGGACGTGCGTTGGGCTCTACGTCGGGACGTGCGTTGGGCTCTACGTCGGGACGTGTGTTGGGCTCTACATCAGGATTTAGCTTAATTTCAGCTCTACGTCGGGACGTGTGTTGGGCTCTACGTCGGGACGTGTGTTGGGCTCTACGTCGGGACGTGTGTTGGGCTCCATGTCGGGACTTGTGTTGGGCTCTACGGCTGTTGTTAGCTAACATTCAGCTCTACGTTGGGACGTATGTTGGGCCCTACGTCGGGACGTGTGTTGGGCCCTACGTCGGTACGTGTGTTGGGCCCTACGTCGGTACGTGAGTTGGGCCCTACGTCGGGACGTGTGTTGGGTTCTACGTCTGTAGTTAGCTAACGTTCAGCTCTACGTCGGGACGTGTGTTGGGCTCTACGTCGGGACGTGTGTTGGGCTCTACATCAGTGTTTAACTTACTTTCACCTCTACGTCGGGACATGTGTTTGGCTCTACGTCGGGACGTGTGTTGGGCTCCACGTCCGGACGTGTGTTGGGCTCTACGTCGGGACGTGTGTTGGGCTCTACGTCGGGACGTGTGTTGTGCTCTACGTCGGGACGTGTGTTTGGCTCTACATCGGGACATGTGTTGGGCTCTACGTCGGGATGTGTGTTGGGCTCTACATCCGTATTTAGCTTACTTTGAGCTCTTCGTTGGGACGTGTGTTAGGCTCGGCATCAGGATTTAGCTTACTTTCAGGTCTACGTCGAGACGTGTGTTGGGCTCTACGTCTGTAGTTAGCTGACTTTCAGCTGTACGTCGCGTCGTGTGTTGGGCTCTACGTCGGGACGTGGGTTGGGCTCTACGTCGGGACGTGGGTTGGGCTCTACGTCGGGACGTGGGTTGGGCTCTACATCAGGATTTAGCGTACTTTTAGCTCTACTTCGGGACGTGTGTTGGGCTCTACGTCGGGACGTGGGTTGGGCTCTACGTCGGGACGTGGGTTGGGCTCTACGTCGGGATGTGGGTTGGGCTCTACGTCGGGAAGTGTGCTGGGCTCTAAGTCGAGACGTGGGTTGGGCTCTACATCAGGATGTAGCGTACTTTTAGCTCTACTTCGGGACGTGTGTTGGGCTCTACGTCGGGACGTGTGCTGGGCTCTACGTCGGGACGTGTGCTGGGCTCTACGTCAGGACGTGTGTTGGGCTCTACATCAGGATTTAGCGTACTTTTAGCTCTGCTTCGGGACGTGTGTTGGGCTCTACGTCGGGACGTGTGTTGGGCTCTACATCAGGATTTAGCTTACTTTCAGCTCGACGTCGGAACGTGTGTTGGGCTCTACGTCGGGACGTGTGTTGGGCTCTACGTCAGGATTTAGCTTACTTTCAGCTGTACGTCGGGACGTGTGTTGGGCTCTACGTCGGGACGTGTGTTGGGCTCTACGTCGGGACGTGTGTTGGGCTCTACATCAGGATCTTGCATACTTTCAGTTCTACGTCGGGACACGTGTTATGCTCTAAGTCGGGACGTGTGTTGGGCTCTACATCAGATTTAGCTTACTTTCAGCTCTACGTCGGGACGTGTGTTGGGCTCTACGTCGGGACGTGTGTTGGGCTCTACATCAGGATTTAGCGTACTTTCAGCTCAACTTAGGGACGTGTGTTGGGCTCTACGTCGGGACGTGTGTTGGGCTCTATGTCGGGACGTGTGTTGGGCTCTACGTCGGGATTTAGCTTACTTTCAGCTCTACGTCGGGACGTGTGTTGGGCTCTATGTCGGGAAGTGTGTTGGGCTCTACGTCGCGACGTGTGTTGGGCTCTACGTCGAGACGTATGTTGGGCTCTACATCAGGGTTCAGCTTACTTTCAGCTCTACGTCGGGACGTGAGTTCGGGTCTACGTCGGGTCGTGTGCTGGGCTCTACGTCGGGACGTGTGTTGGGCTCTACGTTGCGAAGTGTTTTGGCCTCTACGTCGGGACGTGTGTTGGGCTCTACATCAGGATTTAGCGTACTTTCAGCTCTACTTCGGGACGTGTGTTGGGCTCTACGTTGGGACGTGTGTTGGGCTCTACATCAGGATTTAGCTTACTTTCAGCTCTACGTCGGACATGTGTTGGGCTCTACGTTGGGACGTGTGTTGGGCTCTACATCAGGATTTAGCTTACTTTCAGCTCTACGTCTGGGCGAGTGTTAGGCTCTAAGTCGGGACGTGTGTTGGGCTCTACATCAGGATTTAGCGTACTTTTAGCTCTACTTTGGGACGTGTGTTGGGCTCTACGTCGGGACGTGTGTTGGGCTCTACATCAGGATTTAGCTTACTTTCAGCTCTACTTCGGGACATGTGTTGGGCTCCACGTTGGGACTTGTGTTGGGCTCTACATCAGGATTTAGCTTACTTTCATCTCTACGTCTGGGCGAGTGTTGGGCTCTAAGTCGGGACGTGTGTTGGGCTCTACATCAGGATTTAGCTTACTTTCAGCTCTACGTGGGGACGTGTGTTTGGCTCTACGTCGGGACCTGTGTTGGGCTCTATATCGGGATATGTGTTGGGCTCTACGTCGGGACGTCTGTTGGGATCTACGTCGGGACGTGTGTTGGGGTCTACGTCGGGACGTTTGTTGGGCTCTACGTCGGGACGTGGGTTGGGCTCTACGTCGGGATGTGTGTTGGGCTCTACGTCGGGACGTGGGTTGGGCTCTACGTCGTGACGTGGGTTGGGCTCTTCGTCGGGACGTCTGTTGGGCTCTACGTCGGGATTTAGCTTACTTTCAGCTCTACGTCGGGACGTGTGCTGGGCTCTACGTCGCGACGTGTGTTGGGCTCCACGTCGGGATGTGCGTTGGGCTCTACGTCGGGACGTGCGTTGGGCTCTACGTCGGGACGTGTGTTGGGCTCTATGTCGGGACGTGTGTTGGACTCTACGTCGGGATGTGTGTTGGGCTCTACATCAGGATTTAGCTTACTTTCAGCTCTACGTGGGGACGTGTGTTTGGCTCGATATCAGGATTTAGCGTACTTTCAGCTCTACGTCGGGACGTGTGTTGGGCTCTACGTCGGGATGTGTGTTGGGCTCTACATCAGGATTTAGCTTAATTTCAGCTCTACGTGGGGACGTGCGTTTGGCTCGACATTAGGACTTAGCTTACTTTCAGCTGTACTTCGGGACGTGTCTTGGACTCTACGTCGGGACCTGTGCTGTGCTCTACGTGGGGACGTGTGCTGGGCTCTACGTCGGGACGTGTGCTGGGCTCTACGTCGGGACATGTGTTGGGCTCTTCGTCGGGACGTCTGTTGGGCTCTACGTCGGGTTTTAGCTTCCTTTCAGCTCTACGTCGGGACGTGTGTTGGGCTCTATATCAGGATTTAGCTTACTTTCAGCTCTACGTCGGGACGTGTGTTGGGCTCTACATCAGGATTTAGCTTGTTTTCAGCTCTACGTAGGGAGGTGTGTTGGGCTCTACGTCGGGACGTGTGTTGGGCTCTACCTCGGGACGTGTGTTGGGCTCTACGTCGGGACGTGTGTTGGGCTCTAGATCAGGATTTAGCTTACTTTCAGCTCTACGAGGGGACGTGTGTTGGGCTCGACATCAGGATTTAGCTTACTTTCAGCTCTACGTCGGGACATATGTTGGGCTCTACATCGGGACGTATGTTGCGCTCTACGTCGGGACGTGTGTTGGGCTCTACGTCTGGACCAGTGTTGGGCTCTACGTCGGGACGAGTGTTGGGCCCTACGTCGGGACGAGTGTTGGGCTCTACGTCGGGACGAGTGTTGGGCTCTACGTCGGGACGAGTGTTGGGCTCTACATAACCATTTAGCTTACTTTCATCTGTACGTCGGGATGTGTGTTGGGCTCTACGTCCGGACGTGTGTTGGGCTCTACGTCGGGACGTGTGTTGGGCTCTACATCAGGATCTAGCTTGTTTTCAGCTCTACTTCGGGACACGTGTTATGCTCTAAGTTGGGACGTGTGTTGGGCTCTAATTCGGGACGTGTGTTGGGCTCTACGTCGGGACGTATGTTGGGCTCTACATCAGGATCTAGCATACTTTCAGTTCTACGTCGGGACACGTGTTATGCTCTAAGTCGGGACGTGTGTTGGGCTCTACATCAGATTTAGCTTCCTTTCAGCTGTACGTTGGGACGTGTGTTGGGCTCTACGTCGGAATGTGTGTTGGGCTCGACATCAGGATTTAGCTTACTTTCCGCTCTGCGTCGGGATGTGTGTTGGGCTCTACCTCAGGATTTAGCTTACTTTCCGCTCTGCGTCGGGACGTGTGTTGGGCTCTACCTCAGGATTTAGCTTACTTTCCGCTCTGCGTCGGGACGTCTGTTGGGTTCTACGTTGCACTGTGTGTTGGGCTCTACGTCGAGACGTATGTTGGGCTCTACATCAGGATTTAGCGTACTTTCAGCTCTACTTCTGGACGTGTGTTGGGCTCTACGTTGGGACGTGTGTTGGGCTCTACATCAGGATTTAGCTTACTTTCAGCTCTACGTCGGGACATGTGTTGGGCTCTACGTTGGGACGTGTGTTGGGCTCTACATCAGGATTTAGCTTACTTTCAGCTCTACGTCTGGGCGAGTGTTGGGCTCTAAGTCAGGACGTGTGTTGGGCTCTACATCAGGATTTAGCTTACTTTCAATTCTACGTCGGGACGTGTGTTGGCCTCTACGTCGGGACGTGTGTTGGGTTCTACGTCAGGACGTGTGTTGGGCTCTACGTCAGGACGTGGGTTGGGCTCTACGTCGGGACGTGGGTTGGGCTCTACGTCGGGACGTGGGTTGGGTTCTACGTCGGGACGTGGGTTGGGCTCTACGTCGGGACGTGGGTTGGGGTCTAGATCAGGATTTAGCTTACTTTCAGCTCTACGAGGGGACGTGTGTTGGTCTCGACATCAGGATTTAGCTTACTTTCAGCTCTACGTCGGGACATGTGTTGGGCTCTACGTCGGGACGTGTGTTGCGCTCTACGTCGGGACGTGTGTTGGGCTCTACGTCGGGACGCGTGTTGGGCTGCATGTCGGGACGTGTGTTGAGCTCTACGTCGGGACATGTTTTGGGTTCTGCGTCGGGACGTGTGTTGGGCTCTACGTCGGGACATGTGTTGGGCTCTACGTCGCGACGTGTGTTGGGCTCTGCGTCGCGACGTGTGTTGGACTCTGCGTCGGGATGTGTGTTGGGCTCTACGTCGGGACGTGTGTTGGGCTCTACGTCGGGACGTGTGTTGGGCTCTACATCAGGATTTAGCTTACTTTCATCTCTATGTCGGGACGTGTGTTGGGCTCTACGTCGGGATGTGTGTTCGGCTCTACTTCGGGATGTGTGTTGGGCTCTACATAAGGATTTAGCTTACTTTCAGCTCTACGTGGGGACGTGTGTTTGGCTCGACATCAGGACTTAGCTTACTTTCAGCTCTACTTCGGGACGTGTGCTGGGCTCTGTGTCGGGACGTGTGCTGGGCTCTACGTCGGGATGTGTGCTGGGCTCTACGTCGGGACGTGTGTTGGGCTCTTCGTCGGGACGTCTGTTGGGCTCTACGTCAGGATTTAGCTTGTTTTCAGCTCTACATCGGGACGTGTGTTTGGCTCTACGTCGGGACGTGTGTTGGGCTCTACGTCGGGACGTGTGTTGGGCTCTAGATCAGGATTTAGCTTACTTTCAGCTCTACGAGGGGACGTGTGTTGGGCTCGACATCAGGATTTAGCTTACTTTCAGCTCTACGTCGGGACGTGTGTTGGGCTCTACGTCGGGACGTGTGTTGGGCTGTACGTCGCGACGTGTGTTGGGGTGCATGTCGGGACGTGTGTTGAGCTCTACGTCGGGACGTGTTTTGGGCTCTACGTCGGGACGTGTGTTGGGCTCTACGTCGGGATTTAGTTACTTTCAGCTCTACGTCGGGATGTGTGTTGGGCTCTACGTCGGGACGAGTGTTGGGCTCTACGTCGGGACGAGTGTTGGGCTCTACATAAGGATTTATCTTACTTTCAGCTCTACGTCGGGACGTGTGTTGGACTCTATGTCGGGACGTGTGTTGGGCTCCACGTCGGGACGTGTGTTCGGATCTACATCAGGATTTAGCTTAATTTCAGCTCTACGTCGGGACGTGTTTTGGGCACTACGTTGGGACGTGTGCTGGGCTCTACGTCGGGACGTGTGTTGGGCTCTACATCAGGATTTAGATTACTTTCAGCTCTTCGTCTGGACGTGTGTTGGGCTCTACCTCGGGACATGTGTTGGGCTCTACATCAGAATTTAGCTTACTTTCAGCTCTACGTGGGGACGTGTGTTGGGCTTGACATCAGGATTTAGCTTACTCTCAGCTCTACGTCGGGACGTGTGTTGGGCTCTACGTCGGGTCGTGTGTTAGGCTCTACGTCGGGACGTGTTTTGGGCTCTACGTCGGGAAGTGTGTTGGGCTCTACATCAGGATTTAGCGTACTTTCAGCTCTACGTCGGGACGTGCGTTGGGCTCTACGTCGGGACGTGTGTTGGGCTCTACGTCGGGACGTGTGTTGGGCTCTACGTCGGGACGTCTGTTGGGTTCTACGTCGCGATGTGTGTTGGGCTCTACGTCGAGACGTATGTTGGGCTCTACATCAGGATTTAGCTTACTTTCAGCTCTACGTCGGGACGTGTGTTGGGCTCTACGTCGGGACGTGTGTTGGGCTCTACGTCGGGACGTGTGTTGGGCTCTATATCAGGATTTAGCTTACTTTCAGCTCTACGTCGTGACATGTGTTGGGCTCTACGTCGGGACGTGTGTTGGGCTCCACATCAGGATTTAGCTTACTTTCAGCTCTACGTCGGGACGTGTGTTGGGCTCTACGTCGGGACGTGTATTGGGCTCTACATCAGGATTTAGCTTACTTTCAGCTCTACGTCGGGACGTGTGTTGGGCTCTAAGTCGGGACGTGTGTTGTTGGGCTCTACGTCGTGACGTGTTTTGGGCTCTACGTCGGGACGTCTGTTGGGTTCTACATCAGGGTTTAGCTTACTTTCACCTCTACGTCGGGACATGTGTTGGGCTCTACGTCGGGACGTGTGTTGGGCTCTACGTCGGGACGTGTGTTGGGCTCTACATCAGGATTTAGCGTACTTTCAGCTCTACGTCGGGACGTGTGTTGGGCTCTACGTCGGGACGTGTGTTGGGCTCTACGTCGGCACGTGTGTTGGGCTCTACATCAGATTTAGCTTTCTTTCAGCTCTACGTCGGGACTTGTGTTGGGCTCTACATCAGGATTTAGCTTGTTTTCAGCTCTACTTCGGGACGTGTGTTGGGCTCTACATCGGGACGTGTGTTGGGCTCTACATCAGGATTTAGCTTACTTACAGCTCTACGTCGGGACATGTGTTGGGCTCTACGTTGGGACGTGTGTTGGGCTCTACATCAGGACTTAGCTTACTTTCAGCTCTACGTCGGGACGTGTGTTGGGCTCCACGTCGGGACGTGTGTTCGGATCTACATCAGGATTTAGCTTAATTTCAGCTCTACGTCGGGACGTGTTTTGGGCACTACGTTGGGACGTGTGCTGGGCTCTACGTCGGGACGTGTGTTGGGCTCTACATCAGGATTTAGATTACTTTCAGCTCTTCGTCTGGACGTGTGTTGGGCTCTACCTCGGGACATGTGTTGGGCTCTACATCAGAATTTAGCTTACTTTCAGCTCTACGTGGGGACGTGTGTTGGGCTTGACATCAGGATTTAGCTTACTCTCAGCTCTACGTCGGGACGTGTGTTGGGCTCTACGTCGGGTCGTGTGTTAGGCTCTACGTCGGGACGTGTTTTGGGCTCTACGTCGGGAAGTGTGTTGGGCTCTACATCAGGATTTAGCGTACTTTCAGCTCTACGTCGGGACGTGCCTTGGGCTCTACGTCGGGACGTGTGTTGGGCTCTACGTCGGGACGTGTGTTGGGCTCTACGTCGGGACGTCTGTTGGGTTCTACGTCGCGATGTGTGTTGGGCTCTACGTCGAGACGTATGTTGGGCTCTACATCAGGATTTAGCTTACTTTCAGCTCTACGTCGGGACGTGTGTTGGGCTCTACGTCGGGACGTGTGTTGGGCTCTACGTCGGGACGTGTGTTGGGCTCTATATCAGGATTTAGCTTACTTTCAGCTCTACGTCGTGACATGTGTTGGGCTCTACGTCGGGACGTGTGTTGGGCTCCACATCAGGATTTAGCTTACTTTCAGCTCTACGTCGGGACGTGTGTTGGGCTCTACGTCGGGACGTGTATTGGGCTCTACATCAGGATTTAGCTTACTTTCAGCTCTACGTCGGGACGTGTGTTGGGCTCTAAGTCGGGACGTGTGTTGTTGGGCTCTACGTCGTGACGTGTTTTGGGCTCTACGTCGGGACGTCTGTTGGGTTCTACATCAGGGTTTAGCTTACTTTCACCTCTACGTCGGGACATGTGTTGGGCTCTACGTCGGGACGTGTGTTGGGCTCTACGTCGGGACGTGTGTTGGGCTCTACATCAGGATTTAGCGTACTTTCAGCTCTACGTCGGGACGTGTGTTGGGCTCTACGTCGGGACGTGTGTTGGGCTCTACGTCGGCACGTGTGTTGGGCTCTACATCAGATTTAGCTTTCTTTCAGCTCTACGTCGGGACTTGTGTTGGGCTCTACATCAGGATTTAGCTTGTTTTCAGCTCTACTTCGGGACGTGTGTTGGGCTCTACATCGGGACGTGTGTTGGGCTCTACATCAGGATTTAGCTTACTTACAGCTCTACGTCGGGACATGTGTTGGGCTCTACGTTGGGACGTGTGTTGGGCTCTACATCAGGACTTAGCTTACTTTCAGCTCTACGTCGGGACGTGTGTTGGGCTCTACGTTGGGATGTGTGTTGGGCTCTACATCAGGATTTAGCTTACTTTCAGCTCAACGTCGGGATGTGTGTTGGGCTATACGTCGGGATGTCTGTTGGTCTCTACGTCGGGACGTGTGTTGGGTTCTACATCAGGATTTAGCTTACTTTCACCTCTATGTCGGGACGTGTGTTGGGCTCTACGTCGGGACGTGTGTTGGGCTCCATGTCGGGACGTGTGTTGCGCTCTACGTCGGGACGTGTGTTGGGCTCTACGTCGGGACGTGTGTTGGGCTCCATGTCGGGACGTGTGTTGGGTTCTACGTCGGGACGTATGTGGTGGGCTCTACGTCGGGACGTGTGGTGGGCTCTACGGCGGGACGTGTGTTGGGCTCTACATCAGGATTTAGCTTACTTTCAGCTGTACGTCGGGACGTGTGTTGGGCTCTACGTTGGGACGTGTGTTGGGCTCTACGTCGGGACGTGTGTTGGGCTTTACGTCGGGACGTGTGTTGGGCTCTACGGCGGGATGTGTGTTGGGCTCTACGTAGGGACGTGTGTTGGGCTCTACATCAGGATTTAGCTTACTTTCAGCTGTACGTCGGGACGTGTGTTGGGCTCTATATCAGGATTTAGCTTACTTTCAGCTGTACGTCGGGACGTGTGTTGGGCTCTACGTCGAGACATGTGTTGGGCTCTACATCAGGATTTAGCTTACTTTCAGCTCTACGAGGGGACGTGTGTTGGGCTCGACATCATTTTTTAGCTTACTTTCAGCTCTACGTCGGGACGTGCGTTGGGCTCTACGTCGGGACGTGCGTTGGGCTCTACGTCAGGACGTGCGTTGGGCTCTACGTCGGGACGTGTGTTGGGCTCTACATCAGGATTTAGCGTACTTTCAGCTCTACGTCGGGACGTGTGTTGGGCTCTACGTCGGGACGTGTGTTGGGTTCTACGTCGCGACGTGTGTTGGGCTCTACGTCGAGACGTATGTTGGGCTCTACATTAGGATTTAGCTTACTTTCAGCTCTACGTCGGGACGTGTGTTGGGCTCTACGTCGGGACGTGTGTTGGGCTCTACGTCGGGACGTGCGTTGGGTTCTACATCAGGATTTAGCTTACTTTCAGCTCTACGTCGGGACGTGTGTTGGGCTCTACGTCGGGACGTGTGTTGGGTTCTACGTCGCGACGTGTGTTGGGCTCTACGTCGAGACGTATGTTGGGCTCTACATCAGGATTTAGCTTACTTTCAGCTCTACGTCGGGACGTGTGTTGGGCTCTACGTCGGGACGTGTGTTGGGTTCTACGTCGCGACGTGTGTTGGGCTCTACGTCGGGACGTGTGCTGGGCTCTACGTCGGGGTTTAGCTTACATTCAGCTCTACGTCGGGACGTGTGTTGGGCTCTGCGTCGGGACGTGTGTTGAGCTCTACGTTGGGACGTCTGTTGGGCTCTACGTCGGGACGTTTGTTGGGCTCTATGTGGGGGTTTAGCATACATTCAGCTCTACGTCGGGACGTGTGTTGGGCTCCACGTCGGGACGTGTGTTGGGCTCCATGTCGGGACGTGTGTTGGGCTCTATGTCTGTAGTTAGCTAACTTTCATCTCTATGTCGGGACGTCTGTTGGGCTCTACGTCGGGACGTGTGTTGGGCTCTACGTCGGGACGTTTGTTGGGCTCTACGTGGGGGTTTAGCATACATTCAGCTCTACGTCGGGACGTGTGTTGGGCTCCACGTCGGGACGTGTGTTGGGCTCCATGTCGGGACGTGTGTTGGGCTCCATGTCGGGACGTGTGTTGGGCTCTATGTCTGTAGTTAGCTAACTTTCATCTCTACGTCGGGACTTGTGTTGGGCTCTACGTCGGGACGTGTGTTGGGCTCTACGTCGGGACCTGTGTGGGGCTCTACGTCGGGACGTGTGTTGGGCTCTACGTCGGGACGTGTGTTGGGCTCTACATCAGGATTTAGCTTACTTTCAGCTCTACGTCGGGACGTGTGTTTGGCTCTACGTCGCGACGTGTGTTGGGCTCTACATCAGGATTTAGCTTCCTTTCAGCTCTACGTCGGGACGTGTGTTGGGCTCTATGTCGGGACGTGTGTTGGGCTCTACATCAGGATTTAGATTACTTTCAGCTCTTCGTCTGGACGTGTGTTGGGCTCTACCTCGGGACATGTGTTGGGCTCTACATCAGAATTTAGCTTACTTTCAGCTCTACGTGGGGACGTGTGTTGGGCTTGACATCAGGATTTAGCTTACTCTCAGCTCTACGTCGGGACGTGTGTTGGGCTCTACGTCGGGTCGTGTGTTAGGCTCTACGTCGGGACGTGTTTTGGGCTCTACGTCGGGAAGTGTGTTGGGCTCTACATCAGGATTTAGCGTACTTTCAGCTCTACGTCGGGACGTGCGTTGGGCTCTACGTCGGGACGTGTGTTGGGCTCTACGTCGGGACGTGTGTTGGGCTCTACGTCGGGACGTCTGTTGGGTTCTACGTCGCGATGTGTGTTGGGCTCTACGTCGAGACGTATGTTGGGCTCTACATCAGGATTTAGCTTACTTTCAGCTCTACGTCGGGACGTGTGTTGGGCTCTACGTCGGGACGTGTGTTGGGCTCTACGTCGGGACGTGTGTTGGGCTCTATATCAGGATTTAGCTTACTTTCAGCTCTACGTCGTGACATGTGTTGGGCTCTACGTCGGGACGTGTGTTGGGCTCCACATCAGGATTTAGCTTACTTTCAGCTCTACGTCGGGACGTGTGTTGGGCTCTACGTCGGGACGTGTATTGGGCTCTACATCAGGATTTAGCTTACTTTCAGCTCTACGTCGGGACGTGTGTTGGGCTCTAAGTCGGGACGTGTGTTGTTGGGCTCTACGTCGTGACGTGTTTTGGGCTCTACGTCGGGACGTCTGTTGGGTTCTACATCAGGGTTTAGCTTACTTTCACCTCTACGTCGGGACATGTGTTGGGCTCTACGTCGGGACGTGTGTTGGGCTCTACGTCGGGACGTGTGTTGGGCTCTACATCAGGATTTAGCGTACTTTCAGCTCTACGTCGGGACGTGTGTTGGGCTCTACGTCGGGACGTGTGTTGGGCTCTACGTCGGCACGTGTGTTGGGCTCTACATCAGATTTAGCTTTCTTTCAGCTCTACGTCGGGACTTGTGTTGGGCTCTACATCAGGATTTAGCTTGTTTTCAGCTCTACTTCGGGACGTGTGTTGGGCTCTACATCGGGACGTGTGTTGGGCTCTACATCAGGATTTAGCTTACTTACAGCTCTACGTCGGGACATGTGTTGGGCTCTACGTTGGGACGTGTGTTGGGCTCTACATCAGGACTTAGCTTACTTTCAGCTCTACGTCGGGACGTGTGTTGGGCTCTACGTTGGGATGTGTGTTGGGCTCTACATCAGGATTTAGCTTACTTTCAGCTCAACGTCGGGATGTTTGTTGGGCTATACGTCGGGATGTCTGTTGGTCTCTACGTCGGGACGTGTGTTGGGTTCTACATCAGGATTTAGCTTACTTTCACCTCTATGTCGGGACGTGTGTTGGGCTCTACGTCGGGACGTGTGTTGGGCTCCATGTCGGGACGTGTGTTGCGCTCTACGTCGGGACGTGTGTTGGGCTCTACGTCGGGACGTGTGTTGGGCTCCATGTCGGGACGTGTGTTGGGTTCTACGTCGGGACGTATGTGGTGGGCTCTACGTCGGGACGTGTGGTGGGCTCTACGGCGGGACGTGTGTTGGGCTCTACATCAGGATTTAGCTTACTTTCAGCTGTACGTCGGGACGTGTGTTGGGCTCTACGTTGGGACGTGTGTTGGGCTCTACGTCGGGACGTGTGTTGGGCTTTACGTCGGGACGTGTGTTGGGCTCTACGGCGGGATGTGTGTTGGGCTCTACGTAGGGACGTGTGTTGGGCTCTACATCAGGATTTAGCTTACTTTCAGCTGTACGTCGGGACGTGTGTTGGGCTCTATATCAGGATTTAGCTTACTTTCAGCTGTACGTCGGGACGTGTGTTGGGCTCTACGTCGAGACATGTGTTGGGCTCTACATCAGGATTTAGCTTACTTTCAGCTCTACGAGGGGACGTGTGTTGGGCTCGACATCATTTTTTAGCTTACTTTCAGCTCTACGTCGGGACGTGCGTTGGGCTCTACGTCGGGACGTGCGTTGGGCTCTACGTCAGGACGTGCGTTGGGCTCTACGTCGGGACGTGTGTTGGGCTCTACATCAGGATTTAGCGTACTTTCAGCTCTACGTCGGGACGTGTGTTGGGCTCTACGTCGGGACGTGTGTTGGGTTCTACGTCGCGACGTGTGTTGGGCTCTACGTCGAGACGTATGTTGGGCTCTACATTAGGATTTAGCTTACTTTCAGCTCTACGTCGGGACGTGTGTTGGGCTCTACGTCGGGACGTGTGTTGGGCTCTACGTCGGGACGTGCGTTGGGTTCTACATCAGGATTTAGCTTACTTTCAGCTCTACGTCGGGACGTGTGTTGGGCTCTACGTCGGGACGTGTGTTGGGTTCTACGTCGCGACGTGTGTTGGGCTCTACGTCGAGACGTATGTTGGGCTCTACATCAGGATTTAGCTTACTTTCAGCTCTACGTCGGGACGTGTGTTGGGCTCTACGTCGGGACGTGTGTTGGGTTCTACGTCGCGACGTGTGTTGGGCTCTACGTCGGGACGTGTGCTGGGCTCTACGTCGGGGTTTAGCTTACATTCAGCTCTACGTCGGGACGTGTGTTGGGCTCTGCGTCGGGACGTGTGTTGAGCTCTACGTTGGGACGTCTGTTGGGCTCTACGTCGGGACGTTTGTTGGGCTCTATGTGGGGGTTTAGCATACATTCAGCTCTACGTCGGGACGTGTGTTGGGCTCCACGTCGGGACGTGTGTTGGGCTCCATGTCGGGACGTGTGTTGGGCTCTATGTCTGTAGTTAGCTAACTTTCATCTCTATGTCGGGACGTCTGTTGGGCTCTACGTCGGGACGTGTGTTGGGCTCTACGTCGGGACGTTTGTTGGGCTCTACGTGGGGGTTTAGCATACATTCAGCTCTACGTCGGGACGTGTGTTGGGCTCCACGTCGGGACGTGTGTTGGGCTCCATGTCGGGACGTGTGTTGGGCTCCATGTCGGGACGTGTGTTGGGCTCTATGTCTGTAGTTAGCTAACTTTCATCTCTACGTCGGGACTTGTGTTGGGCTCTACGTCGGGACGTGTGTTGGGCTCTACGTCGGGACCTGTGTGGGGCTCTACGTCGGGACGTGTGTTGGGCTCTACGTCGGGACGTGTGTTGGGCTCTACATCAGGATTTAGCTTACTTTCAGCTCTACGTCGGGACGTGTGTTTGGCTCTACGTCGCGACGTGTGTTGGGCTCTACATCAGGATTTAGCTTCCTTTCAGCTCTACGTCGGGACGTGTGTTGGGCTCTACGTCGGGACGTGTGTTGGGCTCCACGTCGGGACGTGCGTTGGGCTCTACCTCGGGACGTGTGTTGGGCTCTACGTCGGGACGTGTGTTGGGCTCTACGTCGGGACGTGTGTCGGGCTCTGCGTCTGTAGTTAGCTAAATTTCAACTCTACGTCGGGACGTGCGTTGGGCTCTACGTCGGGACGTGCGTTGGTCTCTACGTCGGGACGTGCGTTGGGCTCTCCGTCGGGACGTGTGTTGGGCTCTATATCAGGATTTAGCTTACTTTCGGCTCTACGTCGGGACGTGTGTTGGGCTCTACGTCGGGAAGTGTGTTGGACTCTACGTCGGGAAGTGTGTTGGGCTCTACATCGGGAAGTGTGTTGGGCTCTAAGTCGGGACGTGTGTTGGGCTCTACGTCGGGAAGTGTGTTGGGCTCTACATCAAGATTTAGCTTCTATTCAGCTCTACGTCGGGACGTGTGTTGGGCTCTACGTCGGGACGTGTGTTGGGCTCTACGTCGGGACATGTGTTGGGCTCCACATCAGGATTTAGCTTACTTTCAGCTCTACGTCGGGACGTGTGTTGGGCTCTACGTCGGGACGTGTGTTGGGCTCTACATCAGGATTTAGCTTACTTTCAGCTCTACGTCGGGACGTGTGTTGGGCTCTACGTCGGGAAGTGTGTTGGGCTCTACGTCGGGACGTGTGTTGGGCTCCACGTCGGGACGTGTGTTGGGCTCTACCTCGGGACGTGTGTTGGGCTCTACGTCGAGACGTGTGTTGGGCTCTACGTCGGGACGTGTGTTGGGCTCTACGTTGGGACGTGTGTTGGGCTCTACATCAGGATTTAGCTTACTTTCAGCTCTACGTCGGGACGTGTGTTGGGCTCTACGTCGGGACATGTGTTGGGCTCTACGTCGGGACGTGTGTTGGGTTCTACGTCGCGACGTGTGTTGGGCTCTACGTCGAGACGTATGTTGGGCTCTACATTAGGATTTAGCTTACTTTCAGCTCTACGTCGGGACGTGTGTTGGGCTCTACGTCGGGACGTGTGTTGGGCTCTACGTCGGGACGTGCGTTGGGTTCTACATCAGGATTTAGCTTACTTTCAGCTCTACGTCGGGACGTGTGTTGGGCTCTACGTCGGGACGTGTGTTGGGTTCTACGTCGCGACGTGTGTTGGGCTCTACGTCGAGACGTATGTTGGGCTCTACATCAGGATTTAGCTTACTTTCAGCTCTACGTCGGGACGTGTGTTGGGCTCTACGTCGGGACGTGTGTTGGGTTCTACGTCGCGACGTGTGTTGGGCTCTACGTCGGGACGTGTGCTGGGCTCTACGTCGGGGTTTAGCTTACATTCAGCTCTACGTCGGGACGTGTGTTGGGCTCTGCGTCGGGACGTGTGTTGAGCTCTACGTTGGGACGTCTGTTGGGCTCTACGTCGGGACGTTTGTTGGGCTCTATGTGGGGGTTTAGCATACATTCAGCTCTACGTCGGGACGTGTGTTGGGCTCCACGTCGGGACGTGTGTTGGGCTCCATGTCGGGACGTGTGTTGGGCTCTATGTCTGTAGTTAGCTAACTTTCATCTCTATGTCGGGACGTCTGTTGGGCTCTACGTCGGGACGTGTGTTGGGCTCTACGTCGGGACGTTTGTTGGGCTCTACGTGGGGGTTTAGCATACATTCAGCTCTACGTCGGGACGTGTGTTGGGCTCCACGTCGGGACGTGTGTTGGGCTCCATGTCGGGACGTGTGTTGGGCTCCATGTCGGGACGTGTGTTGGGCTCTATGTCTGTAGTTAGCTAACTTTCATCTCTACGTCGGGACTTGTGTTGGGCTCTACGTCGGGACGTGTGTTGGGCTCTACGTCGGGACCTGTGTGGGGCTCTACGTCGGGACGTGTGTTGGGCTCTACGTCGGGACGTGTGTTGGGCTCTACATCAGGATTTAGCTTACTTTCAGCTCTACGTCGGGACGTGTGTTTGGCTCTACGTCGCGACGTGTGTTGGGCTCTACATCAGGATTTAGCTTCCTTTCAGCTCTACGTCGGGACGTGTGTTGGGCTCTACGTCGGGACGTGTGTTGGGCTCCACGTCGGGACGTGCGTTGGGCTCTACCTCGGGACGTGTGTTGGGCTCTACGTCGGGACGTGTGTTGGGCTCTACGTCGGGACGTGTGTCGGGCTCTGCGTCTGTAGTTAGCTAAATTTCAACTCTACGTCGGGACGTGCGTTGGGCTCTACGTCGGGACGTGCGTTGGTCTCTACGTCGGGACGTGCGTTGGGCTCTCCGTCGGGACGTGTGTTGGGCTCTATATCAGGATTTAGCTTACTTTCGGCTCTACGTCGGGACGTGTGTTGGGCTCTACGTCGGGAAGTGTGTTGGACTCTACGTCGGGAAGTGTGTTGGGCTCTACATCGGGAAGTGTGTTGGGCTCTAAGTCGGGACGTGTGTTGGGCTCTACGTCGGGAAGTGTGTTGGGCTCTACATCAAGATTTAGCTTCTATTCAGCTCTACGTCGGGACGTGTGTTGGGCTCTACGTCGGGACGTGTGTTGGGCTCTACGTCGGGACATGTGTTGGGCTCCACATCAGGATTTAGCTTACTTTCAGCTCTACGTCGGGACGTGTGTTGGGCTCTACGTCGGGACGTGTGTTGGGCTCTACATCAGGATTTAGCTTACTTTCAGCTCTACGTCGGGACGTGTGTTGGGCTCTACGTCGGGAAGTGTGTTGGGCTCTACGTCGGGACGTGTGTTGGGCTCCACGTCGGGACGTGCGTTGGGCTCTACCTCGGGACGTGTGTTGGGCTCTACGTCGAGACGTGTGTTGGGCTCTACGTCGGGACGTGTGTTGGGCTCTACGTTGGGACGTGTGTTGGGCTCTACATCAGGATTTAGCTTACTTTCAGCTCTACGTCGGGACGTGTGTTGGGCTCTACGTCGGGACATGTGTTGGGCTCTACGTCGGGACGTGTGTTGGGTTCTACGTCGCGACGTGTGTTGGGCTCTACGTCGAGACGTATGTTGGGCTCTACATTAGGATTTAGCTTACTTTCAGCTCTACGTCGGGACGTGTGTTGGGCTCTACGTCGGGACGTGTGTTGGGCTCTACGTCGGGACGTGCGTTGGGTTCTACATCAGGATTTAGCTTACTTTCAGCTCTACGTCGGGACGTGTGTTGGGCTCTACGTCGGGACGTGTGTTGGGTTCTACGTCGCGACGTGTGTTGGGCTCTACGTCGAGACGTATGTTGGGCTCTACATCAGGATTTAGCTTACTTTCAGCTCTACGTCGGGACGTGTGTTGGGCTCTACGTCGGGACGTGTGTTGGGTTCTACGTCGCGACGTGTGTTGGGCTCTACGTCGGGACGTGTGCTGGGCTCTACGTCGGGGTTTAGCTTACATTCAGCTCTACGTCGGGACGTGTGTTGGGCTCTGCGTCGGGACGTGTGTTGAGCTCTACGTTGGGACGTCTGTTGGGCTCTACGTCGGGACGTTTGTTGGGCTCTATGTGGGGGTTTAGCATACATTCAGCTCTACGTCGGGACGTGTGTTGGGCTCCACGTCGGGACGTGTGTTGGGCTCCATGTCGGGACGTGTGTTGGGCTCTATGTCTGTAGTTAGCTAACTTTCATCTCTATGTCGGGACGTGTGTTGGGCTCTACGTTTGGACGTGTGTTGGGCTCTACGTCGGGACGTTTGTTGGGCTCTACGTGGGGGTTTAGCATACATTCAGCTCTACGTCGGGACGTGTGTTGGGCTCCACGTCGGGACGTGTGTTGGGCTCCATGTCGGGACGTGTGTTGGGCTCCATGTCGGGACGTGTGTTGGGCTCTATGTCTGTAGTTAGCTAACTTTCATCTCTACGTCGGGACTTGTGTTGGGCTCTACGTCGGGACGTGTGTTGGGCTCTACGTCGGGACCTGTGTGGGGCTCTACGTCGGGACGTGTGTTGGGCTCTACGTCGGGACGTGTGTTGGGCTCTACATCAGGATTTAGCTTACTTTCAGCTCTACGTCGGGACGTGTGTTTGGCTCTACGTCGCGACGTGTGTTGGGCTCTACATCAGGATTTAGCTTCCTTTCAGCTCTACGTCGGGACGTGTGTTTGGCTCTACGTCGGGACGTGCGTTGAGCTCTACCTCGGGACGTGTGTTGGGCTCTACTTCGGGACGTGTGTTGGGCTCTACGTCGGGACGTGTGTCGGGCTCTGCGTCTGTAGTTAGCTAAATTTCAACTCTATGTCGGGACGTGCGTTGGGCTCTACGTCGGGACGTGCGTTGGTCTCTACGTCGGGACGTGCGTTGGGCTCTCCGTCGGGACGTGTGTTGGGCTCTATATCAGGATTTAGCTTACTTTCGGCTCTACGTCGGGACGTGTGTTGGGCTCTACGTCGGGAAGTGTGTTGGACTCTACGTCGGGAAGTGTGTTGGGCTCTACATCGGGAAGTGCTTTGGGCTCTAAGTCGGGACGTGTGTTGGGCTCTACGTCGGGAAGTGTGTTGGGCTCTACATCAAGATTTAGCTTCTATTCAGCTCTACGTCGGGACGTGTGTTGGGCTCCACATCAGGATTTAGCTTACTTTAAGCTCTACGTCGGGACGTGTGTTGGGCTCTACGTCGGGACGTGTGTTGGGCTCTACGTCGGGACCTGTGTGGGGCTCTACGTCGGGACGTGTGTTGGGCTCTACGTCGGGACGTGTGTTGGGCTCTACATCAGGATTTAGCTTACTTTCAGCTCTACGTCGGGACGTGTGTTTGGCTCTACGTCGCGACGTGTGTTGGGCTCTACATCAGGATTTAGCTTCCTTTCAGCTCTACGTCGGGACGTGTGTTGGGCTCTACGTCGGGACGTGTGTTGGGCTCCACGTCGGGACGTGCGTTGGGCTCTACCTCGGGACGTGTGTTGGGCTCTACGTCGGGACGTGTGTTGGGCTCTACGTCGGGACGTGTGTCGGGCTCTGCGTCTGTAGTTAGCTAAATTTCAACTCTACGTCGGGACGTGCGTTGGGCTCTACGTCGGGACGTGCGTTGGTCTCTACGTCGGGACGTGCGTTGGGCTCTCCGTCGGGACGTGTGTTGGGCTCTATATCAGGATTTAGCTTACTTTCGGCTCTACGTCGGGACGTGTGTTGGGCTCTACGTCGGGAAGTGTGTTGGACTCTACGTCGGGAAGTGTGTTGGGCTCTACATCGGGAAGTGTGTTGGGCTCTAAGTCGGGACGTGTGTTGGGCTCTACGTCGGGAAGTGTGTTGGGCTCTACATCAAGATTTAGCTTCTATTCAGCTCTACGTCGGGACGTGTGTTGGGCTCTACGTCGGGACGTGTGTTGGGCTCTACGTCGGGACATGTGTTGGGCTCCACATCAGGATTTAGCTTACTTTCAGCTCTACGTCGGGACGTGTGTTGGGCTCTACGTCGGGACGTGTGTTGGGCTCTACATCAGGATTTAGCTTACTTTCAGCTCTACGTCGGGACGTGTGTTGGGCTCTACGTCGGGAAGTGTGTTGGGCTCTACGTCGGGACGTGTGTTGGGCTCCACGTCGGGACGTGCGTTGGGCTCTACCTCGGGACGTGTGTTGGGCTCTACGTCGAGACGTGTGTTGGGCTCTACGTCGGGACGTGTGTTGGGCTCTACGTTGGGACGTGTGTTGGGCTCTACATCAGGATTTAGCTTACTTTCAGCTCTACGTCGGGACGTGTGTTGGGCTCTACGTCGGGACATGTGTTGGGCTCTACGTCGGGACGTGTGTTGGGTTCTACGTCGCGACGTGTGTTGGGCTCTACGTCGAGACGTATGTTGGGCTCTACATTAGGATTTAGCTTACTTTCAGCTCTACGTCGGGACGTGTGTTGGGCTCTACGTCGGGACGTGTGTTGGGCTCTACGTCGGGACGTGCGTTGGGTTCTACATCAGGATTTAGCTTACTTTCAGCTCTACGTCGGGACGTGTGTTGGGCTCTACGTCGGGACGTGTGTTGGGTTCTACGTCGCGACGTGTGTTGGGCTCTACGTCGAGACGTATGTTGGGCTCTACATCAGGATTTAGCTTACTTTCAGCTCTACGTCGGGACGTGTGTTGGGCTCTACGTCGGGACGTGTGTTGGGTTCTACGTCGCGACGTGTGTTGGGCTCTACGTCGGGACGTGTGCTGGGCTCTACGTCGGGGTTTAGCTTACATTCAGCTCTACGTCGGGACGTGTGTTGGGCTCTGCGTCGGGACGTGTGTTGAGCTCTACGTTGGGACGTCTGTTGGGCTCTACGTCGGGACGTTTGTTGGGCTCTATGTGGGGGTTTAGCATACATTCAGCTCTACGTCGGGACGTGTGTTGGGCTCCACGTCGGGACGTGTGTTGGGCTCCATGTCGGGACGTGTGTTGGGCTCTATGTCTGTAGTTAGCTAACTTTCATCTCTATGTCGGGACGTGTGTTGGGCTCTACGTTTGGACGTGTGTTGGGCTCTACGTCGGGACGTTTGTTGGGCTCTACGTGGGGGTTTAGCATACATTCAGCTCTACGTCGGGACGTGTGTTGGGCTCCACGTCGGGACGTGTGTTGGGCTCCATGTCGGGACGTGTGTTGGGCTCCATGTCGGGACGTGTGTTGGGCTCTATGTCTGTAGTTAGCTAACTTTCATCTCTACGTCGGGACTTGTGTTGGGCTCTACGTCGGGACGTGTGTTGGGCTCTACGTCGGGACCTGTGTGGGGCTCTACGTCGGGACGTGTGTTGGGCTCTACGTCGGGACGTGTGTTGGGCTCTACATCAGGATTTAGCTTACTTTCAGCTCTACGTCGGGACGTGTGTTTGGCTCTACGTCGCGACGTGTGTTGGGCTCTACATCAGGATTTAGCTTCCTTTCAGCTCTACGTCGGGACGTGTGTTTGGCTCTACGTCGGGACGTGCGTTGAGCTCTACCTCGGGACGTGTGTTGGGCTCTACTTCGGGACGTGTGTTGGGCTCTACGTCGGGACGTGTGTCGGGCTCTGCGTCTGTAGTTAGCTAAATTTCAACTCTATGTCGGGACGTGCGTTGGGCTCTACGTCGGGACGTGCGTTGGTCTCTACGTCGGGACGTGCGTTGGGCTCTCCGTCGGGACGTGTGTTGGGCTCTATATCAGGATTTAGCTTACTTTCGGCTCTACGTCGGGACGTGTGTTGGGCTCTACGTCGGGAAGTGTGTTGGACTCTACGTCGGGAAGTGTGTTGGGCTCTACATCGGGAAGTGCTTTGGGCTCTAAGTCGGGACGTGTGTTGGGCTCTACGTCGGGAAGTGTGTTGGGCTCTACATCAAGATTTAGCTTCTATTCAGCTCTACGTCGGGACGTGTGTTGGGCTCTACGTCGGGACGTGTGTTGGGCTCTACGTCGGGACATGTGTTGGGCTCCACATCAGGATTTAGCTTACTTTAAGCTCTACGTCGGGACGTGTGTTGGGCTCTACGTCGGGACGTGTGTTGGGCTCTACATCAGGATTTAGCTTACTTTCAGCTCTACGTCGGGACGTGTGTTGGGCTCTACGTCGGGAAGTGTGTTGGGCTCTACGTCGGGACGTGTGTTGGGCTCCACGTCGGGACGTGCGTTGGGCTCTACCTCGGGACGTGTGTTGGGCTCTACGTCGAGACGTGTGTTGGGCTCTACGTCGGGACGTGTGTTGGGCTCTACGTCGGGACGTGTGTTGGGCTCTACATCAGGATTTAGCTTACTTTCAGCTCTACGTCGGGACGTGTGTTGGGCTCTACGTCGGGACATGTGTTGGGCTCTACGTCGGGACGTGTGTTGGGCTATACGTCGGGACATGTGTTGGGCTCTACATCAGGATTTAGCATACTTTCAGCTCTACGTCGGGACGTGTGCTGGGCTCTACGTCGGGACGTGTGCTGGGCTCTACGTCGGGACGTGTGCTGGGGTCTACGTCGGGGTTTAGCTTACATTCAGCTCTACGTCGGGACGTGTGTTGGGCTCTGCGTCGGGACGTGTGTTGAGCTCTACGTTGGGACGTCTGTCGGGCTCTACGTCGGGACGTTTGTTGGGGTCTGCGTGGTGGTTTAGCATACATTCAGCTCTACGTCGGGACGTGTGTTGGGCTCCATGTCGGGACGTGTGTTGGGCTCTACGTCGGAACGTGTGTTGGGCTCTATGTCTGTAGTTAGCTAACTTTCATCTCCACGTCGGGACGTGTGTTGGGCTCTACGTCGGGACGTGTGTTGGGCTCTACGTCGGGACATGTGTTGGGCTATACGTCGGGACGTGTGTGGGGCTCTACATCACGATTTAGCTTACTTTCTACTCTACGTCGGGACGTGGGTTCGGTTCCACGTAGGGACGTGTGTTGGGCTCTACGTCGGGACGTGTGTTGGGCTCTACTTCGGGACTTGTGTTGGGCTCTACATCAGGATTTAGCTTACTTTCTGCTCTACGTTGGGACGTGGGTTGGGTTCTACGTAGGGACGTGTGTTGGGCTCTACGTCGGGACGTGTGTTGGGCTCTACGTCGGGAAGTGTGTTGGGCTCTACGTCGGGAAGTGTGTTGGGCTCTACATCAAGATTTAGCTTCCTTTCAGCTCTACGTCGGGACGTGTGTTGGGCTCCACGTCGGGACGTGCGTTTGGCTCTACCTCGGGACATGTGTTGGTCTCTACGTCTAGACGTGTTTTTGGCTCTACATCAGGATTTAGCTTACTTTGAGCTCTATGTCGGGACGTGTGTTGGGCTCTACGTTGGGACGTGTGTTGGGCTCTACGTCTAGACGTGTGTTGGGCTCTACATCAGGATTTAGCTTACTTTGAGCTCTATGTCGGGACGTGTGTTGGGCTCTACGTCGGGACGTGTGTTGGGCTCTACGTCGCGACGTGCGTTGGGCTCTACGTCTGTAGTTAGCTAACTTTCAGCTCTACGTCGGGACGTGCGTTGGGCTCTACATCGGGACGTGCCTTGGGCTCTACGTCGGGACATGGGTTGGGCTCTACGTAGGGACGTGCGTTGGGCTCTCCGTCGGGACGTGTGTTGGGCTCTACATCAGGATTTAGCTTACTTTCAGCTCTACGTCGGGACGTGTGTTGGCATCTACGTCGGGAAGTGTGTTGAGCTCTACGTCGGGAAGTGTGTTGGGCTCTACGTCGGGAAGTGTGTTGGGCTCTAAGTCGGAACGTGTGTTGGGCTTTACGTCGGGAAGTGTGTTGGGCTCTACATCAAGATTTAGCTTCCTTTCAGCTCTACGTCGAGACGTGTGTTGGGCTCTACGTCAGGACGTGTGTTGGGCTCTACGTCGGGACGTGTGTTGGGCTCTACATCAGGATTTAGCTTATTTTCAGCTCTACTTCGGGACGTGTGTTGGGCTCTACGTCGGGACGTGTGTTGGGCTCTACGTCGGGATGTGTGTTGGGCTCTACGTCGGGACGTCTGTTGGGCTCTACGTCGGGACGTGTGTTGGGCTCTACATCAGGATTTAGCTTACTTTCAGCTCTACGTCGGGACGTGTGTTGGGCTCTACGTCGGGAAGTGTGTTGGGCTCTACGTCGGGAAGTGTGTTGCGGTCTACGTCGGGAAGTGTGTTGGGCTCTACATCAAGATTTACCTTCCTTTCAGCTCTACGTCGGGACGTGTGTTGGGCTCTACGTCGGGACGTGTGTTGGGCTCTACGTCGGGACGTGTGTTGGGCTCTACGTGGGTTTTTAGCATACATTCAGCTCTACGTTGGGACGTGTGTTGGGCTCCACGTCGGGACGTGTGTTTGGCTCCATGTCGGGACGTGTGTTGGGCTCCATGTCAGGACGTGTGTTGGGCTCTACCTCGGAACGTGTGTTGGGCTCTACGTCGGGACGTGTATTGGGCTCTACGTGGGGACGTGTGTTGGGCTCTACGTGGGGACGTGTGTTGGGCTCTACGTCGGGACGTGTGTTGGGCTCTACGTCGGGAAGTGTGTTGGGCTCTACGTCGGGAAGTGTGTTGCGGTCTACGTCGGGAAGTGTGTTGGGCTCTACATCAAGATTTACCTTCCTTTCAGCTCTACGTCGGGACGTGTGTTGGGCTCTACGTCGGGACGTGTGTTGGGCTCTACGTCGGGACGTGTGTTGGGCTCTACGTGGGGTTTTAGCATACATTCAGCTCTACGTTGGGACGTGTGTTGGGCTCCACGTCGGGACGTGTGTTTGGCTCCATGTCGGGACGTGTGTTGGGCTCCATGTCAGGACGTGTGTTGGGCTCTACCTCGGAACGTGTGTTGGGCTCTACGTCGGGACGTGTATTGGGCTCTACGTGGGGACGTGTGTTGGGCTCTACGTGGGGACGTGTGTTGGGCTCTACGTCGGGACGTGTGTTGGGCTCTACGTCGGGACGTGTGTTGGGCTCTACATCAGGATTTAGCTGACTTTCATCTCTACTTCGGGACGTGTGTTGGGCTCTACGTGGGGACGTGTGTTGGGCTCTACGTCGGGACATGTGTTGGGCTCTACATCAGGATTTAGCTTACTTTCAGCTCTACGTCGGGACGTGTGTTGGTCTCTACGTCGGGCTGTGTGTTGGGCTCTACGTCGGGACGTGTGTTGGGCTCTACTTCGGGACGTGTGTTGTGCTCTACATCAGGATTTAGCTTACTTTCAGCTCTACGTCGGGACGTGTGTTGGGCTCCACATCAAGATTTAGCTTACTTTCAGCTCTACGTCGGGACGTGTGTTGGGCTCTACGTCGGGACGTGTGTTGGGCTCTACATCAGGATTTAACTTACATTCAGCTCTTCGTCGGGACGTGTGTTGGGCTCTACGTCGGGATGTGTGTTGGGCTTTACTTCAGGATTTAACTTACTTTCAGCTCTACCTCGGAACGTGTGTTGGGCTCTACGTCGGGACGTGTATTGGGCTCTACGTGGGGACGTGTGTTGGGCTCTACGTGGGGACGTGTGTTGGGCTCTACGTCGGGACGTGTGTTGGGCTCTACGTCGGGACGTGTGTTGGGCTCTACATCAGGATTTAGCTGACTTTCATCTCCACTTCGGGACGTGTGTTGGGCTCTACGTCGGGACGTGTGTTGTGCTCTACGTCGGGACGTGCGTTGGGCTCTACGTCGGGACGTGCGTTGGGCTCTACGTCGGGACGTGCGTTGGGCTCTACGTCGGGACGTGTGTTGGGCTCTACATCAGGATTTAGCTGACTTTCATCTCCACTTCGGGACGTGTGTCGGGCTCTACGTCGGGACGTGTGTTGTGCTCTACGTCGGGACGTGCGTTGGGCTCTACGTCGGGACGTGCGTTGGGCTCTATGTGGGGGTTTAGCATACATTCAGCTCTACGTCGGGACGTGTGTTGGGCTCCACGTCGGGACGTGTGTTGGGCTCCATGTCGGGACGTGTGTTGGGCTCTATGTCTGTAGTTAGCTAACTTTCATCTCTATGTCGGGACGTGTGTTGGGCTCTACGTCGGGACGTGTGTTGGGCTCTACGTCGGGACGTTTGTTGGGCTCTACGTGGGGGTTTAGCATACATTCAGCTCTACGTCGGGACGTGTGTTGGGCTCCACGTCGGGACGTGTGTTGGGCTCCATGTCGGGACGTGTGTTGGGCTCCATGTCGGGACGTGTGTTGGGCTCTATGTCTGTAGTTAGCTAACTTTCATCTCTACGTCGGGACTTGTGTTGGGCTCTACGTCGGGACGTGTGTTGGGCTCTACGTCGGGACCTGTGTGGGGCTCTACGTCGGGACGTGTGTTGGGCTCTACGTCGGGACGTGTGTTGGGCTCTACATCAGGATTTAGCTTACTTTCAGCTCTACGTCGGGACGTGTGTTTGGCTCTACGTCGCGACGTGTGTTGGGCTCTACATCAGGATTTAGCTTCCTTTCAGCTCTACGTCGGGACGTGTGTTTGGCTCTACGTCGGGACGTGCGTTGAGCTCTACCTCGGGACGTGTGTTGGGCTCTACTTCGGGACGTGTGTTGGGCTCTACGTCGGGACGTGTGTCGGGCTCTGCGTCTGTAGTTAGCTAAATTTCAACTCTATGTCGGGACGTGCGTTGGGCTCTACGTCGGGACGTGCGTTGGTCTCTACGTCGGGACGTGCGTTGGGCTCTCCGTCGGGACGTGTGTTGGGCTCTATATCAGGATTTAGCTTACTTTCGGCTCTACGTCGGGACGTGTGTTGGGCTCTACGTCGGGAAGTGTGTTGGACTCTACGTCGGGAAGTGTGTTGGGCTCTACATCGGGAAGTGTGTTGGGCTCTAAGTCGGGACGTGTGTTGGGCTCTACGTCGGGAAGTGTGTTGGGCTCTACATCAAGATTTAGCTTCTATTCAGCTCTACGTCGGGACGTGTGTTGGGCTCTACGTCGGGACGTGTGTTGGGCTCTACGTCGGGACATGTGTTGGGCTCCACATCAGGATTTAGCTTACTTTCAGCTCTACGTCGGGACGTGTGTTGGGCTCTACGTCGGGACGTGTGTTGGGCTCTACATCAGGATTTAGCTTACTTTCAGCTCTACGTCGGGACGTGTGTTGGGCTCTACGTCGGGAAGTGTGTTGGGCTCTACGTCGGGACGTGTGTTGGGCTCCACGTCGGGACGTGCGTTGGGCTCTACCTCGGGACGTGTGTTGGGCTCTACGTCGAGACGTGTGTTGGGCTCTACGTCGGGACGTGTGTTGGGCTCTACGTCGGGACGTGTGTTGGGCTCTACATCAGGATTTAGCTTACTTTCAGCTCTACGTCGGGACGTGTGTTGGGCTCTACGTCGGGACATGTGTTGGGCTCTACGTCGGGACGTGTGTTGGGCTATACGTCGGGACATGTGTTGGGCTCTACATCAGGATTTAGCATACTTTCAGCTCTACGTCGGGACGTGTGCTGGGCTCTACGTCGGGACGTGTGCTGGGCTCTACGTCGGGACGTGTGCTGGGGTCTACGTCGGGGTTTAGCTTACATTCAGCTCTACGTCGGGACGTGTGTTGGGCTCTGCGTCGGGACGTGTGTTGAGCTCTACGTTGGGACGTCTGTCGGGCTCTACGTCGGGACGTTTGTTGGGGTCTACGTGGTGGTTTAGCATACATTCAGCTCTACGTCGGGACGTGTGTTGGGCTCCATGTCGGGACGTGTGTTGGGCTCTACGTCGGAACGTGTGTTGGGCTCTATGTCTGTAGTTAGCTAACTTTCATCTCCACGTCGGGACGTGTGTTGGGCTCTACGTCGGGACGTGTGTTGGGCTCTACGTCGGGACATGTGTTGGGCTATACGTCGGGACGTGTGTGGGGCTCTACATCACGATTTAGCTTACTTTCTACTCTACGTCGGGACGTGGGTTCGGTTCCACGTAGGGACGTGTGTTGGGCTCTACGTCGGGACGTGTGTTGGGCTCTACTTCGGGACTTGTGTTGGGCTCTACATCAGGATTTAGCTTACTTTCTGCTCTACGTTGGGACGTGGGTTGGGTTCTACGTAGGGACGTGTGTTGGGCTCTACGTCGGGACGTGTGTTGGGCTCTACGTCGGGAAGTGTGTTGGGCTCTACGTCGGGAAGTGTGTTGGGCTCTACATCAAGATTTAGCTTCCTTTCAGCTCTACGTCGGGACGTGTGTTGGGCTCCACGTCGGGACGTGCGTTTGGCTCTACCTCGGGACATGTGTTGGTCTCTACGTCTAGACGTGTTTTTGGCTCTACATCAGGATTTAGCTTACTTTGAGCTCTATGTCGGGACGTGTGTTGGGCTCTACGTTGGGACGTGTGTTGGGCTCTACGTCTAGACGTGTGTTGGGCTCTACATCAGGATTTAGCTTACTTTGAGCTCTATGTCGGGACGTGTGTTGGGCTCTACGTCGGGACGTGTGTTGGGCTCTACGTCGCGACGTGCGTTGGGCTCTACGTCTGTAGTTAGCTAACTTTCAGCTCTACGTCGGGACGTGCGTTGGGCTCTACATCGGGACGTGCCTTGGGCTCTACGTCGGGACATGGGTTGGGCTCTACGTAGGGACGTGCGTTGGGCTCTCCGTCGGGACGTGTGTTGGGCTCTACATCAGGATTTAGCTTACTTTCAGCTCTACGTCGGGACGTGTGTTGGCATCTACGTCGGGAAGTGTGTTGAGCTCTACGTCGGGAAGTGTGTTGGGCTCTACGTCGGGAAGTGTGTTGGGCTCTAAGTCGGAACGTGTGTTGGGCTTTACGTCGGGAAGTGTGTTGGGCTCTACATCAAGATTTAGCTTCCTTTCAGCTCTACGTCGAGACGTGTGTTGGGCTCTACGTCAGGACGTGTGTTGGGCTCTACGTCGGGACGTGTGTTGGGCTCTACATCAGGATTTAGCTTATTTTCAGCTCTACTTCGGGACGTGTGTTGGGCTCTACGTCGGGACGTGTGTTGGGCTCTACGTCGGGATGTGTGTTGGGCTCTACGTCGGGACGTCTGTTGGGCTCTACGTCGGGACGTGTGTTGGGCTCTACATCAGGATTTAGCTTACTTTCAGCTCTACGTCGGGACGTGTGTTGGGCTCTACGTCGGGAAGTGTGTTGGGCTCTACGTCGGGAAGTGTGTTGCGGTCTACGTCGGGAAGTGTGTTGGGCTCTACATCAAGATTTACCTTCCTTTCAGCTCTACGTCGGGACGTGTGTTGGGCTCTACGTCGGGACGTGTGTTGGGCTCTACGTCGGGACGTGTGTTGGGCTCTACGTGGGGTTTTAGCATACATTCAGCTCTACGTTGGGACGTGTGTTGGGCTCCACGTCGGGACGTGTGTTTGGCTCCATGTCGGGACGTGTGTTGGGCTCCATGTCAGGACGTGTGTTGGGCTCTACCTCGGAACGTGTGTTGGGCTCTACGTCGGGACGTGTATTGGGCTCTACGTGGGGACGTGTGTTGGGCTCTACGTGGGGACGTGTGTTGGGCTCTACGTCGGGACGTGTGTTGGGCTCTACGTCGGGAAGTGTGTTGGGCTCTACGTCGGGAAGTGTGTTGCGGTCTACGTCGGGAAGTGTGTTGGGCTCTACATCAAGATTTACCTTCCTTTCAGCTCTACGTCGGGACGTGTGTTGGGCTCTACGTCGGGACGTGTGTTGGGCTCTACGTCGGGACGTGTGTTGGGCTCTACGTGGGGTTTTAGCATACATTCAGCTCTACGTTGGGACGTGTGTTGGGCTCCACGTCGGGACGTGTGTTTGGCTCCATGTCGGGACGTGTGTTGGGCTCCATGTCAGGACGTGTGTTGGGCTCTACCTCGGAACGTGTGTTGGGCTCTACGTCGGGACGTGTATTGGGCTCTACGTGGGGACGTGTGTTGGGCTCTACGTGGGGACGTGTGTTGGGCTCTACGTCGGGACGTGTGTTGGGCTCTACGTCGGGACGTGTGTTGGGCTCTACATCAGGATTTAGCTGACTTTCATCTCTACTTCGGGACGTGTGTTGGGCTCTACGTGGGGACGTGTGTTGGGCTCTACGTCGGGACATGTGTTGGGCTCTACATCAGGATTTAGCTTACTTTCAGCTCTACGTCGGGACGTGTGTTGGTCTCTACGTCGGGCTGTGTGTTGGGCTCTACGTCGGGACGTGTGTTGGGCTCTACTTCGGAACGTGTGTTGTGCTCTACATCAGGATTTAGCTTACTTTCAGCTCTACGTCGGGACGTGTGTTGGGCTCCACATCAAGATTTAGCTTACTTTCAGCTCTACGTCGGGACGTGTGTTGGGCTCTACGTCGGGACGTGTGTTGGGCTCTACATCAGGATTTAACTTACATTCAGCTCTTCGTCGGGACGTGTGTTGGGCTCTACGTCGGGATGTGTGTTGGGCTTTACTTCAGGATTTAACTTACTTTCAGCTCTACCTCGGAACGTGTGTTGGGCTCTACGTCGGGACGTGTATTGGGCTCTACGTGGGGACGTGTGTTGGGCTCTACGTGGGGACGTGTGTTGGGCTCTACGTCGGGACGTGTGTTGGGCTCTACGTCGGGACGTGTGTTGGGCTCTACATCAGGATTTAGCTGACTTTCATCTCCACTTCGGGACGTGTGTTGGGCTCTACGTCGGGACGTGTGTTGTGCTCTACGTCGGGACGTGCGTTGGGCTCTACGTCGGGACGTGCGTTGGGCTCTACGTCGGGACGTGCGTTGGGCTCTACGTCGGGACGTGCGTTGGGCTCTACGTCGGGACGTGTGTTGGGCTCTACATCAGGATTTAGCTGACTTTCATCTCCACTTCGGGACGTGTGTTGGGCTCTACGTCGGGACGTGTGTTGTGCTCTACGTCGGGACGTGCGTTGGGCTCTACGTCGGGACGTGCGTTGGGCTCTACGTCGGGACGTGCGTTGGGCTCTACGTCGGGACGTTTGTTGGGCTCTATGTGGGGGTTTAGCATACATTCAGCTCTACGTCGGGACGTGTGTTGGGCTCCACGTCGGGACGTGTGTTGGGCTCCATGTCGGGACGTGTGTTGGGCTCTATGTCTGTAGTTAGCTAACTTTCATCTCTATGTCGGGACGTGTGTTGGGCTCTACGTTTGGACGTGTGTTGGGCTCTACGTCGGGACGTTTGTTGGGCTCTACGTGGGGGTTTAGCATACATTCAGCTCTACGTCGGGACGTGTGTTGGGCTCCACGTCGGGACGTGTGTTGGGCTCCATGTCGGGACGTGTGTTGGGCTCCATGTCGGGACGTGTGTTGGGCTCTATGTCTGTAGTTAGCTAACTTTCATCTCTACGTCGGGACTTGTGTTGGGCTCTACGTCGGGACGTGTGTTGGGCTCTACGTCGGGACCTGTGTGGGGCTCTACGTCGGGACGTGTGTTGGGCTCTACGTCGGGACGTGTGTTGGGCTCTACATCAGGATTTAGCTTACTTTCAGCTCTACGTCGGGACGTGTGTTTGGCTCTACGTCGCGACGTGTGTTGGGCTCTACATCAGGATTTAGCTTCCTTTCAGCTCTACGTCGGGACGTGTGTTTGGCTCTACGTCGGGACGTGCGTTGAGCTCTACCTCGGGACGTGTGTTGGGCTCTACTTCGGGACGTGTGTTGGGCTCTACGTCGGGACGTGTGTCGGGCTCTGCGTCTGTAGTTAGCTAAATTTCAACTCTATGTCGGGACGTGCGTTGGGCTCTACGTCGGGACGTGCGTTGGTCTCTACGTCGGGACGTGCGTTGGGCTCTCCGTCGGGACGTGTGTTGGGCTCTATATCAGGATTTAGCTTACTTTCGGCTCTACGTCGGGACGTGTGTTGGGCTCTACGTCGGGAAGTGTGTTGGACTCTACGTCGGGAAGTGTGTTGGGCTCTACATCGGGAAGTGTGTTGGGCTCTAAGTCGGGACGTGTGTTGGGCTCTACGTCGGGAAGTGTGTTGGGCTCTACATCAAGATTTAGCTTCTATTCAGCTCTACGTCGGGACGTGTGTTGGGCTCTACGTCGGGACGTGTGTTGGGCTCTACGTCGGGACATGTGTTGGGCTCCACATCAGGATTTAGCTTACTTTCAGCTCTACGTCGGGACGTGTGTTGGGCTCTACGTCGGGACGTGTGTTGGGCTCTATATCAGGATTTAGCTTACTTTCGGCTCTACGTCGGGACGTGTGTTGGGCTCTACGTCGGGAAGTGTGTTGGACTCTACGTCGGGAAGTGTGTTGGGCTCTACATCGGGAAGTGTGTTGGGCTCTAAGTCGGGACGTGTGTTGGGCTCTACGTCGGGAAGTGTGTTGGGCTCTACGTCGGGATTTAGCTTAGTTTTAGCTCTACGTCGGGACGTGCGTTGGGCTCTACGTCGGGACGTGCGTTGGGCTCTACGTCGGGACGTGCCTTGGGCTCTACGTCTGTAGTTAGCTAACTTTCAGCTCTACGTCGGGACGTGCGTTGGGCTCTACGTCTGTAGTTAGCTAACTTTCAGCTCTACGTCGGGACGTGCGTTGGGCTCTACGTCGGGACGTGCGTTGGGCTCTACGTCGGGACGTGCGTTGGCCTCTACGTCGGGATTTAGCTTACTTTCAGCTCTACGTCGGGACGTGCGTTGGGCTCTACGTCGGGACGTGCGTTTGGCTCTACGTCGGGACGTGCGTTGGGCTCTACGTCTGTAGTTAGCTAACTTTCAGCTCTACGTCGGGACGTGCGTTTGGCTCTACCTCGGGACGTGCGTTGGGCTCTACGTCGGGACGTGCGTTGGGCTCTACGTCGGGATTTAGCTTACTTTCAGCTCTACGTCGGGACGTGCGTTGGGCTCTACGTCGGGACGTGCGTTGGGCTCTACGTCGGGATGTGCGTTGGGCTCTACGTCGGGACGTGCGTTGGGCTCTACGTCTGTAGTTAGCTAACTTTCAGCTCTACGTCGGGACGTGCGTTGGGCTCTACGTCTGTAGTTAGCTAACTTTCAGCTCTACGTCGGGACGTGCGTTGGGCGCTACGTCGGGACGTGCGTTGGGCTCTACGTCGGGACGTGCGTTGGGCTCTACGTCGGGACGTGCGTTGGGCTCTACGTCGGGACTTAGCTCACTTTCAGCTCTACGTCGGGACGTGCGTTGGGCTCTACGTCGGGACGTGCGTTGGGCTCTACGTCTGTAATTAGCTAACTTTCAGGTCTACGTCGGGACGTGCGTTGGGCTCTACGTCGGGATTTAGCTTACTTTCAGCTCTACGTCGGGATGTGCGTTGGGTTCTATGTCGGGACGTGCGTTGGGCTCTATGTCGGGACGTGCGTTGGGCTCTACGTCGGGACGTGCGTTGGGCTCTACTTCGGGACGTGCTTTGGGCTCTAGGCCTGTAGTTAGCTAACTTTCAGCTCTACGTCGGGATGTGCGTTGGCCTCTACTTCGGGATGTGCGTTGGGCTCTACGTCGGGATTTAGCTTAATTTCAGGTCTACGTCGGGACGTGCGTTGGCCTCTACGTCGGGATTTAGCTTACTTTCAGCTCTACGTCGGGACGTGCTTTGGCCTCTACGTCGGGATTTAGCTTACTTTCAGCTCTACGTCGGGACGTGCGTTGGGCTCTACGTCGGGACGTGCGTTGGGCATTACGTCGGGACGTGCGTTGGGCTCTACGTCTGTAGTTAGCTAACTTTCAGTTCTACGTCGGGACGTGCGTTGGGCTCTACGTCGGGATTTAGCTTACTTTCAGCTCTACGTCGGGACGTGCGTTGGGCTCTACGTCGGGACGTGCGTTGGGCTCTACGTCGGGACGTGCGTTGGCCTCTACGTCGGGACGTGCGTTGGGCTCTACGTCGGGATTTAGCTTACTTACAGCTCTACGTCGGGACACGCGTTTGCCTCTACGTCGGGACGCGCGTTGGCCTCTACGTCGGGATTTAGCTTACTTTCAGCTCTACGTCGGGACGCGCCTTGGGCTGTACGTCGGGACGCGCGTTGGGCTCTACGTCGGGACGCGCGTTGGGCTCTACGTCGGGATGCGCGTTGGGCTCTACGTCTGTAGTTAGCTAACTTTCAGCTCTACGTCGGGACGCGCGTTGGGCTCTACGTCGGGACGCGCGTTGAGCTCTACGTCGGGACGCGCGTTGGGCTCTACGTCGGGACGCACGTTGGGCTCTACGTCGGGATTTAGCTTACTTTTAGCTCTACGTCGGGACGTGCGTTGGGCTCTACGTCGGGACGTGCGTTGGGCTCTACGTCGGGACGTGCGTTGGGCTCTACGTCTGTAGTTAGCTAACTTTCAGCTCTACGTCGGGACGTGCGTTGGGCTCTACGTCGGGACGTGCGTTGGGCTCTACGTCGGGACGTCGTTGGGCTCTACGTCGGGACGTGCGTTGGGCTCTACGTCGGGATTTAGCTTACTTTCAGCTCTACGTCGGGACGTGCGTTGGGCTCTACGTCGGGACGTGCGTTGGGCTCTACGTCGGGATTTAGCTTACTTTCAGCTCTACGTCGGGACGTGCGTTGGCCTCTACGTCGGGACGTGCGTTGGGCTCTACGTCGGGACGTGCGTTGGGCTCTACGTCGGGACTTAGCTTACGTTCAGCTCTACGTCGGGACGTGCGTTGGGCTCTACGTCGGGACGTGCGTTGGGCTCTACGTCTGTAATTAGCTAACTTTCAGGTCTACGTCGGGACGTGCGTTGGGCTCTACGTCGGGACGTGCGTTGGGCTCTACGTCGGGACGTGCGTTGGGCTCTACGTCGGGATTTAGCTTACTTTCAGCTCTACGTCGGGATGTGCGTTGGGTTCTATGTCGGGACGTGCGTTGGGCTCTATGTCGGGACGTGCGTTGGGCTCTACGTCGGGACGTGCGTTGGGCTCTACTTCGGGACGTGCTTTGGGCTCTAGGCCTGTAGTTAGCTAACTTTCAGCTCTACGTCGGGATGTGCGTTGGCCTCTACTTCGGGACGTGCGTTGGGCTCTACGTCGGGATTTAGCTTAATTTCAGGTCTACGTCGGGACGTGCGTTGGCCTCTACGTCGGGATTTAGCTTACTTTCAGCTCTACGTCGGGACGTGCGTTGGCCTCTACGTCGGGATTTAGCTTACTTTCAGCTCTACGTCGGGACGTGCTTTGGCCTCTACGTCGGGATTTAGCTTACTTTCAGCTCTACGTCGGGACGTGCGTTGGGCTCTACGTCGGGACGTGCGTTGGGCATTACGTCGGGACGTGCGTTGGGCTCTACGTCTGTAGTTAGCTAACTTTCAGTTCTACGTCGGGACGTGCGTTGGGCTCTACGTCGGGATTTAGCTTACTTTCAGCTCTACGTCGGGACGTGCGTTGGGCTCTACGTCGGGACGTGCGTTGGGCTCTACGTCGGGACGTGCGTTGGCCTCTACGTCGGGATTTAGCTTACTTTCAGCTCTACGTCGGGACACGCGTTTGCCTCTACGTCGGGACGCGCGTTGGCCTCTACGTCGGGATTTAGCTTACTTTCAGCTCTACGTCGGGACGCGCGTTGGGCTGTACGTCGGGACGCGCGTTGGGCTCTACGTCGGGACGCGCGTTGGGCTCTACGTCGGGATGCGCGTTGGGCTCTACGTCTGTAGTTAGCTAACTTTCAGCTCTACGTCGGGACGCGCGTTGGGCTCTACGTCGGGACGCGCGTTGAGCTCTACGTCGGGACGCGCCTTGGGCTCTACGTCGGGACGCGCGTTGGGCTCTACGTCGGGACGCGCGTTGGGCTCTACGTCGGGATTTAGCTTACTTTTAGCTCTACGTCGGGACGTGCGTTGGGCTCTACGTCGGGACGTGCGTTGGGCTCTACGTCGGGACGTGCGTTGGGCTCTACGTCGGGACGTCGTTGGGCTCTACGTCGGGACGTGCGTTGGGCTCTACGTCGGGATTTAGCTTACTTTCAGCTCTACGTCGGGACGTGCGTTGGGCTCTACGTCGGGACGCGCGTTGGGCTCTACGTCTGTAGTTAGCTAACTTTCAGCTCTACGTCGGGACGTGCGTTGGGCGCTACGTCGGGACGTGCGTTGGGCTCTACGTCTGGACGTGCGTTGGGCTCTACGTCGGGACTTAGCTTACGTTCAGCTCTACGTCGGGACGTGCGTTGGGCTCTACGTCGGGACGTGCGTTGGGCTCTACGTCTGTAATTAGCTAACTTTCAGGTCTACGTCGGGACGTGCGTTGGGCTCTACGTCGGGACGTGCGTTGGGCTCTACGTCGGGACGTGCGTTGGGCTCTACGTCGGGATTTAGCTTACTTTCAGCTCTACGTCGGGATGTGCGTTGGGTTCTATGTCGGGACGTGCGTTGGGCTCTATGTCGGGACGTGCGTTGGGCTCTACGTCGGGACGTGCGTTGGGCTCTACTTCGGGACGTGCTTTGGGCTCTACGCCTGTAGTTAGCTAACTTTCAGCTCTACGTCGGGATGTGCGTTGGCCTCTACTTCGGGACGTGCGTTGGGCTCTACGTCGGGATTTAGCTTAATTTCAGGTCTACGTCGGGACGTGCGTTGGCCTCTACGTCGGGATTTAGCTTACTTTCAGCTCTACGTCGGGACGTGCGTTGGCCTCTACGTCGGGATTTAGCTTACTTTCAGCTCTACGTCGGGACGTGCTTTGGCCTCTACGTCGGGATTTAGCTTACTTTCAGCTCTACGTCGGGACGTGCGTTGGCCTCTACGTCAGGACGTGCGTTGGGCATTACGTCGGGACGTGCGTTGGGCTCTACGTCTGTAGTTAGCTAACTTTCAGTTCTACGTCGGGACGTGCGTTGGGCTCTACGTCGGGATTTAGCTTACTTTCAGCTCTACGTCGGGACGTGCGTTGGGCTCTACGTCGGGACGTGCGTTGGCCTCTACGTCGGGACGTGCGTTGGGCTCTACGTCGGGATTTAGCTTACTTTCAGCTCTACGTCGGGACGTGCGTTGGCCTCTACGTCGGGATTTAGCTTACTTTCAGCTGTACGTCGGGACGTGCTTTGGCCTCTACGTCGGGATTTAGCTTACTTTCAGCTCTACGTCGGGACGTGCGTTGGGCTCTACGTCGGGACGTGCGTTGGGCATTACGTCGGGACGTGCGTTGGGCTCTACGTCTGTAGTTAGCTAACTTTCAGTTCTACGTCGGGACGTGCGTTGGGCTCTACGTCGGGATTTAGCTTACTTTCAGCTCTACGTCGGGACGTGCGTTGGGCTCTACGTCGGGATGTGCGTTGGGCTCTACGTCGGGAAGTGTGTTGGGCTCTACGTCGGGAAGTCTGTTGGGCTCTACTTCAGGATTGAGCTTCCTTTCAGCTCTACGTCGGGACGTGTGTTGGGCTCTACGTCGGGACGTGTGTTGGGCTCTACTTCGGGACTTGTGTTGGGCTCTACATCACGATTTAGCTTACTTTCTACTCTACGTCGGGACGTGGGTTCGGTTCCACGTAGGGACGTGTGTTGGGCTCTACGTCGGGACGTGTGTTGGGCTCTACTTCGGGACTTGTGTTGGGCTCTACATCAGGATTTAGCTTACTTTCTGCTCTACGTTGGGACGTGGGTTGGGCTCTACGTCGGGACGTGCGTTGGGCTCTACGTCGGGACGTGCGTTGGGCTCTACGTCGGGACGTGCGTTGGGCTCTACGTCGGGACGTGTGTTGGGCTCTACATCAGGATTTAGCTGACTTTCATCTCCACTTCGGGACGTGTGTTGGGCTCTACGTCGGGACATGTGTTGTGCTCTACGTCGGGACGTGCGTTGGGCTCTACGTCGGGACGTGCGTTGGGCTCTACGTCGGGACGTGCGTTGGGCTCTACGTCGGGACGTGCGTTGGGCTCTACGTCGGGACGTTTGTTGGGCTCTATGTGGGGGTTTAGCATACATTCAGCTCTACGTCGGGACGTGTGTTGGGCTCCACGTCGGGACGTGTGTTGGGCTCCATGTCGGGACGTGTGTTGGGCTCTATGTCTGTAGTTAGCTAACTTTCATCTCTATGTCGGGACGTGTGTTGGGCTCTACGTCGGGACGTGTGTTGGGCTCTACGTCGGGACGTTTGTTGGGCTCTACGTGGGGGTTTAGCATACATTCAGCTCTACGTCGGGACGTGTGTTGGGCTCCACGTCGGGACGTGTGTTGGGCTCCATGTCGGGACGTGTGTTGGGCTCTATGTCTGTAGTTAGCTAACTTTCATCTCTACGTCGGGACTTGTGTTGGGCTCTACGTCGGGACGTGTGTTGGGCTCTACGTCGGGACCTGTGTGGGGCTCTACGTCGGGACGTGTGTTGGGCTCTACGTCGGGACGTGCGTTGGCCTCTACGTCGGGATTTAGCTTACTTTCAGCTCTACGTCGGGACGTGCTTTGGCCTCTACGTCGGGATTTAGCTTACTTTCAGCTCTACGTCGGGACGTGCGTTGGGCTCTACGTCGGGACGTGCGTTGGGCATTACGTCGGGACGTGCGTTGGGCTCTACGTCTGTAGTTAGCTAACTTTCAGTTCTACGTCGGGACGTGCGTTGGGCTCTACGTCGGGATGTGCGTTGGGCTCTACGTCGGGAAGTGTGTTGGGCTCTACGTCGGGAAGTCTGTTGGGCTCTACTTCAGGATTGAGCTTCCTTTCAGCTCTACGTCGGGACGTGTGTTGGGCTCTACGTCGGGACGTGTGTTGGGCTCTACTTCGGGACTTGTGTTGGGCTCTACATCACGATTTAGCTTACTTTCTACTCTACGTCGGGACGTGGGTTCGGTTCCACGTAGGGACGTGTGTTGGGCTCTACGTCGGGACGTGTGTTGGGCTCTACTTCGGGACTTGTGTTGGGCTCTACATCAGGATTTAGCTTACTTTCTGCTCTACGTTGGGACGTGGGTTGGGCTCTACGTCGGGACGTGCGTTGGGCTCTACGTCGGGACGTGCGTTGGGCTCTACGTCGGGACGTGTGTTGGGCTCTACATCAGGATTTAGCTGACTTTCATCTCCACTTCGGGACGTGTGTTGGGCTCTACGTCGGGACGTGTGTTGTGCTCTACGTCGGGACGTGCGTTGGGCTCTACGTCGGGACGTGCGTTGGGCTCTACGTCGGGACGTGCGTTGGGCTCTACGTCGGGACGTTTGTTGGGCTCTATGTGGGGGTTTAGCATACATTCAGCTCTACGTCGGGACGTGTGTTGGGCTCCACGTCGGGACGTGTGTTGGGCTCCATGTCGGGACGTGTGTTGGGCTCTATGTCTGTAGTTAGCTAACTTTCATCTCTATGTCGGGACGTGCGTTGGGCTCTACGTCGGGACGTGTGTTGGGCTCTACGTCGGGACGTTTGTTGGGCTCTACGTGGGGGTTTAGCATACATTCAGCTCTACGTCGGGACGTGTGTTGGGCTCCACGTCGGGACGTGTGTTGGGCTCCATGTCGGGACGTGTGTTGGGCTCCATGTCGGGACGTGTGTTGGGCTCTATGTCTGTAGTTAGCTAACTTTCATCTCTACGTCGGGACTTGTGTTGGGCTCTACGTCGGGACGTGTGTTGGGCTCTACGTCGGGACCTGTGTGGGGCTCTACGTCGGGACGTGTGTTGGGCTCTACGTCGGGACGTGTGTTGGGCTCTACATCAGGATTTAGCTTACTTTCAGCTCTACGTCGGGACGTGTGTTTGGCTCTACGTCGCGACGTGTGTTGGGCTCTACATCAGGATTTAGCTTCCTTTCAGCTCTACGTCGGGACGTGTGTTTGGCTCTACGTCGGGACGTGCGTTGAGCTCTACCTCGGGACGTGTGTTGGGCTCTACTTCGGGACGTGTGTTGGGCTCTACGTCGGGACGTGTGTCGGGCTCTGCGTCTGTAGTTAGCTAAATTTCAACTCTACGTCGGGACGTGCGTTGGGCTCTACGTCGGGACGTGCGTTGGTCTCTACGTCGGGACGTGCGTTGGGCTCTCCGTCGGGACGTGTGTTGGGCTCTATAGCAGGATTTAGCTTACTTTCGGCTCTACGTCGGGACGTGTGTTGGGCTCTACGTCGGGAAGTGTGTTGGACTCTACGTCGGGAAGTGTGTTGGGCTCTACATCGGGAAGTGTGTTGGGCTCTAAGTCGGGACGTGTGTTGGGCTCTACGTCGGGAAGTGTGTTGGGCTCTACATCAAGATTTAGCTTCTATTCAGCTCTACGTCGGGACGTGTGTTGGGCTCTACGTCGGGACGTGTGTTGGGCTCTACGTCGGGACATGTGTTGGGCTCCACATCAGGATTTAGCTTACTTTCAGCTCTACGTCGGGACGTGTGTTGGGCTCTACGTCGGGACGTGTGTTGGGCTCTACATCAGGATTTAGCTTACTTTCAGCTCTACGTCGGGACGTGTGTTGGGCTCTACGTCGGGAAGTGTGTTGGGCTCTACGTCGGGACGTGTGTTGGGCTCCACGTCGGGACGTGCGTTGGGCTCTACCTCGGGACGTGTGTTGGGCTCTACGTCGAGACGTGTGTTGGGCTCTACGTCGGGACGTGTGTTGGGCTCTACGTCGGGACGTGTGTTGGGCTCTACATCAGGATTTAGCTTACTTTCAGCTCTACGTCGGGACGTGTGTTGGGCTCTACGTCGGGACATGTGTTGGGCTCTACGTCGGGACGTGTGTTGGGCTATACGTCGGGACATGTGTTGGGCTCTACATCAGGATTTAGCATACTTTCAGCTCTACGTCGGGACGTGTGCTGGGCTCTACGTCGGGACGTGTGCTGGGCTCTACGTCGGGACGTGTGCTGGGGTCTACGTCGGGGTTTAGCTTACATTCAGCTCTACGTCGGGACGTGTGTTGGGCTCTGCGTCGGGACGTGTGTTGAGCTCTACGTTGGGACGTCTGTCGGGCTCTACGTCGGGACGTTTGTTGGGGTCTACGTGGTGGTTTAGCATACATTCAGCTCTACGTCGGGACGTGTGTTGGGCTCCATGTCGGGACGTGTGTTGGGCTCTACGTCGGAACGTGTGTTGGGCTCTATGTCTGTAGTTAGCTAACTTTCATCTCCACGTCGGGACGTGTGTTGGGCTCTACGTCGGGACGTGTGTTGGGCTCTACGTCGGGACATGTGTTGGGCTATACGTCGGGACGTGTGTGGGGCTCTACATCACGATTTAGCTTACTTTCTACTCTACGTCGGGACGTGGGTTCGGTTCCACGTAGGGACGTGTGTTGGGCTCTACGTCGGGACGTGTGTTGGGCTCTACTTCGGGACTTGTGTTGGGCTCTACATCAGGATTTAGCTTACTTTCTGCTCTACGTTGGGACGTGGGTTGGGTTCTACGTAGGGACGTGTGTTGGGCTCTACGTCGGGACGTGTGTTGGGCTCTACGTCGGGAAGTGTGTTGGGCTCTACGTCGGGAAGTGTGTTGGGCTCTACATCAAGATTTAGCTTCCTTTCAGCTCTACGTCGGGACGTGTGTTGGGCTCCACGTCGGGACGTGCGTTTGGCTCTACCTCGGGACATGTGTTGGTCTCTACGTCTAGACGTGTTTTTGGCTCTACATCAGGATTTAGCTTACTTTGAGCTCTATGTCGGGACGTGTGTTGGGCTCTACGTTGGGACGTGTGTTGGGCTCTACGTCTAGACGTGTGTTGGGCTCTACATCAGGATTTAGCTTACTTTGAGCTCTATGTCGGGACGTGTGTTGGGCTCTACGTCGGGACGTGTGTTGGGCTCTACGTCGCGACGTGCGTTGGGCTCTACGTCTGTAGTTAGCTAACTTTCAGCTCTACGTCGGGACGTGCGTTGGGCTCTACATCGGGACGTGCCTTGGGCTCTACGTCGGGACATGGGTTGGGCTCTACGTAGGGACGTGCGTTGGGCTCTCCGTCGGGACGTGTGTTGGGCTCTACATCAGGATTTAGCTTACTTTCAGCTCTACGTCGGGACGTGTGTTGGCATCTACGTCGGGAAGTGTGTTGAGCTCTACGTCGGGAAGTGTGTTGGGCTCTACGTCGGGAAGTGTGTTGGGCTCTAAGTCGGAACGTGTGTTGGGCTTTACGTCGGGAAGTGTGTTGGGCTCTACATCAAGATTTAGCTTCCTTTCAGCTCTACGTCGAGACGTGTGTTGGGCTCTACGTCAGGACGTGTGTTGGGCTCTACGTCGGGACGTGTGTTGGGCTCTACATCAGGATTTAGCTTATTTTCAGCTCTACTTCGGGACGTGTGTTGGGCTCTACGTCGGGACGTGTGTTGGGCTCTACGTCGGGATGTGTGTTGGGCTCTACGTCGGGACGTCTGTTGGGCTCTACGTCGGGACGTGTGTTGGGCTCTACATCAGGATTTAGCTTACTTTCAGCTCTACGTCGGGACGTGTGTTGGGCTCTACGTCGGGAAGTGTGTTGGGCTCTACGTCGGGAAGTGTGTTGCGGTCTACGTCGGGAAGTGTGTTGGGCTCTACATCAAGATTTACCTTCCTTTCAGCTCTACGTCGGGACGTGTGTTGGGCTCTACGTCGGGATGTGTGTTGGGCTCTACGTCGGGACGTGTGTTGGGCTCTACGTGGGGTTTTAGCATACATTCAGCTCTACGTTGGGACGTGTGTTGGGCTCCACGTCGGGACGTGTGTTTGGCTCCATGTCGGGACGTGTGTTGGGCTCCATGTCAGGACGTGTGTTGGGCTCTACCTCGGAACGTGTGTTGGGCTCTACGTCGGGACGTGTATTGGGCTCTACGTGGGGACGTGTGTTGGGCTCTACATGGGGACGTGTGTTGGGCTCTACGTCGGGACGTGTGTTGGGCTCTACGTCGGGAAGTGTGTTGGGCTCTACGTCGGGAAGTGTGTTGCGGTCTACGTCGGGAAGTGTGTTGGGCTCTACATCAAGATTTACCTTCCTTTCAGCTCTACGTCGGGACGTGTGTTGGGCTCTACGTCGGGACGTGTGTTGGGCTCTACGTCGGGACGTGTGTTGGGCTCTACGTGGGGTTTTAGCATACATTCAGCTCTACGTTGGGACGTGTGTTGGGCTCCACGTCGGGACGTGTGTTTGGCTCCATGTCGGGACGTGTGTTGGGCTCCATGTCAGGACGTGTGTTGGGCTCTACCTCGGAACGTGTGTTGGGCTCTACGTCGGGACGTGTATTGGGCTCTACGTGGGGACGTGTGTTGGGCTCTACGTGGGGACGTGTGTTGGGCTCTACGTCGGGACGTGTGTTGGGCTCTACGTCGGGACGTGTGTTGGGCTCTACATCAGGATTTAGCTGACTTTCATCTCTACTTCGGGACGTGTGTTGGGCTCTACGTGGGGACGTGTGTTGGGCTCTACGTCGGGACATGTGTTGGGCTCTACATCAGGATTTAGCTTACTTTCAGCTCTACGTCGGGACGTGTGTTGGTCTCTACGTCGGGCTGTGTGTTGGGCTCTACGTCGGGACGTGTGTTGGGCTCTACTTCGGGACGTGTGTTGTGCTCTACATCAGGATTTAGCTTACTTTCAGCTCTACGTCGGGACGTGTGTTGGGCTCCACATCAAGATTTAGCTTACTTTCAGCTCTACGTCGGGACGTGTGTTGGGCTCTACGTCGGGACGTGTGTTGGGCTCTACATCAGGATTTAACTTACATTCAGCTCTTCGTCGGGACGTGTGTTGGGCTCTACGTCGGGATGTGTGTTGGGCTTTACTTCAGGATTTAACTTACTTTCAGCTCTACCTCGGAACGTGTGTTGGGCTCTACGTCGGGACGTGTATTGGGCTCTACGTGGGGACGTGTGTTGGGCTCTATGTGGGGACGTGTGTTGGGCTCTACGTCGGGACGTGTGTTGGGCTCTACGTCGGGACGTGTGTTGGGCTCTACATCAGGATTTAGCTGACTTTCATCTCCACTTCGGGACGTGTGTTGGGCTCTACGTCGGGACGTGTGTTGTGCTCTACGTCGGGACGTGCGTTGGGCTCTACGTCGGGACGTGCGTTGGGCTCTACGTCGGGACGTGCGTTGGGCTCTACGTCTGTAATTAGCTAACTTTCAGGTCTACGTCGGGACGTGCGTTGGGCTCTACGTCGGGACGTGCGTTGGGCTCTACGTCGGGACGTGCGTTGGGCTCTACGTCGGGACGTGCGTTGGGCTCTACGTCGGGATTTAGCTTACTTTCAGCTCTACGTCGGGACGTGCGTTGGGCTCTATGTCGGGATGTGCGTTGGGCTCTACGTCGGGACGTGCGTTGGGCTCTACGTCGGGACGTGCGTTGGGCTCTACTGCGGGACGTGCTTTGGGCTCTACGCCTGTAGTTAGCTAACTTTCAGCTCTACGTCGGGACGTGCGTTGGCCTCTACTTCGGGACGTGCGTTGGCCTCTACGTCGGGATTTAGCTTACTTTCAGCTCTACGTCGGGACGTGCTTTGGCCTCTACGTCGGGATTTAGCTTACTTTCAGCTCTACGTCGGGACGTGCGTTGGGCTCTACGTCGGGACGTGCGTTGGGCATTACGTCGGGACGTGCGTTGGGCTCTACGTCTGTAGTTAGCTAACTTTCAGTTCTACGTCGGGACGTGCGTTGGGCTCTACGTCGGGATTTAGCTTACTTTCAGCTCTACGTCGGGACGTGCGTTGGGCTCTACGTCGGGACGTGCGTTGGGCTCTACGTCGGGACGTGCGTTGAGCTCTACGTCGGGACGTGCGTTGGGCTCTACGTCGGGATTTAGCTTACTTTCAGCTCTACGTCGGGACGTGCGTTGGGCTCTACGTCGGGATTTAGCTTACTTTCAGCTCTATGTCGGGACGCGCGTTTGCCTCTACGTCGGGACGCGCGTTGGCCTCTACGTCGCGACGCGCGTTGGCCTCTACGTCGGGATTTAGCTTACTTTCAGCTCTACGTCGGGACGCGCGTTGGGCTCTACGTCGGGACGCGCGTTGGGTTCTACGTCGGGACGCGCGTTGGGCTCTACGTCGGGATTTAGCTTAGTTTTAGCTCTACGTCGGGACGTGCGTTGGGCTCTACGTCGGGACGTGCGTTGGGCTCTACGTCGGGACGTGCCTTGGGCTCTACGTCTGTAGTTAGCTAACTTTCAGCTCTACGTCGGGACGTGCGTTGGGCTCTACGTCTGTAGTTAGCTAACTTTCAGCTCTACGTCGGGACGTGCGTTGGGCTCTACGTCGGGACGTGCGTTGGGCTCTACGTCGGGACGTCGTTGGGCTCTACGTCGGGACGTGCGTTGGCCTCTACGTCGGGATTTAGCTTACTTTCAGCTCTACGTCGGGACGTGCGTTGGGCTCTACGTCGGGACGTGCGTTTGGCTCTACGTCGGGACGTGCGTTGGGCTCTACGTCTGTAGTTAGCTAACTTTCAGCTCTACGTCGGGACGTGCGTTGGGCTCTACCTCGGGACGTGCGTTGGGCTCTACGTCGGGACGTGCGTTGGGCTCTACGTCGGGATTTAGCTTACTTTCAGCTCTACGTCGGGACGTGCGTTGGGCTCTACGTCGGGACGTGCGTTGGGCTCTACGTCGGGACGTGCGTTGGGCTCTACGTCGGGACGTGCGTTGGGCTCTACGTCTGTAGTTAGCTAACTTTCAGCTCTACGTCGGGACGTGCGTTGGGCTCTACGTCTGTAGTTAGCTAACTTTCAGCTCTACGTCGGGACGTGCGTTGGGCGCTACGTCGGGACGTGCGTTGGGCTCTACGTCGGGACGTGCGTTGGGCTCTACGTCGGGACGTGCGTTGGGCTCTACGTCGGGACTTAGCTCACTTTCAGCTCTACGTCGGGACGTGCGTTGGGCTCTACGTCGGGACGTGCGTTGGGCTCTACGTCTGTAATTAGCTAACTTTCAGGTCTACGTCGGGACGTGCGTTGGGCTCTACGTCGGGATTTAGCTTACTTTCAGCTCTACGTCGGGATGTGCGTTGGGTTCTATGTCGGGACGTGCGTTGGGCTCTATGTCGGGACGTGCGTTGGGCTCTACGTCGGGACGTGCGTTGGGCTCTACTTCGGGACGTGCTTTGGGCTCTAGGCCTGTAGTTAGCTAACTTTCAGCTCTACGTCGGGATGTGCGTTGGCCTCTACTTCGGGACGTGCGTTGGGCTCTACGTCGGGATTTAGCTTAATTTCAGGTCTACGTCGGGACGTGCGTTGGCCTCTACGTCGGGATTTAGCTTACTTTCAGCTCTACGTCGGGACGTGCGTTGGCCTCTACGTCGGGATTTAGCTTACTTTCAGCTCTACGTCGGGACGTGCTTTGGCCTCTACGTCGGGATTTAGCTTACTTTCAGCTCTACGTCGGGACGTGCGTTGGGCTCTACGTCGGGACGTGCGTTGGGCATTACGTCGGGACGTGCGTTGGGCTCTACGTCTGTAGTTAGCTAACTTTCAGTTCTACGTCGGGACGTGCGTTGGGCTCTACGTCGGGATTTAGCTTACTTTCAGCTCTACGTCGGGACGTGCGTTGGGCTCTACGTCGGGATGTGCGTTGGGCTCTACGTCGGGACGTGCGTTGGGCTCTACGTCGGGACGTGCGTTGGGCTCTACGTCGGGATTTAGCTTACTTTCAGCTCTACGTCGGGACGTGCGTTGGGCTCTACGTCGGGACGTGCGTTGGGCTCTACGTCGGGACGTGCGTTGGGCTCTACGTCTGTAGTTAGCTAACTTTCGGCTCTACGTCGGGACGTGCGTTGGGCTCTACGTCGGGACATGTGTTTCTAAGCAGAGAATAGAAACGCTTCCGCAAGTCTATTAAGATTCCTGATAAGATGGTAAAAGGAAAAGCAAAGAAAGAAGTCTGTCTTATTTGATGGGGACAGGAAATAACACCGTATTACATAACCCATTAAATGTTCCAAGCTTTACTTCACACTAAAGCTCAATGCCAATGGTTTTATATATGTGTGTGTTGTTTTTGTAAAAACCTGTGTAGCTGTTCTGGCAGATCTGCACTGATCCATTGCCATAATTTTTTTTTCCCAGTGGTTCAAATCTCTGACACCAACCCAGTGCTCTAGTACAAAAATACTAGAGTACAATAGTTCAATTTCTAGTGCTAAGGTCTAAATTGTTTTCCCTGTGGTTTGAGAGTGAAAATTTGGCACATCAAACAGGCCACAAGATCATCCAAATTAAACTTCATCCAAACAATTGAACCCACTCCTGTAAACACAGTAAGCAAATTTATATCCAAGCATTTGGCTTTACATTGTTTCGAATTATTTGCTAGCATATATGGAACGTGATAAAACAGGTGATTACTCAATCACTGGCATAAAATGCACCAAAAATAAATATAAGCTAATATTAGTTGGCAAGTTCTGAATGATCCAGAGGTTCCCTTTAACATGCGCATTTGAGCTTCAGATTTGGGAAAGAAAAAGTTTTCTTTTAGTCTTGAGTGTTCACGGATTACGTCCACTGCATAGTAAACTGCTTTTCATGGTATTTTAATAGCACTGTGGTGTTAAAAATACGCGCGTAACTATAGTATCATTTTGCCAGAATGCATTTAAAGAGTATGCTGAAAGATATATTTCAATGGCAAATGGTGACAGAACAAGAATATATTGGGGGTGCTTTCTTTGGAGATTTAATGGGTCACTTCTTAAATATACATGAAGTGGTAAAGCCGCAAAGGACCGGCTACATTGAATGAGGGTCTCACTCCAAAATCACTGAGGGAATTTTTTAACACTTTGGATCTGATCTAAATGTTCACTTGGTGTAAACATCTGGAAGATGTTTACTTTCTACAGTTACAGCCCAGGCCAACCGAGGAGAGAGGAGTGATGGCCTGTAGTGAGTTATGTGCTCAGCATTGTTGCCCAAAGGCCAGTGTAGTTGAAGGGACACCGGCCTAACTGCATCTGTGCTGAGGAGTAGCCAGAGAAGGCGTGCCGTTTAAGTAGGTCTTTAATTTGAAGGAGCCCAACTGAAAGGCATCCTGTCTCTGGATGCAGCCATTGACTGTTCCCTGCTGCAAGGCATTGGCATACACATGCATGGCCCTGTTACACAGTCTGACGCATGGCTTCTCATAGGATAGGACCCAGAAATGCTTGAGCTGCCTGCCTTTTCTCAAAGGGGCTCTACGCACACAGATGCTAGCATACCTCCATGGAGCTCCCCCTAAGAAGTCTGTGGCAATGCTGCATACAGCAATTGCCTGTGATTTTCTCGTGGTTCTTCCCTTTAGTTGCAAAAGGATTTGAGCAAAGCTAGTTTGTTCCTTCCAGCATGGGCCACGTTCTCTGTACAGGTGCACCACTGTAATTAAAACTGGAGTAACTCTAATGACTCCCATTTACTCAGGTTACTGCAAGCTGGTCCTGAGATGAAGCATAGATCTTGCTGCCTCCTCCTCCTAACATAATTGTTAAGGACATAAACTACAACTGCGTTCACTGTGACTACTGAACTAGAGGGTAAACAGGCTTAGCACAGTAATATAGAGGATTTAAAGTCATGGGTTCTTATGCCTGTTAACGGTCTAGTTCCAAAGATCTGATCCAGGTTCTGTTTATCTGTGGTGTAAATCTAGACTAATTCGATGTGCTCAGTGGAATTGTGGCTGTATAAAGCTGAATGAGAAGAGAATCAGCATGTAGGTATCAAACGTGGTGGACAGATGTCCCCTTCAGGATTCTTCTGTTTCAGTGGTAGGGGATATCACCTCCAGCTTTTCTTCAGTCACCTGCAACAATCTGGCAAACTCGACTGCAGAAAAAGCAGTCTTTCTGCTACCTAGGAGAGATATTCTACCGTTATACTTCAACCCTGTGTGAAGAAGGGACATCCGTTCATTGCTTGAAAATAGGACTTGGAGGCAGCTCCTCAGTAAAATTTAAGCCAAATATAGTTTCTGCCCTTCTGAAATATTTTGAAGGGAAGGAAAGAAGCGGAGGACTGTCATACTAAGAACTTCTACCTTCATGTTTTTATAAAACTCGTGGGTCACTGCCCTTGTTTTTCACCTGGACAGCTGCATCTAAAGGCCTGTAAGGCTCGAGAGATTAAATGCATTGCAAGTATAAGAGCGGAAAGACACCTAAAGACAGCATAACCTGGATTCCATCTTTCAGTTTTTAAGAAATGCTGAATTTTGGTAATGACATTACATAAGGTAAATTAGGAGTTATTTTTTGGTATCCATCCAAACCTTCCTGGGTAAGATGTGATTTGACCTAAAGAGGAGACAGGCTCAAGAAGAAAACCAGACATGCAAAATTGTTTGGCTGTTCTTGCTTGCTCTGATAAATACCACGGCCGGAGCTAGGGTAGCTTCTCTGAAAAGATGACTGTATTTATCATGCTATCAGATGTTTACTAAAAAGAATTATGCTCTTACTCAGTGGTATTGTAATAGAGGACATAAATTAACACAGTGTTTTGGAACTATGCATATTTTTTTCAGCCAAACATTTGGCCTGCGGCCCAGATAACAATGAGGTTTAGGGCAAAGCTGTGCACTCTGAGTAACCCATGGGATCAACAGCTCCCTTTCCCAACACACATTTTATTTTTACCTTTCCATTCTGTCTCTTCCTTCCCAATTGGAAAAGCAAAATTGAGACAGTAATGAAAACAATGAGACACAATACATTGATTCAAGGATTCCAAGTGCTCCTTGCCCATATACATCTTCCGTGTCCTTTTTGGTCATCAAAATGCCTTTGAATTAAGGAGGAACTTAGAGCAATGCTCTCAGGCAAGAGAAAGAGAGACCATGTGAGGTGGAAAGATGGGTCTGCAAGACAGGGACAACTTGGAAAGCCATACTCTAAGACTGCAAAACCTCTTTCTTCAGTGAAAAGATACATACTGATCATTTCCTCATTGGTTACTGCCATCACACACAAGGCAACTCGCTTCTCCTGTTCCGGCGTAAAACTGGCCAGTTTTTTTTTCCTTCTCTTTTAGGGCTCAAACTGGCAAAGTGCATGTTAAGGTTCAAGGCCTTGAGAAACTCTGGAGCAACTGGAAAGTTCTCCTGGGTTATAGTATCATTTACTGATAGAGCTTTACCTCTGCTGATGCCCCTATTACTGTCCACAAAGTCAGACTCCTCTGCTTACGGATTTGTTAAGAGCAGTCTTCTAAAGGACACACTCCCTTGGCCTTTAGGGACCAGCATAAAACTCGCATACAGTGCCCGTGTTTTCAGGAGACTAAGACTCTGGCTGGTTGCCAACACAAGTGAGAAAAGGATAATGGATCTTATCCCTTTGAAGAACAGACACAATATAGCAGCCTTTCTCCTCCATCCCCTTTGAAGTACACGACAACACAGAGGAGACAATGAAAAAGACGGAAATTTAATGTGAATGCACCTAGGAGTAATCAAAAAAAGATCCTCTTCTGCAATTTGACCAGAAAAGCACACCCTTCTCGAAGGAAGGAACTCCCATCTAAAAGGAAGTTCATTCAGAGTGAGGGAGGTCATGAATGTGCAGCATACGGCATATGCTACACCTGTTCCTTATACAGACACTCATGGGGTTAAGAGAGATGATATGGTTGATCTAATCTAATGGTACACTGTGGCCAAGACGGAAAGCCAAGTCTCCTGTTACCATCCTCACTCCCACTGTTTGTGTCATGCCATTTCTGGGTTCATCAGAACACTTCATGAGGCAATTCAATCATTCAACCCAACAGAAAACCAGTCCAAGCAAAAAAGAAATGGATTTGCCCTCTTCTGGGCTAGTAAGCTCAGTCAGCAACGGACAGAGCAGGAAAGAACTGGTAGCACTGAGAGTGACACTGAGAGTGGCGACTGGAAAGGAAGAAGACCACTCTCACTGGGCAGCAGTGTGTGGCTAGTCTGGTTCTTGGCATGCAGTAAGACTACCCTTGAATGGAATCAGTTCCTCAGTCTCACTCTTCACAAAGCATGCTGATTAATTAGTGCACAGCAAATTTGTATCATACCTTATTGCGCAGTAACTTCCAATGGCAGACATAGCTCTTCTCACGCTGGCAAAGCTTCATAAACCAATAGGGCAGCAGGGATCAATGCCAGCAGGGAAGCTGTCTCTGCTTTGACAGGGAAAAAAAAAAATCTAAGAAGAGATGCTTTCCTTCCAGAAAGGCAGTGAGACACAACTGCTGTATTCTCTCATAGGTACCCACTGGGGTGGAAAATGTTTTCCCTGTGGGAATGCTGCTTTCAGCAAGGTGTCAGAGAACAATGCTGTCACCAGCCCCAGCCACATATGATTTCCATGTCTCTTTCTATCTTTTCTTCTCACATAGTTACTTGTGCGCTTTATCTGGCTGGAGCAGGGCCATTTATCTCCTATGGTACATTGCTTCCCAGGTCAAGTCTGCCTCTCCCTTCCCCCTTCTCTCCTCAACAGCTTGAAAAACATACCTTAAATTCTGTAAAGTAATCGAAGGCCTTGTTCTCTGCCATCAAAAGAGTCTAAAGGGCTTGCTGTGAAAGATGCTGGACAGTTCTGGTACTGGCAACCTCCGTACTCCTGCCAGCCAAAATTCTGCTCGTGACGAGACTAAGACTATATCTCTCCACTACCGCTCTCTTCTGCCACTGCCAAAAGAGGAGTGAGAATAAAGCAGGATCCTCAGGGTCTCTGTACTGAAAGCAACTAAGGAGCAAAGAAGTGAGAATAGAAGCTGAAATGAAGGACTGAAGAGCACGCAGTAGGAAGAATGGATATGTGTGATTTGTGGTGTTGTATGAGCACCTGGAGTTTCAGTATGCCTGGGTCTATCCCATCTACACTCCACTTACTCTTAAACTGGGCTGTGAGAATAAATTTAGTGTTGCCTGCAGATGTGTAACCACTTCTCATACTGTACCTTTTCCGCTTGGCAAGAAAGCACTATCTCTAGCTAAAAGCTGAAAGTAAAGCTGTCTCTGTTTTTTGTGCACAGACTGACAGGTCAGTCTGTGTTGCTTCCCTCTGGTGAGGAAACTCCTGAGAGTATTGAGTCATTGGTTTCCTGCCATTGCTGGGGCAGAGCAGAAGCACAGTGTCTGACCTCAAAGAGGACTCAGTTCAGGGCTCCTACTTCTGCAACATTAATGACTGAATTTTGCAGATACTGACATTTCACCTCAGCAAATGGTAGTCTGACAAGGACTGGCAAATAGGGAAGCTCAGAGAGGAGCCAACACATACCTGATTCCCACAGAGTCTGTTGTCTTCCTGCAAACAGATGACCTTCACAGACAGCCAGGTGGCAAGCACGTGGGAACACTTGGAATTTTTAGAGGAAAAATGTGGCAGGCTTTTTTTTGCAGCAGGTATTTGCTCATCCTCTTGCTGACTCTCCATTTCCCAATTACCTGCAAAATGCCTTCTTTTAGAGAAGACTCCCATAGAAAGGTTTACTGCACGAGTGTTTACTGTTTAAGAGTTTCAGTCCAGAGCAAGTATGTCACAAATTCTGTCCCTTCTGGCAATTGGCCCTTAGCAAAAGATTTCTCTAAGGTTTAAACTGAATGGCGGCATGCGTGTGCATTTCGTACTGACAAGTAAGAGGTTACGGCTGTCGGGGGCAGTTTGTTCATGAGCCAGCCAATTTTGTAGCAAGGATGCATTGGATCTGCGATGGAGGAACATTATGGTTTCTATTCCTCTGACAAACGTGCACGCTTCAAATGATGCCAGTCCTTCCTCAGCTTATCCTAGTGCTCACTGCAATTTATATGCCAAAACCATTGCTATTCCTCTCCCTGGCATCCCAGCTGGGAGAGCTCTGGGAAGGGAGAGAATCAATTTTCCTGGCAAGCAGTAGGTCACATGGCAGCATGTTTTGCCCATTTTTTCTCTGCCAAGCCCCATCCTAACATACCCTTGTCCTCTGCCGATTCTGATAGGCTGGTCTTTTTCCAGAGTGGACTGGGAAACTAGCTAAAAAAATAAAACAATCAACCAGCTTCTGCTCAATGCCAGATGCTGTGCTTTGTAAAAATGGCTCAGGTGAGATCCTGCTGGCCAAGTCAGTAGGAGATTTGCCAGTGGTGTACAGGATGCCACATCAGGCTTTTCCAGCAAGAAGCAGTCTTGGAATTTATTACAGAAAGTATCCTTTCATACTAACAACAACCACCCGCAAGATTTGGTTCCAAAGGAGTCCAAAATGCAGTGTACAGACTGGATGTAGAGGTGTAATGGATTAAGGATGGGAAATGTTTCTTTCGGATTCATTTTCAAGACAGCAGTTTTCCTATTTTTTTATGCCAGGCCAGACACTTCAAAAACTACAGGCATAACTGCTTCATGCTGTAGCCTGAATCGCTTCAACCATTCTGTCAGAGACATCCTCCCTGCACTAGTAATTTTCATCCCTCCTCTACCTCAGTTCACCTATATGCAGAATACAGCTAATAACATCCCCTCAAGTAAAGCACCTTCCATTGACTGTCTTGCTGAATATCGTGGTCAGCTGTTTTGGTCGTGGACTATTTTTTACCCCATGAATTACTGGGCAGCATCCAGCATAACTGGGAACTCTCAGTACTCCTATAATAAAAGAAGTACTTGTAACACTGGCACCATTCATAAGGCAGCATGCCATCCTAACCACCAGCTTAACCCATCAGCTCTCGGCACATTCCCAGGTTTAGGCTTGGAATCTTGATGACTATGACAGACCACCAGGATACATGTCCAGCTGTTAGGATGTGCTTCTTTCCCCTTCCTCTGACAGGTACCAGGCTACCAGAGTCTAAGCAGCAACCTGCAAGATGGCTCAAGGCTTCCACTGGGAGACCATTTCCTATGCCAGCAAGCAGTGCCTGGCATCTTCCATGGCTCACTCCTGCTCACTGTCATTTGTATTCCAAAATTAAGCCTCAAAATTAATGAGGAGATTAAGTTAGAGAATAAGATTCAAAGTTCTAGGTTGCTGCAAACAAGACACCTTGGATTAATCAGCATACATGTTTAAAACAGATTATAATGACTGGTGGTGTCAAAGTGGAGCTGAAAAATACAGTTTATAAAAGCGCTGGATTAAGCAGGCAGCTTCATGGCATCAGGCAAAGCAGAGGGAATAACTGCATCACTGAAAAGCATACACGTCTGCTTAACTCTGACTCAAAAAGATGCATATGCCTGTGTCCAAATTTGCATCTGATTGGCTTTGTTCTTAAAAAAGATACTCGAGTGTTTTGCTGTACTTCAGCATGACACAAGAAACAGGCGTGCAGTACCAAAGCAAGCACAAGCCACATCAATGCACGTGCAAAAGACCAAAGGCTTTGCACTTATTGTGTGAAATATGATTATTACCAAAAGGCAAGTGCACATGCAAAAAGATTTCTAGTGCACTCAATGTGATTTGCCAGTGTGTCGCATGCTGATCAACACAGCACACTGCAGTCCTAATTCTGGAGTCCTTAAAATCAACTGTGCACTACAGCTGCATATGATAAGTGCTTCACTGTCGGATTTTCCTTACTTCAGATTTGTTCCTCTTTGGACATCTTTCTAAGTTGGTTTTATTTTATGAACTGTTTTAGTTGCTTGAGTCTCTTTTCATTCATGTTAGCAGACCAGTCAGAGCAGGGACTAGCAATGGGGCTCTGGTCTTCCCTATGACACTGACTTTCCAGCAATCATTGGGCAAGCTCCTGAAACTCTGGGACTACTGAGGATTAAAGGCGCTTTATGCTCTCCTGCCAAAACTGGGGTGACAGGAAGTGGATGTGACTTCAGTTTGCTGTAAAGTTTCTTTTGCTTGTGAAAAGGGCATTTCTAGGTCTCCCTCTCTCCCTGCCTCCATTTATCCAGGTCCCTGTTGATTGTGGGAAGTGTGGTGGGTTTCCACTGGCGCTTTTGTTGTATTTTCTTCCTCTGGTTGAGGAAAGGAAGTGATGGAGCACCTTGGTGGGCACTCAACAGCCAGCCAAGGTCAACCCATGGCAGTTTGCTTCTACTGGGCTCTCTGTTCCTGTTTTTTCCTTCTTGCATGTTTCTTGTACCCCATCGCTTTTGAAAGTTTCTACCTCTCCGTTCCTGTCTTTTAACTTCTCACTTAAGTCTCTTGAACCCAGTCGCTTTTTAAATTTTCTTGCAACCTCTCTCTTGCTCTCCCCCTCCCTGACCTAATTTTAATTTCTTGCCTATGTTTCTCGTCTCCTGTTGTTTTTCACATTTTTGCCTGCATCCCTTTACGCAGGTCCATATACCTATTCTTTTAATTCTTGTACCCTTTCACATTTAAAATATTCTTTCTGCTTTTCCCTCTGTCCATCTCCCTGTCTCTAGTTCTTAATTCTTCCCTCTGTGTCCTCTACCCAACCACTTCTTCAGTTTTGCTTCTTCCATCTGTCACCCTGCCCCCATGTGTTATTTCTTGCCTGTGTTTCCCGTACTCCATCGCTTTTTGAAATATTTGTTCTACATGTGTTTCTATTTGGCTCCCTGTTTCTATTTTTAATTTCTTGCCTATGTTTCTTTTCCCCTGTTGCTTTAGAATTTGTCCCTGGCCCTTGTTTTGCCTCTGTCTCGTCAGTCCCTTCTGCCTCACTCCCCATCTCTCCCATTTGTCTCTCAGTCCCTATTTTCTGGTGCAATCTCTCAGCTCTCCTCTCTACACCCTTGTCCCCCTCTCCATCCCTCTCTTGTTCATGGTGTCCCATTTTCTGGCTCCCTCTCCCAATTTCTTAATGCTTTCCCGTGTTTCTTGTGCCTCACTGCATTGCAATTTCTCTTTCTCATTTTCCCTCCCTCTGGCACCCTGTCCCTCCTTTTTTAATTCCTCTCTCTGTCCTGTATGCTCTCACTTAAAAAAAAAAAAAATTCTTCCTCAATTTTCTTCTATCCACCTCCCCAACCCTATTTTTAAATTATTTCTGTTTCTTGTACCCTGTTGCTCTTAAAGATTTCTATCTACTTTTATCCCACATCCTGTCTTTATTTTTTAATTATGCCTTATCTTTCCTTACCACCATCCTTTTAAATTTTTCTTTCTCTGTCTCCATTTTTGTTGGCTGTCACTTTCTGTATTTTTATATCTTTCCCCTTTATTTCCCTAATCCCTATTGCTTACACTGTATTTTCTACATCTACTCTTTGCTTTTTGATATCTTAAGTTTTAACTTTTTCTTCAGTGCCTTTGCTTTATAGATTTTTCTTTCTACTTCTCCATTACTATTTTTATTTTTTTCCCTTATTTCCTTAATCCCCATCACTTTTAAAAGTTTCTGTCTACAGACTTGCTTGTCTGTGTTTCACTGTCACGGTTTGGCTGGTCCAGAATCACAGCCCAGCAATGCTCAGCAGGCTGTTAGCAGTTTGAGTCAGCTACAGGTGTAGCCCGGACCATTGTGTCATGCTCAGTATAAAGCGGGAAGGTTTGCTGAGGAAGGGGATCTCCCGCGGGGCTCCTGCAGGGCTCTCTCCTTTCCCTGCTTCTCCTTGCTCCCGAGGACCCCTCTCCTGTCGATCGTGGCTGCTGCACGTTCATTTGGCCCAGTGTAACTTTGCATGCCTCTGTTGGTAGTGGTGCTGTCTCGTTAAACCCGATTTCACTTCGACCCGCAGGTCTCCTCCCCTTTTCTCGACGCCCCTCCCTGGCTAGTGAGGGGTCATCGGGGGACAGGGCAGCTGTTGCCGTGTAGCCCCGGACACGGGCTGGAGGGGCACGTTCGCTGCCTTTTCTGTCCATCGCCCCCGGATTTCCTCAGAGCCCGCGCTTCTTAAATGGGCTTTCTGCGCGTTTCAGTTCGCTTTGCGGCGCTCTGCTGCCACCATGCGGCCAAGGGCAGGTACTGCAGCCCCGACCCGCGCATGCGCGGTGTCGCTCGCTGTTTCCACGCTGCCGTTCGCCCGCAGCGGCCATGCGAGACCGCGGGGGCTGCCTGGCGCCGTCTGCTGCCTCCCGGTAAGGCAGCCCCGCTGCCGCTCCGCGGGCGCGGGGCCGGCGCTGCCGTTCTGCCCCTCGCCCTCTGCCCGTTCGCGCGCCGGCTCCGGCCCCTCCGGCGCGTCGGTGGTGGGCGGGGCAAGCGCGTGTCGGGCAAACGCGTGCCCGGCAGCAGCACGGCGGCGCGCCGGGGGAGGGCCGAGGCCACCGGTGAGGCGAGCGAGTCATCCCTTTCGGCGGGTGCGCGGGGTCTCCTGGTCGGCGGCGGCCCGGAGGTGCCGTCCCGCTCCCTTCTCCCGCCCCTGGTGCGCGTGCTTTGGCGCTGCCCAGCGGTGCTCCCGCCCGCCCAGGGGTGTGTCTTCCATGCTCCCCCCGCCCGGCAGGGGGCGCGCTTTGCCGCATCCCCCCGTCCTGGTGGGCGCGTGTTCCTGCATCCTGTCGCGCCGCCGGAAGCGTCACTTCCGCCTCTCTCCCCGCCCCTCCGGGGCGCGTGGCTTCCTGCACTCTCCGGTGCACCGCCCGGCAGTGCGAGTCGCGGCAGGAGCGGCGCGGTCACCGAACGTTGCGGGGCTGGGGCTGCGGCTGGGGCTCTTCTGGCTCGGGCTCCGCCGGGGGAGCGGGTGAGTGGGGAGCGGGCGATCGACCGGTGGGTCCCGGGGAAAGCCGTGAGGCGGGCGGCCAGGCCGGCGGGGCCCGTGTCGGAGGCGCGGAGCGGGGGGGGGGGGCTGCGGGCGGAGCCGCGCCGTGTGGGAAGGAGCGGGGGGGAGCCGCGCCGTGGGGGGGAGGGTGGGGAGGGCGATGTCCCCGCAGGGCCGGAAGCCGGGCAGGCGCCTCTCGCGACACGGCGGGAGCGGCGGTCCCGGGGCGCGGCGCTGCCGGGCTGCCCTGCCGGTGCGCCGGAGCGGGCCGGGCGGTGCTCGCCGGTGTCTGGGGCGGGGCGGCGGGGCCTGCTCGGTGCCGGGCAAAGGGGACGGAAAGGGGCCGGCTGGGGCTCCAGGGGGCCCTGCCCGGCCCCTCGGGCAGAACCTTGCTCGGTCTTCTCGCCGCTGGCCAGGCGACCTGACCAAGAGGTTCCTGTTCCGCCGCCTCTTCCCGGCGTCGCGTTCCGCGTCCCACGAGGGAGATCCCGCGCGGGCGGATGCGGTCGGTGCTTGAGCGATGGCCCACGTGGGGCTGGGGGAGCGCGGAGGGGCCAGGGCGAGTGGAAGGGCCCCGCCGCCCCTCCCCACCCAAGCCCGGGGCAGAGAAGCTGGAGACAAAACGCCGTTAATGGAGCACGGTTCGTTCCCCGGGAGGTCTCTTGGGAGTCGAGAGTGTTTTTTTTTTCCGGGCCGAGGAACAGACTTTCCTCCGTGGTAAGTGCAGAGCTGCCTGTTGCCGCCTTGAGAGTTTCTCTTCTCGTGGTTCACCCTGATTTTATGGGTGGGGTGGAGATGGCTTTTTATTTTTAGATGCCCGAGTACATTGTCAGTAACCTGTGGTGTGAGGACAGTGAACTCTTGAGCACCTAGATGCCGGTAGAAATGTAACCAAAGACACAGGATGGACAGTGATGTTTAAACTTGGTTTATAGTCGATTTGTTTTTTTCATTAGAGTGTTGATGACTGCTTGTCCTGTGGTTCAGTCCACATGCTATTCCGTGGAGCCCTCAGTCTGGGACTTTTATGTGTTAAAAAAAAAAAAGCTTGTCCTTCAAAAAAAAGAACTAGTCCTTCGTAGGACTGAGGTATAGACTTGGGGAGTCTCTTAAAGACGTGATCAGAATTAAAGCTGGATTTCACTTAACGTTGCTGCTGTTTGTCTTTGCTTTTGTTACTGTCCCCACCGCTCCGTCATGATTGGGAGCTCCGAATCATGCCCTTTTTTTTTTTTCCAATTTGTAATGCCTTTCTCCCCCCTGCCCCTCTCCTAGGACTGTAGCGTACAGACCCTTCATTTAAACGTTAGTTTGTTTCCTCACAATTGAGTTCTGATGATTGAAATCACAGAAATTACACCTGTCTGTCTTACAGATTCGGAGTATTTCTGAACATGTACCCTCACAGACAAATGCTGTGGGGATACGCATCTTCTGCACTTCATCCTCCAGCAGGACAATCCGCCGAGACGGGGACGAGCTGTGAAGGGGCAGTTTCTGCAAGGAGGTGGTTGACAAGGACAGGTGGGTCGCTGTACATTTTAAGGATAGTATTCGATTTGGGATGTCTAGGGTGAGGAAACCCTGGCTCTGTGTAGGCTTGAGAAAAGGTGCGTAGTTATCTGTGTCGATCTAAGGAAGGGAGTTCTGGTGAGACTGAAGCTGCCAATGAGTCAGAAGGAGGAAAAAAAAGAAAAAAAAAAAAAAAGGCAGAAAGCACCCAGTTTTCTATGAAAACCAAAATCTCTAGTGGCCTGTCTCAACAGCTGTACCAAAGATGATGCAAAATGCTTTTTCCTCCACTCGGTTGTAGTCATTGCAAACCTTCGCCGAAATAGGAAGCTTTTGATTCCTAGCCCGCTTTGTGCTAAAAGGTGGCTTGTTTTTTTTTTTTTTCCTCTCTCAGCAGACTATCAACTGGCATCATTTCACCATGGTGACCCTTTCTTCTGCCCTGGAGGTACAAGACTGGCCCAGAGGATCCCGAGTGGCCTGCAAGGACAAGGTACATCTGCCCCGTGCGTCTGCATTTTTCCCCAGGTACTTGTAGTACGGACTTTAAAGTGAACGTGAAGAACGTGCCAGCTCTCCTTCTCTAGTTTTGATAGGAAGTGCTTCAGCAGAAACACTCAAAATAAGATCTGTTCTGGAGCACGTTGTGCCTGTGTGAAGTGTACTCCCCTCCGTTTATTTGCTCTTCCTGAGAGCGTGCGTAGCTTTCTGTTTTGTGTGCTTGCTGAGAAACGATTCTGTGAGAATCGTGTGGTGCTGAAAGGGGAAAGAAACTGTGTGTCAGAGTTTGGATGTTCTGAAGAAATGGACTGTGTTCCAGATAAAAGCTTTCTCCTTTTTCAGTCCTTAAGTGTTTAAAATATCTCATAGGGGTACGTGAAAACCTGACTGAGATACTGACATCTGTACTAAGAGCAATCAAGGTCGTGGGTTGGGTTTTTTTTTGTGTTGTGTTGTTTTGTTTTGTTGTTTGGGGTTTTTTTGCTTGTTTGGTGGTTTTTTTCCCCCCACCTCTCTCTGGCAAATCTTCCAGTCCTGTTTGGTAGCCTTAAGCATTGCAGAACTGGGTAGTTGATTTCTGCATTGTGTCGTCATCCCTGTCCGTCATCGTCCCGTCCGTGTGTGTGTCATGTGTGTGTGTGTCCCCCAAAGTAAAATAGTATGGGGATCTCTTATCTTACTAATTTTTTATAAGTTTCATTTCTGATAGGAAAAAACCCCAAACAGTTCATGTTGTGTAATATACAAATGAACTTGCCTTGTTTAAACTGTAACCGCCCGCGAGCTTCAGGGTACGATTGAAGAGGGTGTTTAAGCAATTCGGTATTTCTTCTATGTGTTTAAAAAGAGAGGCTGCTGAATGTTATGGGTGGTTTTCCCCATATTTGGAGGGAGCACTCCAAAGTACTTTATTTCTGTCTGGCTTTCGGTGGTGCATTTCCCTGGCCATTTGGTGGCATCTCTCCTGGGCGGTGCAGCTGCCCAGATGTCCCTCCTAATGGTGTAATGCACAAGAAACCCCCCAGTCGGATGGGAACGGTGTATTTTGGAGACAGGTGATTTAATGGTATCTGCTTGCAGCTGGGTGAGTGCAGTTAACGCAAACATCAAATCAAATACTTTGGTAGTGTAAGCGTTTTTGTTGGATGTACATGAACATCCACGTGCTTTTTCGGTATAAAGTGAACGACTGAGATTTGTTCTTTCTTTAAAGAACGTTTTAAACATGACTTTGTTATGTTTATTTAGAGTTTTACACTTCACTCTGCAGATTTATTGACTGAGCAAGCGAGACGTGCAGCAGCAGCGGCGGTGGCGCAAGGGCTGTAGCTGTTATGGTGAGTCCGAGGATGGTACGAGGTCTTCATGCGGTCTCACGGGCGGGGGGGGGGGGGGGGTGTGTATCTCCCCCCAGGGGTGCTGTGAGAAAGGGACGAGACGTTTTCCAGCACTATCAAGGGTGTTTGCTTTTATGCTGAGAATGCTTTCAAAATTGTATTGATGAGTCTTAGTATTGATTTTTTTTTTTAAATTTTTTTTTAAGCGTACCGATGGCTCTGGCTTTGAACAGATGTGTTGTAGTTTGAGCTGACCTCCTTTAGCTCAACTGCTATCCTATCCCTCATTCTCACTGAATTCTTCTGCTTTCTCCTGTGTTACTTTTCTCATATGCTGAGACATAACTTGGGATTTTTGTTCTTGAGCTGCCGTGTTGTGTCTGGTGCTGCTCGGCAGCTCCCCCTGCCCAGGTTTGCCTGCCGGCCGTTCAGCGTGCTCGCCCGGCGGCGCCAGCCCTGCGGCCGGAGGCTCCTGGCTCTGTCTCCAGCGGGGACCTGCGGGTGCTGCAGCCGGGGCTGTCCGGTGGGGAGAGTCCGGGGCCCAGAGGGTCTCCTCCCCGCTGTTCTGCCCGCCCCCGCCCCCCCCATCCCTGTCGTCCGTCGTGTCGTCCCGTCCCGTCCCCCCCCCCCCCCCCCCAAGTGATTCCCATGGAGATGTTGCCCCATGCGAGGTTTTTGCGGGACGTGCCCCCGAACCCCCTGCCCTCCGACCTTGTGCCCCCTCCGCCCCACCATGCTCGGCACCGCCCTCCCACCGCCCCTCGGGTGCCGCCTGCACCCGCCGACTTGCCCCTCGCCCCCAGCCCAAGCTCAGACCCGCCCCTTCCCCGCTCCCGCCCCGCCGGGGGCGTGTCCTCCCGCCCCAGGGGCGCGGGGCCGGCGGGCGCTCGGCGCGCAACGCGCGGGGCTGCAGCGTCGGGGCCGCCCCGGGCACGCGCCGCCCGGCGGGCGCTGCTGCCGCGCGGCCAAAGCGCGGTCCCGCAGCGCGGCGGTCGCGCGCCGGGCGTGGACCTTCCGGCGCGCCGGCGGCGGCTCGCGCATGCGCGGTGCGCGAGAGCAGCATGGCGGCGGGTGAGGGGCGAGGCCGGCGGTGAGGCGAGCTCGCTCCTTCGGCTGGTGCGGGAGTCTCTGCTGGCCGCTGGCCGCCGGGGGTGGCGGGACGGGAAGCCTCAAGGCCCGTGCTGCGGCGGGCAGCCCCGGGGAGCTCCCGGGAGCTGGTGGGAGGGAAGAGGGGAAGGAGGCGGACGCCCCTCCAGGCGCCGGGTGCCTTCCCAACTCGCCAGAGCTCCCCTTGAGCCTTCCCCGGCCCCGCTGGCCCCGCGCAGCTGCCTCCAGCTCCAGCACCTCCCCTGCAGCCTGTCTCCCCAGGTCATCCTGTTGTGATGGCAGCAAGCTGGCCCTCGGATGCACTTGATTCTGCCTTAACGTGGATGCCATTAGCTGCAGTGCAGGGAAAAAGTGGCATCTCCAGAAGCTGCTGTGGAAGGAGGCAATTTGGCCGGGGATGATCGACGGTCATAATGGTCACTGATTCTCCTTGTCTCCCAGAGGCTGCACTGAGGGCACAGGTGTCCCTTCCTCCCCTGAGGATGCTGTTGTCTGCACCCGCCTCGGTCTTGCCTGGGTTGTCTCTGCCTGACCTCGCTCTCGTCGCGGCGTGGGGGCAAAAAGGGGCGGGCGGAGCGCTTGCTGGCTGTGGGCAGTGGACAGGAGCTGCTGCGGCTGAAGCTGGAGAGGCCAGAGAAAGGTAAAGAAGAAGGAATCAGAGGCCGGCCGGCCGGCAGCTGCCTCCCACCGCAGGCAAGCGGAGAGTCCATGTGCGTAACCCACGGCGTGGTACGGCCGTGTGACGCATGAACGAGCGAGGCTACATGTCTAGGAAGCCTTGTCTCGCAAGAGTTGAGACAGCCATGTAATCTTTTAGGTGGAGAACCACCATGTGACCGGAGCTGCAGAAGAGGAAGGGAGGAGAGGAAGAGAAGGAAGCGTCTGAACGGGCAAATTCTCCTGGCAGCACTGAGAACAAGGGATGCGGTGAGTCCTGGGCCCTCGGGGCCCCATCGCCCCACTTGTGTGTCCCAGGCCCTCCCTATCCCCCTCCCCTGGCCCCCTGTCTTTCACATGGTGCTGGGATTTCCCCCTTGCCCGCCCCCGTCTTTTTTTTTTTTTTTTTTTTATCCCTCCCCTGTCTCAGTCTCTCTCTGTCCAGCTCCTGGTCTCTAATTTTAAATTCCCCTCTCTCTCTGGAAGCCTGTCAGGACTTTTCTCTGTCTGGCTCTCTGTCCCTGTTGTTTAATTCCTTCCTGTGTGCCCTTTTAGGCCTCACCATTTTTATTTGCTCGGTCTCTCTTGGTCCAGCACAAGATCCGGATTTTTTAAAATTCCTCCCTCTCTGCCCTGCAGCCTGTCGCTTTCGAAGTTCGTGTTGCGATTTCATTCCTTTTGCCGTCTCTCCCTGCTGGGATTTTTCAATTCCTCCCTGTCTGTCTCGCAGCCCGTTGTTGCTTTCTTGTTCTCTCTGTCTCTGTTGGGCTCCCTGTCCCTGTCTTGACCCACTTCTAAAAATGCCTTCCTCTCTGCCTCGTATGCATTGTTCTTGAAACTTCCGTTTCCCGACGTCTCTCTGTAGGTTGCTCCTGGTCCCAGATGTTTATTTCTTCCCTCTCTGTCCTGTGGCCTGTTGCGATTTGGTGTTTCTGCGTGTCTCCTGTTCCCGGCTCTCGGTCCCCGTTTTTCAGTTTCTCTCTCTCAGCCCTGTAGCCCACTGCTGTTATCTGTCTGTCCTCATCTCTCTCTGGCCAGTTGCCTCTCCCCACATATGTGGTTCCTCCCTCTGCCCTGTGGCCCGTCACTGGTTTTCCGTTCTCTGTCCTGCTCCTTTTCCCCGAGTCTTCAGTTGCTCCCTCTCTGTCCTGTAGCCCATCAAGGGGCTTTGTTTCTTTCTCCATCGCTCCCTGTCCGTCTCCCTGCCCCATCTTTTTAATCCTTCCCTTGCTGCCGTGTGGCGGCTCCCCGCTATCTTCCCTTTCTTCATATCTCTCTCTGGACGGCTCCCGCTTCCCTGTTTTTCAGTTTCTTCCTTCTGGGCCCTGTAGCCTGTGGTGATTGTGCTGCTTTCTCCTTCTCTCTGTCCGGCTGTGGATCCCATTTCTTTAATTCCTCCTGCTTCTCCCTGTAGCCTGTCTTTCTGTCTGCCCTCTCCCCCTTTATCTGTCTCCCCACTCCACCTCTGGCGCCCTGTACCTGTGTTTTAATTCTTCCCTTTCTGCCCTCCAGCTGTTGCTGTGCTTCCTGCGTGTGTCACACTGGGTCCGGCCCCTCATCTCTGTCTTTTCATTCCTCCCGCTCCTCCCTGGAGCTTGTTGCTGTCATTTTCTTTTGCTGTTGCTCTGTCTGGCTCCAGATCCTCGCAGCTTCCCCCCACCCCTGTCCCGCCTCGTTGCTCCTGGCTGTTTTTTCTGTCTCGATCTCTCTGTGCCTGGCTCTGGCTCCCTGTTGTTTCACTCCTCCCTCTCTGTCCTGTAGCCCATCGGCACATTTTCTTTCGTTGGGCTCTCTTTGGCCGTTTCCCTGTCCCTGTTGTTCAGTTTCTTCCTTCTCAGCCCTGTAGTGTGCCGTGATTCTTTTTCTTTCTCCCCCTCTCCCAGCTCCCAGTCCCTCCCTTTTAATTCCTCCCTCTCTGTCCTGTTGCCTGTCAGGAGTCGTGTGTCCTGGAGTCCCCGGCCCACCCCCCCCCCCCCAGCCCCTTCTCACTTTCGCACTTCCTGTCCGTGTTTTTTAATTCCTCCTCCTTTGCTGTGTAGCCTGTTGCTTTTTTCTTTTCTCCATCTCTGTGTCTCAGTGCCCCCATTTTTTAATTCTTACTCTCTGCCCTCTACCCTACCCCTATTTTCACCTTTCTCTGACCCTCTGTATCCAGCTCCCTGTCCCTATCGATTATTTTCTCCCTCTTACTCCTGCACCCGCTGCTATTCCCTGCTGTCGCCATCCCTCTCTGTTCAGCTCTCTGTCCCCAGATTTTAATTCCTTCTTCTGCCCCTCCGTAGCCTGTCTGGATTTTCCCCCTGCTCTCTGTCTGGCTCCCTCTCTCTGCCTTTTCATTCCACATTCTCTGTCCCATAGCCCCAGGCTATTTGTCTGTGTTTCTCAGTCTCTTCTGTCTGGCTCCCTGCTGCTGTTTTTTCTTTCCTCCTTATTTGTCTCATAGCCCATCACTGTTTCGTGGTTTGTTTTTTTTTTTTCTGTCTCTTTGTCCAGCTCCCAGTCCCTGCTCTTGAATTCCTCTTCCCTGTAGCCCGCTGCTGTTTTTTTCTGTTCTCGATCACGCTCTGTCTGGTCCCCTGTCCCTGTTGGTCAATTCTTCCTTCTCTGCCCTGCAGCCCCTGCAGTCTTGTACTTTTTTCTGTCTCTCTCTGGCCGGAGCTCTGTTGCTGCTCATGAGTTCCTCCCTCTCTGCCCTGTAGCCTGTTGCTTTTGTCCTTTCTCCGTCTCGCTTTCTCTGGCTCCCTGATGACGCTATTTTAATATTCCCTCCCTTTTTGTATGAATCGCTATACTTTTTGCTCTCCAGCTTTTTTTTTTTTTTTCCTGGCTCCCCGGCTCTATTTTTTAATTCTTCCACCTGTAGTGTGTAGCTCTGTGGTTTGTACCGTGTTGTTGTTCCCCCCACCCCCGCCCCTTCCCTCCATCGTTGGCTGTCTTGGCTCCCTGTCCCTGTTGTTTCATCCTCCCTCTCTGCCCTGTTCTTTGTTGTCTTTCTCCATGTGTCTCGGTCCAGCTTCCTGCCCCTGTTCTTCTTTCCTTCCTCTCTGTCGTGCTGCCTGTCCCAGTTTTGTCCTGCGTCTCCGTCCTCCTTTGTCAGTCTCTGCCCTGCTCCCTTCTCCCTCTATCTGCTGCCTCTCTTCTTCTCTCCCTGCTGCTTCTTTCTCCACCTGTCGGGCTCCCTGTCCCTGTCTTTCTCTCGCCATCCTGTTCCCTGCCTCAGGCGCTCTCGCTGCATCCGCTACCTGCGTGACTGAAGAAACGTTCGCAGTCTCCTTTGCCCTCCCAGCTGCGTTTGCAGTCCCTTCACAGCAGGCGAGGGGCTGTGAGGGAGCCCAGGGGAGGAGGTGCTGCGCTGCGGGGGTCGAGTGATGGCCCCCCGCTCCTGCGGCACGGCCCAGCCCTCGCCACAGCCGCCGCACGAGCTGTGGGCTCGTTGCCAGGGCCGCATGGCTGCCTGCGGGCGTCCGGCTCGGGCACCATGCTCAGCGCTGCATCCGGCGAGCAGCAGGCTGTCCTGCCGGCGGGCGCCGCCGGTAACGGCCGCGCGATGCTGCAGGGCCTGTGGGATGGGGCCGCCGTGCCCGCTGCCACTTCCCCGTGAGGAAAGGCCGCTGCTGCCCCCTGGGCACAGGGCTGGTGGGCGTGCTCTTTTCACCCGCCTGGCTCCCTGACCCCGTTTTCCTTCCACAGACCAGGACTCTGTGTCCTTTCTTTATCTGTGTCTCCCCCTCTCTGTTCTTTTCCCGGTACCTCTCTTTCTCTGCTCCTCAGTTCCTCTCCCTCACCTTATTTTTCTCTTTCTGTTCCTCTGCCCAGCTCCCCATGGCTGTGTTTTCGTTCTCCGTACCTGCTGCCCCAGCGTGGACTGCCGAGCGGTCCCAGGGAAGGGTGAGTGGACGGGCTCTGAGCCCCAGAGCAGGCGTGTTCCTCGCACTTAGATGGGTTTGCAAATAAACCCTCGCTCTGTCTCCTTTGTACTTGCTGAGCAGCGGTCAGAGAGTCCAGGGGAGCAGGTACACAGCGGGGGTAAGGGGCCATGGCTGCAGCTGCGGGCTGGTGCCGGAGGAGCCCCGGAGGGAGCCAGCGAGGCTGATGGCGATGGCCGCTCTGTGTCATGGGGCCGCAGCCCCAGGGGATGGTGCTGCTAGGGCACGCCTGCCCGAGAGTGCCGACAGCAGACGTCGGGCCCCGTCAGGGCAGCTCCCAGGGGTTTTGTGAGCTGGTGGAGAGGAAGGAGGAAGAGGGGCAGATGGCTGCCTCCGGGCACCTGGAGGCCTTCCCACCCCCTGGAAAAGTGCTCCAGCCTGCGCGCCCCATGCAGCTGCCCACAGCTCCAGCACCTGTCCCGTAGCCCCTGACCACCCCAGACCCTGCCCTCGCAGCAGCAAGCTGACCCGCGAACGTGCTTTATTGCCCCATAAGCACGGGTGCCGTTGGCAATGGTCTGGGGCAGGAGGGGGCGTCTCCAGGAGCTCCTGCAGAAGGAGGGGTTCCTGCCTGGGGAAAGGGGTGGCCGTCGCTGTGGACAACAGTTGGCCGTTCTTTGTGTCTCCCAGGGGCAGCGCTGAGGACTTGGTTGCCGGTTCCTCCCCGGGGATGTTGCTGACTGCACCTGGCTCAGGTTTGTGTCCTTATTCTCCCAGTTAAAGCGGTTCCGTTAGTTTAATTCCCTGCCCGGTCACGTTGCTGGTGCCGCAGATACCTGCAGTAGAAGAGCAGGTGTCGGCCTTTGCGGTACGGGTCGCTGTCTTTGCTCAGTGCTTTGTACCCCGTGACACGGAGGCAGGTGAGGAAACTCCCCGCTGCTCCTCCGGCCGCCCTTGTGTCTGCTGGGGGTCGCCCCAGCCCCTTTCCCAGGGGATTGCAGGAAGGGTGGTGAGCAGGGCCCCGGGTGTACGAGCCCTGGCCTCTGCACAGGGAGCCCGTTCTGCTCCGGGGCTGCTGCGGTGCGGGCGCTCCGCTGGTCTGGTCGCTGGCGGCAGCTCTTGGAGCCGGCTGGGCTGCGCGGGCGTCGGGGGTTTGCTCACGGCAAGAAGCGGAGGCGTCGGTGTGAGGGAAGAGTTTCGAGACCGGCCGAGGTTCGGCTGTAGGCATAGTAGGAAGTACCCTTTTATGCAGTTGTTTTTGTTGTTTCAGGCTGGCGGTTTTCCGCTGAGGGTTTGGGGGTGGCAAAATGGTTTAATAGCCTGCCATTTTTTTTTTTTAAATTTTAGATGCATTGCATTTTTTTGGAATTCCTGACTATGGGAGATGGAACCTTGTTTTTTTTCCCCACCGTTTTTACTGTGTGCTGTGTAAGTTGCTGATGTCTTGATCTATGCTCTTTTTTCTCTCTTAATAGGACTGATGGTGAAATTGTCCAGCGAGGGTTAGGGTGAGCATCTTGTACTCGCCTGTATACGGAGCTTGAGAGTTTCTCGAGAAGGCATCTTCCCCAGAACTTCTCAGAGAAGAGGGTCTGCGTTCTTTGCGCTGGTAACAGTCTCCAGCCAGGGTCTGTCTTCTGTCGTAGGCCCGGGCACGCGAGCCTTCCCATTACTCCGTTTCTGACTTTTTCATGACGCGCCTGATGAGACGTGTCGTAGTGCCGGTCACAGCAGTTACGTTTCCGTGTAGTTTTTCACCTGTTGTGTGTTTAGCACCGGTTTCTGTGGTTGTAAGGTGCCTGTGTTAGATCTTTCAGCCGCCGTGGTTTTTCCGTCAGCTGACCGCCGCTGTGATTCCTTGAGGGGTTCAGTGGTAAGGAGGCGGTCGGTGGTGCTTGTTCCGTGTGCGCTATACTGCACATTAATGAGGTCTCGATGCTCCGGAGGTTTATTCTTTTGCGGTAGGCGGGCGCATCGGTAGCCGCACCGAGGGTCTCGTGCTCCTCGACTCACCGGGGTACCGCCGACCGAGCGCTCCCCGTCTCGCGCGAGAAGCTCCACACACAGATCTGTCCAGCACGTCTCGTGTCCGAGAAGGTGACGAGTGGTCCAGGATGCGCTGGGGTATCCGCTGTCGAGCGGTCTGTTCTCACGGAGCCCTCTTCTGGGACGACGACTTCTCCGCGTCCTGTGGATGTTGGGTCTTGGGGCCCGGCTTCTCGCGCGTCCACCGTTGCGGTTGCGGCCGCGGCCGTATCTTTTCGTCAGGGGCCGTGGCATTTGACTTCCGGGGTGGAAGGTGCTAAGGGTCGTACGCGTAGGGCCAGGTGTTGCTTTGGCTTTGGTTTTCTGTGATGGCTGGCTGGCTGTTGTTGGAGTCTAGAGGGTATTCCTACATGGAAAGGAGATCTCCGGAACCGTTAAGCTGTTGCTCCGCAGCCGGGTGACTCGTTCGATGCCGTTTTCAGATGCAGTGAGACGAGCCGTGCACCAAAGGGTTAGAGGAGGGGCGGGGGAGCGGCCATAAGAAGGTGGGTTGGCACGCAGTGTCAGCGGGCAGATGCGGCCGATGGCTGTGTGAGCAGCTGACAGGTCTTGGTAGGTTTGTTGTATTCCAAAGGCACGAAGTAGCGAGCGAAGCAGGGTATCGGCACTGCGGGTGGCTGGGGCGAGGTGAGCTGGGACTGGTGGGCTGCAGCAGAGAAGTTACTTTTCAGGCGTTGTGTCGTTTGTGAAGTTTA